>NC_140181.1:16674975-16737475 GCF_963971535.1 Notolepis coatsorum
CCACTAACCTCCCCCCCAGCCTCCACTAACTTCTCCCCCCCAGCCTCCACTAACCTCCCCCCCTGCCTCCACTACCCTCCCCCCCGCCTCCACTAACCTCCCCCCCCGCCTCCCCCTTCCTCTCCTGCCCGTCAGTGGTGATGAAGTAAGATGGTCCGCTGACCCGTGGCCCGTCCTCTGACCCTTGACCTCGGGCGATGATGACGACACACCCTGACAGGGGCCCCCAGGTTCCCATGCGGCGGGAGCCCGATGTTCCAGACGCCAGGTTCAGACTCCATGCTGTCGCTCAACACCGGGAGCAAACAGCACCGGGAGCGATGGACGTCGGGGTCAAAGGCCACGCGGGCGGCGCTACAGACCGGGGCCCGCCTACTGCGTGCGGAGAACACATTACACAACTGGCCGGTTCCCAGACCTGGAGTCTATAAACTGACTCTGAGTCAGCGGTGTGCGCTCCGGCTCCCAGGGGATGATGGAGCACACTGCCTCTTGCCGACAACAGGTCAGCAGGATTCCCATGAGCCCACAGACCCCCTCCCACCCCCATGGGACCCGCCCACCCCCTGGGATCCCACCCCCCAGTCGCATTCTCAAGCATGTCAGCCTGAAATATTAATCTCTCTCTTCTCCAAATGCACAAGCTGTTCCACTGCTGCTAGAACTGAGACAGTGTTTTAGTTCCTCATCCTTACAAGACAAACAACAACGACAACAATAAGCTATACAGTATTTCACAACAATGTTAGGATGACCTCTGACGATCATTATAATCAGACCAAACAAGACGAGAAAATCAATATTCTCGAAGACACTCTGATGTCACGAGACCGCCGCCATCTTGGTATGGTGGAAAACAAACGCATTTCTACGATCAAATGTATGCGTTGAGCTCCGTTTTTATTACATATTTGATCACATTCTTGTTCATTTCATAACCTTTTCATATAATTTGTTTTGAAAATATTGAGGCCATCATGGCATTTCACTATTTCGAAAGTCTTTCTGGTGATTCTAAGGCGAAAAAAAAGGCATGTAGGCTACTTGAAGAGAATGGACTAACGTTATATGGTGAAGTAGCTAGCAGCTAACATTTCTCTGCTGTTTACAGCCTCACAGCCAATAAAACTTAATTTACGATATACATATTTGTTCCTTATTCTCACCTGTTATGAAATGGGTAGAGCAGACATACATATGATTTGACTTGGGGGCCAGGGTCTGCTTTGATCGACTCTCCCGTCTGAGTCTACATGTGCCCTCTTGATAGCCGCCAGCTATCCGTGATGCCTCAACTGGTATTATATAAAACTTTCGATTTGGATTTTTGATTATGTTATTACTAGTACAAAGCGTAACACAGCAGCTCTTTGGCATTGTGATGCACTGAAGAAAATTACCCTTGATTTTGTTTAATTTGCCGCTTTTCCGATCCGTTTCTGCACTAAATGAACCGTACACAATGTACCCGGGGTGCATGTTTCCCCCACGCCGCAGTTGCCTAGCAACAACAGACAGGAAGTTGACTTTGAGAATAGGTCTGTAAAGTACTTTATTATATGTATTGATCTTGATTCGAAGATGCAAAGAGAGAGGGAGAAAGGGAGGGAAAGAGAGGGACAGAGAGAAAAAGAGAGAGGGGAAGAGAGAGAGCGAGAGAGGGGGAGAGAGAGAGAGAAAGAGAGAAAGAGAGGGGGAAAGAGAGAGAGGGAAATAGAGAGAGAAAGAGAGAAAGAGAGAGGGAAAGAGAGAGAGGGAGGGAGAGAGAGAAAAGAGAAAGGGAGAGGGAAAGAGAGAGAAAGAGGGGGAAAGAGAGAGAGGGAAAGAGAGAGAGGGAAAGAGAGAGAGGGAAAGAGAGAGAGAGGGAAAGAGAGAGAGAAAGAGAGAGAGAGAGTATGTAATTAAGCATTACATCACGCACAGGAGTGGGTTATGAGAATTAGACCCCCCCTAGGCATGGTCTAATTCTCATAACGCACGACTGCGTGTGGTGTAATGGCTTTTATACAACTGGCGCATTCATCCAACCTTATTGCTATACAATAAACACACATTAATTGAAGATTTATTTATTTATAGACAGTGCTTACATCTTTATACAATTGCCGAATTCATCCAACTTTATTGCTATACAATAAACACACATTAATTGAAGCATAATGGACGTTGCGTTTATGCAGTCAGGTTAGACGCCGTTTACAGTCAAAGTTTTGCTTGTACACGGTTGCAATTCAATTCCCCCTCCTCGCAGTCGCGTTAAAATACGTCATTGGCTATAGGCTTTTTAAACAATTTAATAGAATAAACTTTGTTTTAACTTCTTTAATTCACATTTGTTTATTTCATTTCATTTTTCCCGACATGATACTACCTGCCTCGACGAAATCCGTGATTCGGTTGCGATACAGATGAATTATGAAGTTAGCGGTTGTTATTGGAATGATTGATTGATTGATTGATTGAACATTTTATTACCAGATTGCAGAATGGGTACAATACAGTACGGCTCAATACACACAATTGTTAAGGGGATGCAGACCAGAGAAAGACTTTTGTCTTGTTTACATCAGGGTCCCCCATTTTCAATTCATCATAACATATATGACATACATGACATACAGATAGACAGTACTGCTGCTACATCTAGACATTTATGACATACCAGATTTACAAATACAGTACAGTTTTTGTAGGGTGATTATGGTTTATTTACATTGATGGTAACATTCCCGGTTATAGTGCAGTTTGTGAAAAGAGTATCTGGGTCGTTATTTTGCCTCTGGAACAGAATTCTCAGAACCTTCTGCACCTTCTGCAATGCGCTTTTGCACAGATGAGCCTGCGAGAACATGGCTATAATTTCGCTTGTCTTCAAAATTTGGGGTCCAATAGGATTGCAGGGAAGACTCACATCTATGGCCAGTGATTTATATTTTGAATAGGTTGCTTCAAAGCATGCCGTCTAACAGTGAAGTGAGCGGTTGTTATTGGTTTGAATAACAATAAATAAAAGAACCTGCCGATTCCTCCTGAGCAACGTCAGAAGGATCCGCCCCTTCCTGACAAAAGAAGCCACCCAACTCCTCGTCCAATCAACAGTCATCTCCCGCCTCGACTACTGCAATGCACTGCTCGCTGGCCTCCCGGCCACTGCCACTAAGCCTCTTCAACTCATTCAGAACGCAGCAGCCCGCCTGATCTCAAACCTACCGAAGTCGGCCCATGTCACCCCACTTCTTAGGGACCTGCACTGGCTCCCCATTGCTGCACGAATCCGCTTCAAGGCCCTCGACCTAGCATACCGTGCAGCAAAGGGAACCGCTCCCGCCTACCTCCGGTCAATGGTCTCTAACTACACACCCTCAAGACCCCTACGCTCTGCATCTTCTGGCCGCCTCAGACCTACTCCTATCCAAGCTCCGGGAGGGTCATCAAAGAGAAGTCGCCTATTCTCAGTCCTTGCCCCACAATGGTGGAATGAACTACCCACCCCAGTTAGGACAGCCGAATCACGTCCAATCTTTCGCCGTCGACTAAAGACGCACTTCTCCAACCATTATCTGAATAAAAAAAAAAAAAAAAAAAATAAAAAAAAAAAAAATCTAACCCTAACTAACCGTACTGTCATGCACTTGTCCTAATAAACTAACCTACACTGTAGCACTCAACACTTTGATGAACATTCTTGCTCAGCTGATAGAGTTGTGCCCTTCCTGATGGCTTGTCGTACAGAACTTGTAAGTCGCTTTGGATAAAAGCGTCAGCTAAATGACTAAATGTAAATGTAAATGTAATGGTTTGATTGATTGATTGGACATTTTAGTAACAGTGAAATGAGTGTCCTTTTGACGAATGGCATCTAACAACAGACTTTGCGCGATATTTATTTTGTTCCACAATGACTCATGACCCACCAATTACATAATCCAACATTGTGTAAGAAACTAACACATTCCACGTGACAGAATCGTTTTTGAATTAGTCGTTATGCCGCTTTCAACACATCCATTTGTAAAGATTATTGTCCGCCATCTTGGTTTTTCCTAAAAAGTCGAACTGGCGGAGTGATTGTAATTCGGTTGTGGGCGGGTTCTGGGATCACGAGCGTGGGTTATGAGTAGGGATGCTCGATATTGGCTTTTTTACCGAAACCGATATACCGATATTGTCCAACTCGTAATTTCCGATACCGATATCAACCGATACCGATATATGCAGGGTTTCCCCCCCCAAAAAATGGAATAATTTCAGGTAATTAACATTACATATCTCTTGTTGTGGAATTAACACAACATTATGCATACTTTTGACAATAAATAAAATCAGAATTTGTTCTTACTTGCTTGCCTGGGTAAATAAAGGTTATAGAAATGTAAAAAAAAAAATAAAGAAAAATATATATATATATATTTTTTTTGAAAACCGATACCGATGCCTATATCGGCCGATAATATCGGACATCCCTAAATAACCACGTCTAACTTGACTGTTTCAGCCAATCAGAATAGAGAAGTTTGCATGCCATTGTATAATATACTACACTGTAATCATAGTAATCATAATAATCATAACTACCTACCTCATACTATAGTCTATCCATATAACTCTGTATGAGAGCATGTACAATAGTGCTGTAAGTTATATACCGTATATATATACCCATATCTGTCTGAATATACCTGCATATAAGTCTTCTATATACCTACTTGTACACATGCATATAACCAATTTTTTTTTTATCCACTTTTTCTCCCATTTTCTATATTTTCTCCCATCCCAATTTCGTATCATCCAATTCAACCCTCCCCTGTCACGAACGCTGTTTCTTGCCTCCCACAAGCCGGCTGCAATGTGGACTAAGTCATACATAGCACAAGTCCCCTCCGGTACTTGAGGTAACAGCAGTCGCATCTTTTCACCTGCGCAGCTCGATCTCTGTGTCGAGGAGTAACGCGTGGGAGGCTCACGCTGCCCCCGACACTTCCTGATTCTACTGCGCAGGCGCACCAACCGACCTGTAGGAGTCGCTGTCCACAACGCCTGATCCCCACCCTTCAGTTTCCCTCCCCGTAATACGGCCAATGTGTATTACTGTGGACGACCAGCTAAACTGAAAGCAAATGTGGAGCGTTGGGCTCGAACAGGCGAGCCCAGTGTCTCCAGATTTCGTGGCGAGTGCCTTGCCCACTCGCCACGTAGCCGCCCTGACCTGCATATAACCCATATAACTCTGTGTGATAGCATGTACAATAATACTGTACATAGTATACCATATATATATATACAGTATATATACTTATATATACACCTGTCTGTACATATAATCCTTATATATCTGTAGATACTATATCTATATCTGTACATATCCCTTACCTACTCTTACTAGTTAAGCTGCTGGCCAGTAGGACTTACTACCATAGTGTCTTTATGCCTGTATCATTGTACATATTAATACTATATCTATATCTGTTGTATATCCCTTACCTACTCTTACTAGTTACGCTGCTGGCCAGTAGGACTTACTACCACCATAGTGTCTTTAAACCTGTATCACTGTACATTAATACTATAACTGTATATATCCCTTACCTACTCTTACTAGTTACGCTGCTGGCCAGTATGACTTACTACCATAGTGTCTTTATACCTGTATCACTGTACATATTAATACTACAACTCTGTACATACATCTGATTAGCACTATTACTCAGTAGTACTCATTTATATATTCTGTACCCAGTCTAACCACCTGTACATTGTATATTACTATTGCACTTCACTGTTACATTCTGGTTGGATGCCAAACTTCTTTTCGTTACTGTACTTGTGCTGCATGATGACAATACATTTGAATCTAATCTAATCTATATACTGCTGTTTTCTCTTCTCCTGTTCCATACTTATTGTTTCTCTAACTTCGCTTCTCTTCCCCTCTTCTACATGTTTATCTTCTTCTCTCTCTAGAAGGAACCCATCAAAGATCCGATGGGTCTGAATTGGGTCCCAAAAACAACATGCCCTGTTTTCGTCTTTACATTTTTTTTTATCCCCATATCAATGAACGAAATCAATTGAAATACGATTGGCTATTAAGTACCCTTTCACTACCACACTACAGAAGGTTAAGCTTTCACTACTGTGGTGGTAGTGAAAGGGTTAACCTTCTCTGTAGTGTGGTTGTAAACCGGGTTAACCCTTTGTCGTGTGGTTGAACTTTCTGTATTGTCGCAGTGAAAGGATTAACCTTTGGCAGTGTGTTAGTAGTGAAAGGCTTAATGTCACGGCCCGTCCCATGAAGTGAGGAGGAGTGTATATACACGGCTCATTGTCTGCATGCAGGCCATCTAAGCCTGTTATCTGGGGACTCGAACCCACGAGTTGGTAGGCGATTGTTCCGACTGAGTCAGATTACACAGCAAACAACAGTGTTTCCCCGCAGGTGTGTGCCAGCGAGCGCAGAGCGGTACGACACGCACACGGGTCAAGGTGCTGCGCTCTGCTCTGCTCTCCTCTCCCGTGGGATACAGATAGGTGTGCTGCATTGTTTACAGAAGGAGCTCGTGACCCCGTTTAGGGTTTCTGTTCTGATACACTTGATACATTCTGATTTTGGCAGCAATCTTTTTTTTTTTTTTTTACTAGTTTCTTTTTTTACAGTACATCAGCTCCCACAGCAACAGAGTTATTAGATAATGTATTAACGAGCTATGGGAAAGGCCACGAGGCCTCTGTGTTATTCCATTATTAACTGTTCTCTTATTAACTATTCCCTCTCTCTCTCTCTCTCTCTCTCTCTACTACACCAGTCTTTCTTTCTCTCCCCCTCTCTCTTTCCCTCTCTCTCTACTACACCAGTCTCATTCTCTTCCCTCTATCTCTCTCTCTCGACTACACCTCTCTCTCTCTCTTTCTCTACTACACCAGTCTTTCTCTCTTCCCCCCCTCTCTACTACACCTCTCTCTCTCTCTACTACACCAGTCTCTCTCTTCCCCCCCTCTCTACTACACCTCTCTCTCTCTCTACTACACCTCTCTCTCTCTCTCTCTACTAGGGTTGGGTACCACATGTCTGTAATATATTAGAAAAGAGGGAGCCTTTTCCACAAATATATATATATATATATATATATATATATATATATATATATTACTGTCCCGTCTCTTGGGTCTTTGGAAAGACCAGGTGAGGCCAGATAATGTTGATATTTAAACATAAAATATATAAAACATAATGCATGTTGCAAAATGTGATTTATTTTGTGTGTGGCGTGTTGCAACAATAATAACCATTTTGAAATTGAGAATAATATTTTTTTTTATTACAGAGAGAGTACAGTTAAGTAGTGAAAAAGCTCTGAATTCCAGGAACTGGTACCGGCATCAGTTCAAATGTGAACGGTACCCAACCCCATACTCTCCACCTCTATTGATGGACTGGGGGGAGGGGAGGGGGCTGCTAGAGCCGGTTCTACGTCACATCTCTCAGTTTCCATGACTCAGGTTGAAGGTTGTTGAAGACGCAGAGATAAAGGCAGCAGTATGGGGGGGGGCTGGTCTGGGTGGAGGGTGAGGAGGGGTCAGAGGTCAATCACCTTGAGACTGCTTGTTGTTACCTACTCGGCCGGGTAGGAATGCGTGTGCTCTTTTCTCTTTTTTCTACTTTTAAAGACTCTAGTAATGGAGGATATTATAACAACAAAAGGACAAGTTCAGCAGTTTGAGAGGATGCTAGCGCTGCAACTCTGGACTCTTACACACACACACTGCCCAAGGAGAGGGAGAGAGAGGGCGAAAGAGAGAGAGAGAGGGGGGGGGGGGGAGAGAGGGAGAGAGACAGAGAGAGGGAGAGAGAGAGAGAGAGAGAGAGAGAGAGAGAGAGAGAGAGAGAGAGAGAGAGAGAGAGAGAGAGAGCGAGAGGGGGAGATGGAGAGAGGGGGAGAAAGAGACAGAGACAGAGAGAGGGAGAGCGAGAGGGAGAGAGAGGGATAGAGAGAAAAGAGAGATTGGCGTAGGAGAGAGAGAGGACAGAGTTGGAAAAGCACACACCCCTACAGACGGGGGCGTTCCAACAAGTGCCAACAATATTATTGTGGACAGCAATTTACAAGAGTAATTACTATCTGTATAGCATGTCTTGAAGGATGATAATGAATACAAGAGTCATTAGTACTATCTGTATATAATGTATTGAAGGATGATAATGAATACAAGAGTAATTACTATCTGTATAGAATGTATTGAAGGATGATAATGAATACAAGAGTAATTACTATCTGTATAGAATGTCTTGAAGGATGATAATGAATACAAGAGTAATTACTATCTGTATAGCATGTCTTGAAGGATGATAATGAATACAAGAGTCATTAGTACTATCTGTATATAATGTATTGAAGGATGATAATGAATACAAGAGTAATTACTATCTGTATAGAATGTATTGAAGGATGATAATGAATACAAGAGTAATTACTATCTGTATAGAATGTCTTGAAGGATGATAATGAATACAAGAGTAATTACTATCTGTATAGAATGTCTTGAAGGATGATAATGAATACAAGAGTATACTATCTGTATAGCATGTCTTGAAGGATGATAATGAATACAAGAGTCATTAGTACTATCTGTATATAATGTATTGAAGGATGCTAATGAATACAAGAGTAATTACTATCTGTATAGAATGTCTTGAAGGATGATAATGAATACAAGAGTAATTACTATCTGTATAGAATGTCTTGAAGGATGATAATGAATACAAGAGTATACTATCTGTATAGAATGTCTTGAAGGATGACAATGAATACAAGAGTAATTACTATCTGTATAGAATGTCTTGAAAGATGATAATGAATACAATCGCAGACTCACAATAGCTGCAATCCTTTTGTGATAAGCCACGCCCCCCTTTTAGCCGATTGGCTGGCTGGCTGGCACACACACACACACAGACACACACACCCCCCCCCCCCCTCCACTAGGGTGAAACCAGTGGGCGCTTGAGAGTAGAGGAATTCTTGTGGACCAACCGACCGACAGAGTGACTTCACATTCTTTTGGGTCTAGACCCTGTTTCACTATCGCCTGGCATCTTACCAATCCATCGTGACTCATCATCATGGTTTTGGTAAATGTTCCGTTGCCCTTTTGGGTTGCATCGCTGCCAAGACGGCAGCAGCTCTCTCTCTCTCTCTCTCTCTCTCTCTCTATTCTGTTTCTCTCTCTCTCTCTTCTGTCTCTCTCTCTAAAAAAAACTGTTATATTGCATCTTCGAATCAAGATCAATCTTATAAAATCCTAAATCTTTTCTATTTTCATTCTATCAAATTTCTATTAATCATTAGCTTGCTAAATCCTACAGATTACACACACACGCAACACACACACAATAGGAATGATAGGAAAATTGCGTCTCAGTTGCTGCAGGGAGGGGAGCATGTCTATGTTCCCCGGGTTCTATGTTCCCCGGGTTCTATGTTCCCCGCTTTGATTGATTGATTGATTGAAAATTTTAGACCACCAGCCCTGATTCCAAACTCTAACCATAACCAGTTCGAAAGAGGGCCTAAGCTTAACCAGTTCGAAACAAGGCGGACATTAATAATTAATAAAATAATAAAAATTTATAAAATTTTCAATCTATTAATCAATCAAGCGGGGAACATAGGACCGGGGGAACATAGGGATGATCCCGCAGGGAGCAGCTAGCCTAGCTTAGCACAAAGACCGGAAGCTGTAGGGAGCAGCTAGCCTAGCTTAGCACAAAGACCGGAAGCTGTAGGGAGCAGCTAGCCTAGCTTAGCACAAAGACGGAAGCTGTAGGGAGCAGCTAGCCTAGCTTAGCACAAAGACCGGAAGCTGTAGGGAGCAGCTAGCCTAGCTTAGCACAAAGACCGGAAGCTGTAGGGAGCAGCTAGCCTAGCTCCGTGATAAGTGAAGAAATACAACTTCCAACAACTCTAAAACCGACGCAAACAGAGATTAAATCTATATCAATCGTCTGACACTGGAGAAGATGGCAAACAAGTGCCACTCCCCAAAAGCTTGTGAGTGTTCCTTTAATGTGTTTACAAAACCTGATAAAGAAAACACACTATAAGTTCATTTCTGACATGCGTCACGGCGGAGATCAAGGACTGCACAAGTGTCACATGACTCAGTGCCAGCGAGGAGAGACAGGCGACGCTAGACAAGTATTAACAAGTAATAATTAACCTTGATGATCCAAAGCTTCGCTTCCGTTCAACTAGTGACCATTAATACTTAGATTGGGGGGGGGGGGGGGGGGGGGGGGGGGGGGGGTGACCAGGAGAAGCACAGGATCACTGGAGAGAACATTGGATTGTTGTTCGCTGTAGGGAGGTCATGTACCACTACACTACACGGGTCACTGGTTAGAGCTGCTCACGGCATCCCTGACGAGCACACACGCACGCCCACACAACACATACAACACACACACGCACGCCCACACACACACACACAACACACACACGCACGCCCACACAACACATACAACACACACACGCACGCCCACACAACACATACAACACACACACGCACGCCCACACACACACACACACACACACGTACGCGCACACAACACACGCATGCCCACACACGCTTGCACGTATGCGCACACCAACACACACACATACCTGCTTTATGGTGTTCTTGGAATCAAGGGCCTCTGGCAGCGGAGTCTGAGAGAGAGAGAGAGAAAGAGAGAGAGAGAGAGAGACAGAGAGAGAGACAGAGAGAGAGAGATAGAGGGTTTAGGGAGAGAAAGAGAGAGAGAGACAGAAGAGAGGGATAGGGTTTAGGGAGAGAAAGAGAGACAGAAAAGAGGGAGAGACAGAGAGAGAGAGAGATAAAGACAGAAGAGAGGAGAGGGTTTAGGGAGAAAAAGAGAGAGAGACAGAAAAGAGGGAGAGACAGAGAGAGAGAGAGTGAGCGAGAGAGAGAGAGAGAGTGAGAGAGATAAAGAGGGAGAGGGTTTAGGGAGAGAAAGAGACAGAAGAGAGGGAGAGGGTTTAGGGAGAGAAAGAGAGAGATATAGAGAGAAAGACAGAAGAGAGGGAGATGGTTTAGGGAGAGAGAGAGAGACAGAGAGAGAGAGAGAGAGAGAGAGAGAGGAGAGAGAGAGAGAGAGAAGAGAGAGAGAGAGAGAGAGAGAGAAAGCGAGAAAGAAAAACAAGTTGAATTATTATAATTTCTCCATCTCTCCATTTCATCCGACAAAGCTCAATGAAACCATCCAAGCGCTCGCTTGTGAAATAAGTCATATGACTTGAACTGGGGAAAAAAAGGAATTCCGGTTTAGCCGGTTAAACGGGCGTCTTCGTTATTACAATTCTGAATGGGAGTCTTGTTCTTGTGTTACCGTGAGCTCCGCAGATACATGGCAGCTGAAATATGATCATAATACTTGATAATCGTTTGGTTTCACTGGTCGTGCGAGTCAGCCAAGAGATTTCAGTTCATGCTGTATGGATTGACACTTTTTGGGTACATTTGTGTGGCGTGGGTGTCAGTTTATGAAACGCAATGGGCAGAAACAGTGAATACCGGTAAATAAAAGCACATGGCTTTTGTTGTCATGCGGTCCCGGAGTTAAGAGGTTAGATCTCTAGAGACTGTCCTTCCTTTAGCAAAGTGTTGCAGAGCAGCGTTTCAAGATCACATTTACACCGATTTCAGAGGTTCACACATTTTGAATACAAACAGATAGCTTAGAAGTTCAAATCCTTTTTAATAATACATCAACAGAGCTTTTAGAAAGGTGCGTAATACAATTATTCCTTCATGAATTATTAATAACCAAAAATGATTGATTCATGAATGTGAATGTAAAAAGTGTGGGCGGGTACAACATGTATGTTGTTTACATGTTGCATGTATTCCCTCCCTACTTCCCATTTCCCCACATGGAATACACCTGATTGGATAGATGACCTGCTGGTGCTCTAGTCTAGTGCACTAGTATGTTATCTATAGCAGCTTTAAGTTCATGTTTAAGTTGAGATAATAGATATCATTTTCCATTGGCTCCCAATTCCAAAATCTGCCACAACAGTCAGACCTACAGTATCCATATAGCCTAAACTAGGGCTGAACAATTCATCTAAATGTTATCAAAATTGCAGTATGGCCAAGTGCAATATTAAAATGGCAGGAGGTGCAATATTTATTAAAGGCAAAATGTGAGAGGTAAATGTGTCCCCCTCAAAACATATAGCTAATATGAAAGACAACCCTGTCCCCAAAAGAGGTAAAAAAGTAAGGGGGTAAAAACATGTATATATATCCTTCCTACCTGTAACTATTAACCTATATATTTCAGACACCCCTACAGGACCGTACCATCTCAACCTTGCAGACGTGTCTCTCATAAAAGTACACCAGCATGCAGGGAATTAGGTGCTTGAACTCCGCAACGCCACAACTCTGGACTGCTTCAAAACTCTGGACTCTCAGACCCCCCCCAGTGTTGAAACCAAACCCCCCCACCATACCCATGTGTTCCCCTTTTTGCTTGTTTAACGACAATTATTTTACGATCCACCGCACAGTAGGGCTGGGCGATATGGCCAAACATTTTATCACGATAACATTTTCCATATCACTCGATATCGATAATCATTTCGATACACATGAAATTATTATTTCTGTCAAGTTTTTTTTTTGATCCACTTTTTCTCCCATTTTCTATTTTTCTCCCATCCCAATTTTTCATATCGTCCAATTCAACCCTCCCCTGTCTTCGAACGTTGTTTCTTGCCTCCCACAAGCCGGCTGCAATGTGGACTAAGTCATACATATAGCACAAGTCCCCTCCGGTACTCGAGGTAACAGCCGTCGCATCTTTTCACCTGCGCGGCTCGATCTTTCAGCGTCGGGGGTCTGGGCTTTGGAGAGGCCCCGCCCCCGTCGCTTCTTGATTCTACTGCGCAGGCGCACCAACCGACCTGTAGGAGTCGCTGTCCACAACGCCCGATCCCCACCCTTCAGTTTCCCTCCCCGTAATACGGCCAATGTGTATTACTGTGGACGACCAGCTAAACTGAAAGCAATGTGGAGAGCGGGGCTCGAACAGGAGGCATCCTGTTCGAGCCTAGTCTCCAGCATTCGTTGCGAGCGCCTTGCCACGTAGCGCCACGTAGCCGCCCTATTTCTGTCAAGTTTAAAGGCTATTTTTGCTGCTGAAGAAACCAGAAGGTTAATTGTGGTTCAGAATATTCTTTATATCTAGGCCTACTTGCCAAACCACAACTCTGAGGTAGAACATGAACACGAACTGTATAACAATACAACTTTTATAACTGGCAATGAAAATAAATAAATAAATAAATAAATAAAATCTCAATTCTGGCATTAATAATGAAAAATAAATGAAATCAATTAAATCTCAAGTCTGATTAGCACACATAGCCTACTGTGTACAGACGGTTTCAAACTGTATTTTAAATTAGAGAGCAAAACAAAATAAATGGACAAAAGACAAATAAATCTCAGTTTGTCATTTGGACAAGCAAAGCCATTACTTTAAGTTGCGGGCAAGAAAGACAAGTCTGTCCAGAAATCTGAGGTAGTAGAACATGAACACAAACTGTATAAGAATAAAACTTGTATAACTGGCATTAATAATGCAAAAAAAAAAGAAGAAGAAATGATTGACGACGTTTCATATTTATATTGAGGAAAAATATATTGCGATAATTATTGTTATTGTTTTCATCGCCCAGCCCTACCGCGCGCACAGCGCCACCATCCCCGACTGTGTTCCCGACTGCTTTGTGCTGTCGATGTACTCCTCTGACTAAAGGAATCGGAACACAAGTCGCTTACGGGGGCCATTGTTGTTGTGACAAATGGCTCCCGCAGCTTCCCAGGCCGGGTTGACCCGTGGTGCTAAGTGCTTTTTGCCCCCCAGTCCCCCCAGGAAGAGAATGAAAGACAGACGATCTGAAGCCGCCATGTTGTTGTGTTTTTACAGCGTCAGTGTGTGTGGGGCTGCGAGCTCAGGTGATGAGGACAATCCCTTTATGGCTTTGTGTCATTTGTACCTGTACTGACGGTGTGGGAAATCCTGCTGTGCTTCTGTGTCATTATCGTACGCGGTTCAGGTAAAGCGCTTAGATTAGCGATGACATATTTGTAAGGCTGAGACGATATGCCATTTGGAAGAATCGATAAATCGGGACAGAATTATTGATACATCTTTATTCATATATATATATACCGTGCTTGCAAGGGTTTCCCTTTCCGATAAGATAAACCCACTGTAAAAACATGCACAACAGATCGCTAACGCTCAGGAGCACTTGGATTGGTCCCCAGGCGCGGCCCATGCCCATGTCTGCTCCCGGCTGCCCTGGGGGGGGGGGGGGGGGGGGGGGTTAAGGACGACGGGATGGGTCAAGTGCAGAGAGACATTTCATCGGCGACTCAATGCATGTGTGTGTGTGTGTGTGTGTTCCTGTGTGTCGCCCATCTCGCTTGTGTGTGTGTTAATCTGCATGACAATTAAAGACTTCAGTTCTGGTAAGAAGGGAAAAGAGATGTGGTTCCAGAATTCTGAACTTACACTTTAAGTGGCTCCCCTTTGTTATCCAATTTCAGTGATTGACAACTTGCTTATGTCACCAGTCTCCACCCACGCCCTTCTGTTGACAGAGTAAACTCACTCCGATTGGTCTGCCGTGTCACATGACCACAGCCCGAGTGGGACATTGCCCTCTGTTATAGCTCCAATAAAAAGAGTCTGTGGCCATTGATGAGGCAGGTCGTGACACTTGGGTGATTTGTTTATTTATCATTTTCCGAACTCTTGAGTCAAGAGATTTAGTCGCTGGGAAGAACAGTAATACGACCAGGGCTAGACAGATATTGCTTAGCCGATATTATCTGCCGATATTATCCTTTTGCCAATATATCGTTATCGGTGAAAGTGCCACCGATTTATCGTGTTCTATGTTTTTGATCCAATAGATCATGCCTCGACACGATGATACTGTATATCCTTCTCGTTTTAAGCACAAGGCTATTATTTCTTTATGGTTGAAGCAATAAGCAAAAATATTTTTGCTGAAACCAAAATAAAATGCTTTAAAAAATTTAATAAATAAAGAAAATCAGATATATTGGTGACATAAACTATTAGTCTGTAAATTATTCTAACCACACAGATAGGCTACATTCACACTGCAGTTGAAAGTGGCCCAAATCAGAGATTTTTTTTGGCTCATAATGCGACTCAGATCTGATTCTTATGACAGTGTGAACAGCATAAATCACATGGAATCTGATCTTTTCAATTCTGATTTGGGGCCACTTTTATATGTGGTCCTGAATCAGTTACAGGTCTGATCTTTTGCAATGTGACCTCAGTCTGAACAGTCTTTCACGACTTTCATATGACTTCGACGTCACTCTAGACATTTTCTTCATTGTTGGTAAGATGCGGGTCAGTTCAGGAGCGTGACGGGTTCACACTGGAATCTGATATTGGCCACAATAAAAATGTATTATGTGATCAGCCGAACAAAAAAGATCAGATGTGAATGGAGCAGTAAGGCTTGTAGTGTGAGCTTCTATAGCCTCAAGGAAGATACATTATGCATTCAAGTCAATCAGTTGTCAGAAATGTAAGCTCCCAAATATCAAAATGCGTTATCGGAGCCCATAATCTTAAATATGACTTTAGAATGGTACCTGTCCAAAGCGACCAAACCTAGATGGCCCAGACTATAACGTACAGTATGACGTATATCATGCCAGTTAGGGTACAACAAACCCTCTGTTACCCTGTACCGGTATATATCATATTTTTCTCATGTTTTTAATATTCAGAGTTAATTATATTGTTTTGTTTTTTAATCCACTTTTTCTCCTCCTATTTTCTGTATTTTCCTCCCATCCCAATTTAGTCGTTATGCCAATTCCCTCCTCCCCTTCCTGGTCGTTGTGCGCATGTGCCCCCCACTGGTCGTCTAGGGAGCCCTGAAGTCTTATCACATGCTTCCTCCGATACATAGGAGACAGCCAGCAGCCTCTTTTCACCTGACAGCGAGGACTCTCAGTCTCTGCGGTGGTAGACAGACGCTTAGTCCGCTGTGCTACCCGGCCGCCAGTTAATTATATTGTTTACACCGTTTATTTTTCTCGTATTTTTATATTTCAGATTTGATTTGATTGCCTATATTTACGTCTCTCTAGTATTACCCTGCCCATACCTGTACCTCCCCTCCCCCCATCCCCCATGCTGCTATGACGCCCCCGAATTTCCCCAATGGGATCAATAAAAGGAATATCTTTTCTTATCTTATCTTGCGGTGTGTGCCCTTCGAGAGGGGGACAAACACGACACGGGAAAACAATAGATGCTCTCCAGGTCTGCGGTTAGGAAGTCATTATAGAGGGGGGGGGGGGGGGGGCTCTATAATGAATGCGAGGCATTTCGTTCTGCTTTATCTCCGCGTCTCAGCGCCTCGCCGTCGGCATGCACCGAGTCCTCCTGGCATCTCCTAATGAAGGCTGCAGCGCGGGCCCTCCTCCTGCTCCGCCCAGCCAGGCTCTCGCTGCTGCTGCTGGGATCCGACGGCTTGTGTTCAGACGGAGGGGGGAGTCGGCGAATGCCGCGAGAGGAGAGGAGCCAGTTTAATTGGGGTTCTTTTGTTGACTTGGCTCGTATGCCGACGGGTGACGACCGACGAGGAGGATGTTCCGACATGAATGATCAATGAATCATTGTTTTCCTGTCTCCCTGTCTCCGGCTGTCTCGTAGTGATGACCGGAGTGCTGGACGTCCCGCGATGATGACGGGGACAGGTTGCGACCCTCTCTGCGCCGCCCCCTATCTCCCTGTCTCCGGCTGTCTCAGAGCGATGACCGGAGTGTTGAACGTCCCGTGATCAAAACGGGGAGGACGCGACCCTCTTTGCCTCAAATAGATCCGCTATCAGCTCCATCTTTAATCTTTCAAAATGTTCAGTTGCTATCGCTATCAGCTCTATCTTAAATTTTTCAAAATGTTCAGTTGCTATTGCATGCACTCATCTGTGTTTCACTACACACATGACGAGTGCATGCTTACCAACTGTCCGTCTGCAACACTACTATCACCGACATCTAAGAAGGGAGATCCCCCCTTGAACGGCCCTTCTAAGGTTTCTCTCCTCCACACTGCCTGTGGTGCATTTTTTCCTATTGCTAGGTTTTAGTGAGTTTTTCCTTACCTTCGCGTGGGCTATGTCTGGGAGTGCTTGCATTCATTCATTTATTTTGCATTTATTTTAAATTTGTTGGACCTTATGGTGTTCTTGTTTTGTTCTTGACTTATTGTGATGTTTCTTCTTGACTTGTTTAAAGAAGACGGGTCCGGCCCATGGGGACATTAACGTGTGTTGTCGGGCCTTACAAATAAATTTGATTTGATTTGAATGATGCCTCTTGTGATTATCTGCGGCTTAAGTCGTTCTTTAAAAAAAAATGTATTCTATTTATTTTTGGGCTTTCTGTATTTTTCACACATCTCAATTTAGTTGTATATGCCAATTCCCTTCCTGGTCGTTGCGCGCATTGCCCCACTGTCGGCCTGGGGAGGGTGTAGAACTACCTCATGCCTCCTCCGATACATGTTGGAGTCGCCAGCCGTTTCTTTTCACCCGACAGCGAGGAGTTTCACTGGGGGCACGTAACGCATGCAGAGGTTCACGCTATTTCCCCCCCAGATACCCTCCCCGCTGAACAGGCGCCCCGACCGACCACCAGTAGGAGTCGCAACGACCAGGACACACACCCCCCACCGGCTTCCCATCCGCTAACACTGCCAATTGTGTTCGTAGGGACGACTGACCATGCCGGAGGTACCCGCTGACAGCTGGATTCTATCCCAGAGTCTCTGCGGTGGCAGGCGAGTGCTTAGTCCACTGCGCTGCAGCCGACCGGCTTAAGTCATTCTTGAGCCTTTTGCGAAATGATTACAATAATATCAATATCCCCCTTTTATTTCCAATAACGTCTTCACCGTATTGTCGGGAGGTAAAAAGACAAAAAGGCATTATGTATGACTACTTATATATAAAAAAAAAAGTACATAAATAAAAAAATATATAAATTCCCCTTATTTCCAATAACTTCTTATTGCTCGCTTGCCTTGCCGGAATATAATTTTACAAAAGAATATATATTGGTTCATTGTGTCAGCAGGGTGGTGTTAGTGTGGGCTATTACTGAACATAAGCCCACAGTGCTTTAAGAACACATTAGGCAGGTTGTCGAGATTAAGAGATCACCGCGGGCAGTCTGCGGTATGTAATCGATCACATTATAGGTTAAGCTCCTAACAGGAGGTCAAACTCAAACACAGACTCATCCGATTCTCACGACTGGAAGCTTTGCTTGACTTCCTCCGTGGCACCTGTGGCATATAGCCCGCTGTTTGGACTGGGCTTGTCATTATTATCTCGTGCCTATAGCGAACCGAAATGCAATTGTGGCTAATTGTATCTTCTTGGTTATTCAGCTCGGGGTATGAGAAGCAGAGCTGGCACAAGTCAAAGTGAGTTTCTAGAATGGATTATTGTTGGTTTTATTTAGCAAGCTGATCGCCCCCCGTCAATTACAAGTTGAAAGGTTTTTTAGATGATGGGTTTGTTCACTTTTTTAATACAGATTTATTAGTCGTTATTAACCACCTTAACCACCAAAACGTGCACGGACTACAACAAATGACGTATATCATGCCAGTTAGGGTACCTTGTGTGTGTACTGCACCTTGTTTATACTGTTTACCTTTACTCTTACTCATAGAATTATTCAGATTCAAATTCATTATTGCCTATATTTATTGTAACGTATAATATAACCGATAGGGCATACAGACCCTCATCTGCACCTTACACACCGTTTACTTTTCTCATATTCTGTATTCAGAGTTAATTATATATTGTTTACACTGTTTATTCTTTTCCTCATATTTTTATATCCAGATCAAAATTGTATTGCCTATATCTATGTCTTTCTACTATTACCCTGCCCATACCTGTACCTCCCCTCCCCCCTGCTCCAAATTAATAAAAGGAATATCTTTATCTTATCTTGTTCATTAGCTCCTTACTGGAAGATTATGACCATATCTCTGGCATCATGGAAACATAATTCACACGCTTTGCGACACTATTCCAAGAGGCCGTCCTGCATGATTGCAATAATTTGTCACAGTGTGTGTCGAAGTAAACGAGCAGTTCCATAAAGTCAACAGAATGATATGACGAGTAAACAGGACAGCCCTTTAAATAACCACTGTTTAAAACAACGGCGTGCATAGATAGAATACGTGGCGTCTTTAAGTTTGTCGAAATTCCACGGGGGAGATGACAGATTTAGCAAGTGGTCGGACTACTATATTGAACTGTTTTCACTCTGGGGTTTGGTCGGTGGGGTTTAGTCGGTGGCTTGAACTATTGAATAACAATGTCAACTAAATTTAGAGCACTATTATCTCTCTTCCTGTGGCCTATAAACAAGAGAAACTCCCTTCGGCGTGTCCCTCTCCGCTGCATGCATTGTGTGAGCCTAGTCAGGCTGGGGTTAAAAGTGAACCATAATAAACAATAAACTATTTATATTCCGAGTGTCTAATTAAAACCCGGGCGGTCTTCTTCGCTGCCTTCCTGCCGCTAAAAACAATAGAGAGATCTTCCTCGGTGTGTAAAGCAGCATTCTTGAGATGTTTGCACGGCGCTTTTGTTTTGCGGGCCCGATCTGTGTCACAGTGGAAGCGATATCGGCCCCCACCTCCTCTCCTACTGTCCTCACCTCCTCTCCTCTCCTCCACCTGTAGTCCTACTGTCCTCACCTCCTCTCCTCCACCTGTAGTCCTACACTGTCCTCCACCTCCTCTCCTCTCCTCCACCTGTATTCCTACACTGTCCTCCTCTCCTCTCCTCCACCTGTAGTCCTACACTGTCCTCACCTCCTCTCCTCCACCTGTAGTCCTACTGTCCTCCTCTCCTCCACCTGTAGTCCTACTGTCCTCCTCTCCTCTCCTCCACCTGTAGTCCTACACTGTCCTCCTCTCCTCTCCTCCACCTGTAGTCCTACTGTCCTCCTCTCCTCTCCTCCACCTGTAGTCCTACTGTCCTCCTCTCCTCTCCTCCACCTGTAGTCCTACTGTCCTCCTCTCCTCTCCTCCACCTGTAGTCCTACTACACTGTCCTCTCCTCCTCTCCTCCACCTGTAGTCCTACTACACTGTCCTCCACCTCCTCTCCTCCACCTGTAGTCCTACACTGTCCTCCTCTCCTCTCCTCCACCTGTAGTCCTACACTGTCCTCCTCTCCTCTCCTACTGTCCTACACTGTCCTCCACCTCCTCTCCTCCACCTGTAGTCCTACACTGTCCTCCACCTCCTCTCCTCCACCTGTAGTCCTACACTGTCCTCCACCTCCTCTCCTACTGTCCTCACCTCCTCTCCTCACCTCCTCTCCTCACCTCCTCTCCTCCACCTCCTCTCCTCCACCTCCTCTCCTCCACCTGTAGTCCTACTGTCCTCACCTCCTCTCCTCCACCTGTAGTCCTACACTGTCCTCACCTCCTCTCCTCCACCTCCTCTCCTACTGTCCTCTCCTCCTCTCCTCTCCTCCACCTCCTCTCCTACTGTCCTCACCTCCTCTCCTCTCCTCCACCTCCTCTCCTCCACCTGGCTGTAGTCCTACACTGTCATCACCTCCTCTCCTCCACCTCCTCTTCTACTGTCCTCACCTCCTCTCCTCTCCTCCACCTCCTCTCCTCCACCTGTAGTCCTACACTGTCATCACCTCCTCTCCTCCACCTCCAAATCAAATCAAATCAAATCAAATTTATTTATAAGGCCCGACAACACACGTTAATGTCCCCATGGGCCGTACAGGTCTTCTTTAAACAAGTCAAGAAGAAAACATAACAATAAGTCAAGAACAGAACAAGAACACCATAAGGTCCAAACATTTTTAGATGAATGCAAATAAATGAAAGAATGCAAGCACTCCCAGACATACCCCACGCGAAGGTAAGGAAAAACTCACTAAAACCTAACAATAGGGAAAAAAGCTCCACAGGCAGTGTGGAGGAGAGAAACCTTAGAAGGGCCATTCAAGGGGGGATCTCCCTTCTTAGATGTTGGTGATAGTAGTGTTGCAGACGGACAGTTGGTAAGCATGCACTCATGTGTGTAGTGAAACACAGATGAGTGCATGCAATAGCAACTGTACATTTTGAAAGATTAAAGATAGTTTGGTGAAATTTTTTATATGTGCATTAAATGAGAGGGAGGAATCAAAAATGACTCAGAGGTTTTTTATGGTGGAGCTCTGGGATACATGACAGGTATCAAAGTTGAGGGAGATGTCCTGAAACAGGCCTCTGTGGTTTGGGGGGCCAACAATTAACATCTCAGTTTTATCTGCATTAAGGAGTAGAAAGTTTTGCGACATCCATTTTTTGACGGCAAGCAAGCAGGCCTCAAGGTTTTGTAGTTGGGAGGAATCATTTGGCTTAATAGGTATATATAATTGGGTGTCATCAGCGTAAAAATTAAAGTTTGGAGGACTCTCCACCTCCTCTCCTACTGTCCTCACCTCCTCTCCTCCACCTCCTCTCCTCACCTCCTCTCCTCCACCTCCTCTCCTACTGTCCTCACCTCCTCTCCTCTCCTCCACCTCCTCTCCTACACTGTAGTCCTCCACTGTCCCCCCCTTCTCCTCCACCTCCTCACACTGTGTGTGTCTCTCTCCTCCACCCCTGCTGTGACTTCACACTCAACACAGTTCCGGTGGCTTTATACTCGCGGTACAGTGAGGTTTATACCGCAGTCTCTGGGGCTAGATCCACAAAGAATGGATTGCACCCTTACTTACAAGTTACAATTAACTATGAATTGAAAATGGGGGACCCTGATGTAAACAAGACGAAAGTCTTTCTCTGGTCTGCATCCCCTTAACAATTGTGTGTATTGAGCCGTATACTGTATTGTACCCATTCTGCAATCTGTTAAATAAAATGTTCATTCAATCAACCTGCTGTCTCTCTCCAGATGGTCATGTCTACAGAAACTATAGCGGTGCAGCGCCTGGCTGACTGTTATTCACACACCATGTTGTTTCAACTTGACTACCTACCTATCTCACAAGGCTGAAGATAACAGCCCCTGGAACCCTGACAAGTATAATCTGCTTCCCAGTGGTGATAATAATAACACAAAATCAAAACGCATTCCTACTCTGACTCACCTCTACCGTTTACCAAAAGCCTACACAGTGACATATAGTGAGGGATTATAGTGACATTTACATTTCTATGTGAGTTTTAAATGCAAAAATGACCAGGAATACGAGGGATTATATAGCCACATAATTTACATTTCTATGAGTTTTAATAAATGCTAAATAACCAGGAATGTGAGGGATTATAGTGACATTTACTTTTCTATGCGAGTTTTAAATGCTAAATAACCAGGACTATGAGGGGGATTATAGTGCACATTAACTTTTCTATGAGAGTTTTAAATGCAAAATATGCGCAGCGAGGAGGAATACGAGCTCAAACCAAGCCATTTGGTTTATTTCAGAAATGTAAATGTGACTATATTAAATAAACACGACCATCTCGTGATTACCCAGAACGGTACGCGTCGCCTAGCTGCTACACCTGCCAGGTTCTGTGACTGTGAGGTGGAGGGTTCGATCTCTAGTAGAGGGATCAATAGAGGGATCGATAAATTATAGAGCGGTTCATAAAACTTCATACCCAGCTGACGCCTCGGATGCTCGGCGTCCGACTCCCCACAGAGCAGCGGTCCGGCGGGAACACTTGGTAATTGTGAGTCCGAAACAAATGCATCTTCTTCTCTCTCATCAGATCAAGAGCAACTTAATTTCTCACCCGGTGCAGAGAGCTGCAGGATTTACACGCGAAGTCATCAACACCTCCAAACATTATTATCTTCTAACCCGTTGCATGCGCGCACACACACACGCACACACACACCGGATCGTTTGTGACACCGCATACCGATAGCGTACTACATCCAGGATTCCACATTTTTAATGGCTAAGAAAAACAACAACACTAAAAATCGAACGGATCATATTATCGGCTCGTACTACTGACTGCCGACTAGGGCTGCTCTCTTCCTCGAAGCCCAGACCTGCGTTTACAGCCTCTAGGAGGCGACGCCGATTTGTTTGGTCAAGTTCGGCCCCATCCCTCTCTCAGCACAGTGGAGTTTCGAAGGCCCCCCCCCATCCCTGGACTCTTTTTGTATCACACAAACAGTACTGTATTTGTAAATCTGATGTCATAAATGTCTAGATGTAGCAGTACTGTCTATATCTGTATGTCATGTATGTTATGATGAATTGAAAAGGGGGGACCCTGATGTAAACAAGACGAAAGTCTTTCTCTGGTCTGCATCCCCTTAACAATTGTGTATTGAGCCGTACTGTATTGTACCCATTCTGCAATCTGTTAATAACGTTTTCAATCAATCAATCAATCAATCAATCAATCAATCAATCAATCAATCAATCAATCAATCAATCAATCAATTCAACAGTGGAGTTTCGAAGCCCCCCCCCCCCCCCCCCCCCATCCCTCTCAGCACAGGCGCACACCTTGGAGTTTAGATTAGATTACATTAAAATGTATTGCCATCATGCAGCACAAGTACAGTACAACTAAAAGAAGTTAAGGCATCTAACCAGAGTGCAAATGTAGCAGTAAAGTGCAACAGCAATATACAGGTGAATAAACTGGGTACAGAATATACAAATGGCTGCTTTTTATATAGAGCTTTTAGCCCAAAGCACTTTACAATTTGTTCCTCACATTTGACACATTCACTCACACATTCACACACCGATGGCGGAGGCAACCATGCAAGGTGCCAACCTGCTCATCGGGAGCAATTAGGGGTTAAGTGTCTTGCTCAAGGACACATCAACATGCTGCCCAGAGGAGCGGGAATCAAACCGGGAACCTCTGGATTGCCAGACGAGTGCTCTACCTCCTGAGCCACTGTCGCCTCAGTGATGTAGTGCTAATCAGATGTATGTACAGAGAGTTGTATTATATAAATAGAGACAGTATGACTACTGACCAGCAGCGTAACTAGAGTAGGATATATACAGATATAGATATACAGTAGTAAGGGACTATGTAAGTACAGACAGGTGAGGGACAGACAGTTCTCTGAAAAGAGACTCTTCATAACCTTAACCGGTGTCCATTCATTAGGTGGATTTTGATTTAGAATGAAATCAACGCGCCGCCCCTCTATAACAGTAACTACATTCATTCGTTGTGGATTTTCCTCTTTTGTGTAGCACATAGCAGGCTAATGTTTAATCCTCTAACGACACTGTACACACATCTAAAGCAGGCAGGTGCCTGCACTCAGCCTCTCCCCTGATAGCCTCCTGTACTGGAGGTTAATGAGATTCAGTCAAGGATAAAGAAGCATAATGCGTGAGAGAGGTAGAGAGAGAGGGGGGGGGGACAGAGAGAGAGAGGGGGGAGACAGAGAGAGGGGGGGGAGACAGAGAGAGGGGGGAGAGAGGGGGGGAGACAGAGCGAGGGGGGGAGAGAGAGAGGGGGGAGACAGAGAGAGGGGGGAGACAGAGAGAGAGAGGGGGGAGACAGAGAGAGGGGGGAGAGAGGGGGGGGAGACAGAGAGAGGGGGGGAGAGAGAGAGGGGGGGAGACAGAGAGAGGGGGGAGACAGAGAGAGGGGGAGACAGAGAGAGGGGGAGACAGAGAGAGGGGGGAGACAGAGAGAGGGGGAGACAGAGAGGGGGGAGACAGAGAGAGGGAGAGAGAGATGGGGGAGACAGAGAGAGGGGGGGGACAGAGAGGGGGGAGACAGAGAGAGATGGGGGAGACAGAGAGAGGGGGGGGACAGAGAGAGGGGGGAGACAGAGAGAGGGGGGAGACAGAGAGGGGGGAGACAGAGAGAGGGAGAGAGAGATGGGGGGAGACAGAGAGAGGGGGGGGACAGAGAGAGGGGGGAGACAGAGAGAGGGGGAGACAGAGAGAGGGGGAGACAGAGAGAGGGGGGGAGAGAGAGAGAAATAATACAATACAGTGAGAAAGAGAGAGAAATAATACAATACAGTGAGAGAGAGAGAGAGAGAGAGAGAGAGAGAGAGAGAGAGAGAGAGAGAGAGAGAAATAATACAATACAGTGAGAGAGAGAGAGAGAGAGAGAGAGAGAGAGAGAGAGAGAGAGAGAGAGAGAGAGAGAGAGAGAGAGAGAGAGAGAGAGAGAGAGAGAGAGAGAGAGAGAGAGAGAAATAATACAATACAGTGAGAGAGAGAAATAATACAATACAGAAAGAGAGAGAGAGAAATAATACAATACAGAAAGAGAGAGAGAGAGAGAGAGAGAAATAATACAATACAGTGAGAGAGAGAGAGAGAGAGAGAAATAATACAATACAGTGTGAGAGAGAGAGAAATAATACAATACACAAAGAGAGAGAGAGAGAGAAATAATACAATACAGAAAGCGAGAGAGAACTAATACAATACAGAAAGAGAGAGAGAGAAATAATACAATACAGAAAGAGAGAGAGAGATACATAATACAACACAGAAAGAGAGAGAAATAATACAATGCAGAAAGAGAGAGAGAGAAATAATACAATACAGAAAGAGAGAGAGAAATAATACAATACAGAAAGAGAGAGAGAGAGAGAGAAATAATACAATACAGAAAGAGAGAGAGAGAGAAATAATACAATACAGAAAGAGAGAGAGAGAGTGAATGAATGAAAACTTTATTTAACAGATTGCAGAATGGGTACAATACAGTACGGCTCAATACACACAATTGTTAAGGGGATGCAGACCAGAGAAAGACTTTTGTTCTGTTTACATCAGGGTCCCCCATATTCAATTCATAGTGACATTTATGACATACACAACATTGATTGAAGTGATTGATTGAAAAGTTTATAACATATATGACATACATGACATACAGATAGACAGTACTGCTACATCTATACATTTATGACATATCAGATTTGCAAATACAGTACTGTTTGTGATACAAAAAGTGTCCAGAAAAAGAGTGTATATACATTTGACGTAGAAACTGTACATTGGGGAGGTTGGGTGGGTGGGGTGGGGTTGGGTGGGTGGGTGGGGGCTGTACATTGTAGGCGGGGGGGGGGGGGGGGGGGGTTGGGTAGGGGGGGGGACACTGTACACATGACATCATGACATTTATGACATAGGGACATACATGACATACAGGTATATAGTACTGTTACATTTGTGACATAAATACGATATGCAAATATACAGTACTGTTACCCAGAGATCCTAACAGAGATTATGATGGGGAGGAGACTGTACATTAGGACCTGAACTTATCAGGTTGTGCAGCTGCCCGGCTAACCCTGCAGTGTGGACACATGGCTACACAGATTAGTCTAGCTAGCAGTTAGCCGGGCCGATTAGACTGCAGCACACAGATAAACGGCTTGAAGGGCAGACGGCGGGTAAGACGTGGGGATGGCGAGCCTGAACAGACACCTTGTTGCTCTCTCCCCCCATTAGTAAATCCATAAGCAGACGGTCTGTCCGGGGTTCAACGGACTTCCCGCCACAGTTAGGACGGTCGACAAACACGACCAATCTTTCACCGTCGACTTAAAAACACACTTGTTCAATCGATATATGAAATTAAAGAAGAAGAAAAAGAAAGAAACCTATACATTTACATTACATTTAGTCATTTAGCTGAACGCTTTTATCCAACGCGGGAAGTTGTGTACGACAAGTCAGCAGGAAGGGTACAACTCTTTCAGCCGAGTATAACAATGTTCATCAAACAGTGCTGAAACTTGGGCGCCGCAGTGTTGAGTGCATAGTAGTAGAGATATATTAGTATATATAGGAGGAGTGCATGATAGTACAAGACAGTAAGAAGGTTAGTGGTCATTTTCTACTATCATGTATCACACTATCATGCACTCTTCCACTAATTAATCTTCCTTGCCTATATTACTACCTGCTATACCAATATGTCTCTATACTACTATGCACTCAACACTGCAGCGCCCCAAGTTTCAAATGAATGGAAGCGGACAGTGCCGGTTAAGCTTCGGGAGAGGTGTTAGTTGGACAATGCCCAGGCTAACCGGCACTGTCCACTTCCATTCATTGTGCTAAGCTAGGCTAACGTCACGTGCAGCCAGATAGCTTTCTAGTGAACGCACAGAGAGGAAACTGGTATCTATCTTCTTGTCCTCCTCTTGGCTGTTCCAAAGTCCAGGCTGAAGCTTAGGGGGGGGGACCGTGCTTTCGCTGTGGCAGCCCCAAACCTCTGCAGCTGCCACTGCATGTTAGACAGGCCCCCACTCTGCATGTTAGGCAGGCCCCCACTCTGCATGTTAGGCAGGCCCCCACTCTGCATGTCAGACAGGCCCCCACTCTGCATGTTAGGCAGGCCCCCACTCTGCATGTCAGACAGGCCCCCACTCTGCATGTCAGGCAGGCCCCCACTCTGCATGTCAGACAGGCCCCCACTCTGCATGTTAGGCAGGCCCCCACTCTGCATGTCAGACAGGCTCCCACTCTGCATGTTAGGTAGGCCCCCACTCTGCATGTTAGGCAGGCCCCCACTCTGCATGTTAGACAGGCCCCCACTCTGCATGTTAGGCAGGCCCCCACTCTGCATGTTAGGCAGGCCCCCACTCTGCATGTTAGGCAAGCCCCCACTCTGCATGTTAGACAGGCCCCCACTCTGCATGTTAGGCAGGCCCCCACTCTGCATGTTAGGCAGGCCCCCACTCTGCATGTTAGGCAGGCCCCCACTCTGCATGTTAGACAGGCCCCCACTCTGCATGTTAGACAGGCCCCCACTCTGCATGTTAGACAGGCCCCCACTCTGCATGTTAGGCAGGCCCCCACTCTGCATGTTAGGCAGGCCCCCACTCTGCATGTTAGACAGGCCCCCACTCTGCATGTCAGGCAGGCCCCCACTCTGCATGTCATTCAGGCCCCCACTCTGCATGTTAGGCAGGCCCCCACTCTGCATGTTAGGCAGGCCCCCACTCTGCATGTCAGGCAGGCCCCCACTCTGCATGTCATTCAGGCCCCCACTCTGCATGTTAGGCAGGCCCCCACTCTGCAGGTGTTCAAATCACGCCTCAAGACACATCTATTTGGTCTGGCTTTCTGTGTTTTAAACAGTTTTTGAGAGACCTGCCTTTTTATGTGACATATTGTAGGCTACTTGTTTTTATCGTGTGCTTTTATAAAATGTTTATGTTTTTATGTTTTAGCTCATGTTGTGGACTTGTACAGCACTTTGGTCAACTTTGTTGTTTTTAAATGTGCTTTATAAATAAAGTGGATTGGATTGGATTGTCTCTCTCTGGAGAAGACTGTAAGCTGATTTCCCAAAATGTTGGCGTGTTCCTTTTTACAGGTGACTTACTTCCTCCAGGTCCGTCGTCACTCGTCTGAGATGGATGGACTTGATTTCCAGAGAGAACATGGCGTCAGTATCTGCATCTATATCATAAATTGGGGGACAAGATGAGAATTGATTTGTAGTATTATTATCTTTTTAAACCAGAGAAGTGACTAATGAAATACCCCTGGTAATCATGGTCGTCTGATGGTAATTATTACATAAAACATATACATCAGTACTACTCTATCAATGTATGTACAGAGTTGTAGTATTAATATGTACAGTGATACAGGTATAAAGACACTATGGTAGTAAGTAGGGATGTTCGATGTTGGCTTTTTTACCGATATCCGATATACCGATATTGTCCAACTCTTAATTTCCGATACCGATATCAACCGATACCGATATATGCAGGGTTCCCCCCCCAAAAAAACACAACATTATGCATACTTTTCACAATAAATAAAATAAGAATTTGTTCTTACTTGCTTGCCTGGGTAAATAAAGGTTAAATATATATATATACAGTATACGACAACTAGCATTGAGACATAAGTCTATATTGACAGGACAGGACAGGACAGAGCAGGACAGAGCAGGACAGAGCAGGACAGGACAGGACAGGACAGGACAGAGCAGGACAGGAGAGGACAGGAGAGGACAGAGCAGGACAGGACAGGAGAGAACAGGAGAGGACAGGACAGGAGAGAACAGGACAGGAGAGGACAGGACAGGAGAGAACAGGACAGGACAGGACAGGAGAGGACAGAGCAGGACAGGACAGGAGAGAACAGGAGAGGACAGGACAGGAGAGAACAGGACAGGAGAGGACAGGACAGGAGAGGACAGGAGAGGACAGGACAGGAGAGGACAGGACAGGAGAGAACAGGACAGGAGAGGACAGGACAGGAGAGGACAGGAGAGGACAGGACAGGAGAGGACAGGGCAGGGCAGGAGAGAACAGGACAGGAGAGAACAGGACAGGAGAGGACAGGACAGGAGAGGACAGGGCAGGGCAGGACAGGACAGAGCAGGACAGGAGAGGACAGGACAGGAGAGAACAGGACAGGAGAGGACAGGACAGGAGAGAACAGGACAGGAGAGAGCAGGACAGGAGAGGACAGGACAGGAGAGAGCAGGACAGGAGAGGACAGGACAGGAGAGGACAGAGCAGGACAGGACAGGAGAGGACAGGACAGGAGAGGACAGGACAGGAGAGGACAGAGCAGGACAGGACAGGAGAGGACAGGACAGGAGAGGACAGGACAGGACAGGAGAGGACAGGACAGGACAGGAGAGGACAGGACAGGAGAGGACAGGGCAGGATGGGACAGGAGAGGACAGGACAGGACAGGAGAGGAGAGAACAGGACAGGAGAGGACAGGACAGGACAGGACAGGAGAGGAGAGAACAGGACAGGACAGGAGAGGACAGGACAGGAGAGGACAGGACAGGAGAGGACAGGGCAGGATGGGACAGGACAAGAGGACCCCTCTCTATTTGACTTGGTTTTCCATCCATCTCCATCTCCAGCTACAGCGGTATTATGGTCTGTGTCCTGCAGACTGGAAACATTGCGTAACACACATCTCCCAGCCATTGTTCCCCGCAAAGGGCTCGCCTTCCTGTCCTGAGCTCACCGCTCCAGTCACCCCCCCCCCCCCCCCCCGCTGTTCCACACAGGCTCTAAGTCAGGGGTTCTCAAACTTTTTCACACCGCGACCCCATTTTATTTAGGATATTTCAAAGCGTGGAATTAAGGAATATCAAAATAAAAGCACATGTTGTGGAACTTGATCGTGCATATTTATTAGAACATTTAATTGCAGCACTATGTTATCAATACACATTTATAAAACGAGGCATATTTAACCAAAATAATTTGCCAGAACAGTAAAAAATTTTAAATAATAATGTTTACTTGCCAATGTGCTGTCACCTACCCGCGACCCCAATTTGGGTCGCAACCCGTAGTTTGAGAACCACTGCTCTAAGTAACTCTGTTCTGAGCTCACTACTCCAGTCACCCCCCCCCCCTGCTGTTCCACACAGGCTCTACGTAACTATGTTCTGTCAATGGTAAACGGTAAATGGCTGCATTTATATATAGCAGCTTTTATCTAAAGCGCTTTACAATTTGTTCGTCCCATTTCACCCGTTAACTCACACATTCACACACCGACGATGGAGGAGGCCACGCAAGGTGCCACAACCTGCTCATCAGGAGCAATTAGGGGTTAAGTGTCTTGCTCAAGGACCCTTCGACACACGGAATCGAACGGGAATCGAACCGGGAAAACCTCCGGATTACCAGACAACTGCTCTACCTCCCGAGCCACTGTCGCCCCCCCATCTCCCCCATTAGCGATGTAGGAGTGTGGTAGATTGACACTGCCTCTCCTGTCTTCATTGTTCCATTACTGGAACTCCAACACCTGTTTCCTACGTATGCTGTTTCATAATTAGGCACACGCAGGGGTGTAAAAAGTACCCAGCAATTATACTTAAGTGAAAGTATGGGTACCGTCTCAAAATCGTACTGGGATTCGATACCGGAGTCTCTTGCATTGGTGACGAGCGCAATCTCCGCTACGCCACCCAGCCGCCCTTATCTGTTTAAAAAAATAAAATAAATTCCGAATGTTATGGGTTTAGGTCAGCTCTGATTGCATAAGCTGTTTTATCAATCTGCCTACAAATCCTGTTTGAAATTTTTTTTTGTCTCTTTTTCTCTTGTTTTATTTTCTATTTGATTTTTCCTGATGTTAGCCGTTTGCTGTTTTTAACATGTCTGTAAAAAGCACTTTGTAACTTTGTTTGGAAAAGCGCTATACAAATCAAATTCATTCATTCATTCTTAGTGCTCAATTCTGATTTATTGCTCAGATCAGATATTTTTTGTTTGGCTGTTAACATTTTTTTTTTTTTTTTTTTTAAATGTGCCCAATATCAGATTCCAGTGTGAACGGGTCACGTTCCTGAACTGACCCGCATGCGCAACTGAACAATAAAGAAGAGGGACGTAAGAAATTGTGACAAATGTTAATCTGGAGCAGGGGTCAGCGACCTTAGGCACGAGTGCCACCATTGGCACGCGGTATCTTAACCAATGGCACGCTAGCAATTGCGTAAGAGAGGAACCGTTTTCTAAATGTTGATGTGGCCTCTCCTTCCCCATGACGAGTACCTCTTTCACAGCCGTTATTTATGGTAGTTTGACTGATATACCAGGGACATTTCAGGGTCAGAGCCGATCAGAAGGGTCAGTCTGTTGTTGTTTGCCAAACATTAAGTGTTAAAGGCCATTTTGAGACCAAACATGAGACAACTTTAAAGGATGAGGCAGACAAGGCTGAATGTGACCAGGTATGGCAAGCAAGCACCTCATAAAGACGGCAGCATTCTTGTATAGCGCTCTTATATAATTATGAGTTAAAAAAAAGAAAATTATTTCTGACTGTCTATTCTTCTGATAGCAGGTGTTTAATCAAAGATCCCCGCTTTCTAGTCTTGCACAAGGACCACCACTATGATGAATTGAAAATGGGGGACCCTGGTGTAAACAAGATGAAAGTCTTTCTCTGGTCTGCATTCCCTTAACAATTGTGGGTATTGAGCCGTACTGTATTGTACCCATTCTGCCATCTGTTAAATACAGTTTTCATTCATTCATTCATTCATTCATTCATTCATTCATTCATTCATTCATTCATTCATTCATTCATTCATTCATTCATTCATTCATTCATTCATTCATTCATTCATGTAACAGACCACAGACCCCCCATTTCATCAGGGTTTGTCCCCAGGGACCACCGTCTCAGAAGATGTTTGTTGTTAGATATGATTTCATTTCAAACCTTTATTCATCCTCGTGAAGGCACAGAGGTGTCCCTCATTTGCAGTGGCGAGTTACACACAGAAAAAAACAGTCATAAATAGCAGCATTTCAAATCACAACAACATGTCCAGAAAGAACGAGGACAAACGAAGAGATAAACTAAAACAGGTAGAACTTGACAGACGGTGGTTAGAGCTCAAGGTCGTGAACTCTGACACGGAGAGAGAATCAGTATGACATAGTACAGTAGACAATATGTTATGACTAGGGATGTCCGATATTATCGGCCTACCGATATTATCGGCCGATATCTGCATTAAAATGTGATATCGTAAAATATCTATCGGTTTTCATTTTTTTTTTACATTTATAGAACCTTTATTTACCCAGGCAAGCAAGTAAGAACAAATTCTGATTTTATTTATTGTCAAAAGTATGCATAATGTTGTGTTAATTCCACAACAAGAGATATGTAATGTTAATTACCTGAAATTATTACGTTTTTTGGGGGAAAAACCCTGCATATATCGGTATCGGTTGATATCGGTTGATATCGGTATCGGAAATTAAGAGTTGGACAATATCGGTATATCGGTATCGGTAAAAAAGCCAATATCGAGCATCCCTAGTTATGACACAAAGACTATACAGCCGACAATATAGTAAGACATAGGAGACTAGCCGATTATGTTGTGGGAGTAGGACTATGCAACAGACAGTACGGTAAGACATGATTGATTGATTGAACTGTACATTGGAGGTGGTTGGGTGGTTGGGTGGGTGGGGGGGGGGGGGGGGGGGTTGGGTAGGAGGGGTGGGTGGGGGACACTGTACAACTGTACAAACAAAACTGTACATTGGAATATTGACAAGACCATACTTGGTAATTTACTGTACATTGGGGGGGGGTTGTGTTAGGACATTTACAGGGGCCAGTTTCGAATTGCAATCTCCCGTAGGTGTTTTTTGAGAGTGTACATAAGACACAGGGAATGACAATAGAGTAACTGGACACTACAGAACACAGAACAGCAACACAAGGGGGACCGAGTAAGCACTATAGGCTGACAGAGAAACATGTAGAGAGAATGGTAAGGGAGCGGGGATTAATCCTATAGCCAAATGCTACGGAGTAGAGGTGGGTTTTGAGGCAGGATTTAAAAGCATCCACAGAGGGAGCCGATCTTATTCCATAGCCTGGGGGCCACTGCTGCAAACGAGCGGTCACCTCGAGCCTCATAGACTAATTAGTGCGAGCGACAGTCAGGAGAAGTCATTCCTGTACTTTCTGTCACTGTGCTGCTAAATTAAAAGCCCCTTGTCTTGCTGGGCCCCCCCCCCCCACCCCGGAGCCCGCTCACAGACCCCACTTTGAGAAGTAACGATATACAGAACTCACTGTGTTGCTTATCACAAAAAAACATACCCCCCCCCCCCAAAATAGCACCCTCCAAGATACGCAGATAACACGAGAGATCTCAGTTTACTTCTCACAAAGACACGTCTGGGCTACTCCCACTATTCTAAAGTTACTGCAACCACCACCACCACCACCACCACCACCACCACCACCACCAGAGGAACAATAACTGTAAGCTTACCAAGTTAGACTTCCTGTGGGTTACGGGGGATGTTTTATCTATGTTTGCTGCCCTTGTAGACGCCTAAAATGCCCCCCCCCCCCCCCCCCCCCAATCATAATCAAACAATCAAGCAATCAAATAAAACATAAAAGCACAATCTGGAGCTGGAAGCCGCTTCACTTATTAAAGTGAGGCCTGCTGAACTGACCCTGGCCGTGGCTGTAGCCTGTAGTCTCGTACTACGACTCCTCTCTGCCGAATGACTTCCAGCCAGGGGCTCCCCGAGGTGCCAAGGTGCTCACGCTGTAGGAATCCAGTCTTCCCTCTCACCGTCGCTGTCCTCGCGCGGGGCGGGGGAACGTGAACACGTTTGGTTTTGGTAAAGATAAGGACGAGCCACGCGGCAGCAGCATCTGATAGCATCTCGCTGAGCGACCGAGTCATCGCCTCACGTGCAGCAGGATAGACAGCGCGACGGAATGTCACAGAGGTTAAGGCTTGTGGCATATGTCAGGCCTTGTGGTACTTCGACGGAATAAAGATTATTATTTTATTTTTTATAAAAAAAAAATGCTCACTTTTTTCTGTATTTTGCTCCCATCCCAATTTAGTCGTTATGCCAATTCCCTTCCTGGTCGTTGCGCGCATTGTCCCACTGTCGGCCTAGGGAGGGTGAAGACTACAACATGCCTCCTCCGATACATGTGGAGTCAGCCAGCCGCTTCTTTTCACCTGACAGCGAGGACTCTCACTGGGGGAACGTAACGCGTGCGCAGGTTCATGCTATTTCCCCCCGATCCCCTCCCTGCTGAACAGGCGCCCCGACCGACCAGTAGGAACCGCAGTTTACAACGACCAGGACACACACACACACCCCGCCGGCTTCCCACCCGCTAACACTGCCAATCGTGTTAGTAGGGACGACTGACCAAGCCGGAGGTACCGCTGACAGCTGGATTCGATCCCAGAGTCTCTGTGGTGGTAGGCGAGCGCTTAGTCCACTGCGCTACCCAGCCGCCCTACTTCGACGGAATTTTGACCTTAGTGGTTGATCTTGAAGCAGGTAGAATTCTACTTGTGTTTACTTCCTCAATAACTCCCACCGTTTTTGGATGACTGTAAAAGGCAATATATGTGAATAAAGCTCAGCTCCTTGGCTTTCAGACGGCGCTGAGCTTTTTTCAATAGCGCAAAGACTCAAAGAGTTACGGACGGTACAGAAAAACAGCAGTGGTATTTGGGCCCCAGGAGGGGCCCGTAGGTGTAGAAGGGTTTTAAAGGTGCTGTAAGTGGTATTTCTTTGTTAAATTATGTGTAACAGCTTTACATTCCGACAGTCATCACTGATATAGAATGTCTGGTCAGTAACATGGGTCTCCCAGTCTCTCCAGTAAACAAGATTCAAGATTCAAGATTCCTTTATTGCCAAGTTGGTGGTATTGGTGATCGGTACAGAGTGTATTGAAGCTCTACAGTACATAAAACTGGAACATAGATACATTTACCCCCCCCCCCCCCTCCTTCCAAGCAATGGATACATAATACAGCACAACATGACACAATGAATACATAAATACAGCACAGCACGACACAGCACAACATAACACAGAGTCTAGTCCATCAGGTCAGGAGCTTGGTTAGTGTACATGTTAGAAGATACATGTTCTGGTATCCCTTTCCACTTAATTTTCAAGAATTCTTGACAAGACAGATTTGCGTACTGCACTGGCACATTATTTGACATAGTTTCAAGCTCATATTATTTGCCTAAAACTAGTCTATATTTCTTATTTTTGTCAGACCATTTTTTGCAGTGTGGAGTTCTCTCTCCTGATTGGTGGGAACGGGATACCAGAATATGTGTTTTCTGTTTACTACATAGGAGACCCGTGTCACTGACAGTGATGGCCGTCAGCAATTATTATTACCACTTATTTTAACAAACAAAAGATTGCATGGTCGCCTCTGCCGTGAATGTGTGAGTGAATGGGTAAAATGTGAGGAACAAATTGTAAAGCGCTTTGATTGATTGATTGATTGATTGATTGATTGAAAATTGTATTAACAGGTTGCAGAATGGGTACAATACAGTACGGCTCAATACACACAATTGTTAAGGGGATGCAGACCAGAGAAAGACTTTCGTCTTGTTTACATCAGGCCGGGTCTCCCATTTTCAATTCATAATGACATATATGACATACCGGTACATGACATACGCAGGTAGACAGTACTGCTACATCTAGACATTTATGACACACCAGAGTACAAAAATATTCTAAAAAGAGAGTATATATATATATATATATATATATATATATATATATATATATATATATATATATATATATATATATATATATATATATATATATATATATAATCTGTTAAAGTTTTCAATCAATCAATCAATCAATCACGAAAGTCTTTCTCTGGTCTGCATCCCCTTCTTAACAATTGTATGTATTGAGCTATAGGCTACTGTACTGTACCCATTCTGCAATCTGTTAATAAACTTTTCAATCAATCAATCAATCAATCAATCAATCAATCAATCAATCAATCAATCACATGGTTGGCACAGTCTACAGGCCGCCAGATCATAGTGGCTTTTATGATACAATGGATGGGTGTTTAGCTGGAGTTGAGGATGTAGACAAAATTCTTATTGGAGACTGGAACACGGATATGCAACGAAAAGATGCACCCGTCTTCAAGGCCTTCAGTAGGTTTTGTGATCTGCATGGCCTCAGCCAGCTAATCACCCAACCCACACGTGTATGTGAATCAACTCAGACTACCATTGACCTCATTCTGACCTCCGACAAGTCCAAGATCTCAAATAAAGGGGTTATAGCATGTGGGTTAAGTGATCATTATATGATATTCTGTACCCGAAAAAAACTAAAACAAAAGGCTGGCTGCCACAAAACAGTCACATCTAGAGACCTCAAAACCTACTCTAGCGAGGCCTTCAACCTTGAACTGGAGAGTCTGGACTGGTCAGATGAACTCAATGGTACACTGGTTGACGAAACATGGCTTGGTTTCAAAACCAAATTCTCAGCAATACTAAACGACATGGCCCCCCTAAGAACCACCAGGGTAAAAAATCGCGCTGAGCCGTGGATGCACTCCGAAATACTGGCCGCTATGAAAACCAGAGACAAAAAATGCTCTGAGTTTCGTAAAAGTCAGTCAAAGCTTACTAAAAGCACGAGCAGTGAACTCCAAGCCCACGTGACTGAACTCAAACTAGAAAGAAACAGACTAAGAAACGACGTAAACTCCATGATCAAAACTGCAAAAAAGAATTTCATCAATGACAAAACTGAGGAAAACAAAAACAAACCACGTTAACTTTGGAAATTACTCAATAATCAACTAGGATGCAGTAAAAAACTTAAAACCAGATTCTCAAACATAAACATAAAAACTGACAACACGCTCATCACAGACAAGCTGGATGTAGCCAATTACTTAAACATTTTCTTCACAAACATAGCCACAACACTGGTAAACAAACTACCCTCCCACTCAGGGCTTTATGGGGTAGAACACATAGTAGCTTTCTACAAAAACCTAGGGGTCCGCAAGGACGACTTCAAGCTGGAAATGGTAACAACAGATGAGGTACTCAATAAACTGAGCGCCCTCCAACCTAACAAGGCCACTGGCCATGACAACATCCCCTCCAAATTCCTCAGAGACTCAGCAGCCGCCATCACACCAATCATCACACACATAATAAACCTCTCCATAAAACAGGGACACGTCCCCAAGGACTTCAAAATTGCGAGGGTGACCCCTCTGCACAAAAAGGGCAGCAAATTAGACCCAGGCAACTACCGCCCTGTTTCTATTCTCACCTCCATCTCGAAAGTCATGGAAAAAATAGTCTACGAACAGGTCGAAAAGTACCTAGCGGAAAAAAATCTAATCTACGAATTCCAATCTGGCTTCAGAACATCCCACTCCACTGACACATGCCTTCTCTATTTGAATGACCACATCAAACAAGAGGTGGACGCAGGCAAATACTGCGGCATGGTCATGCTGGACCTACAAAAGGCCTTTGACATGGTCAATCACTCCATTCTGATTGACAAGCTAAAAGCAATTGGTTTTGATAGTCTATCAGTGAGCTGGATGCAATCCTACCTTGAGGGGAGGGAACAGATGGTGGAGGTAAACGGTACCCTATCCCCCCCCCTCACAGTGAGCTGTGGTGTTCCACAAGGAAGCATACTAGGACCGCTACTGTTCCTAATTTATGCAAATGACATGTCGTCAGCTTGTGACTGCAACTTGTTCCTGTTTGCGGACGACTCAGCCCTGCTGGTCTCTGACAAGAACAAGTTACAGGTTGAAAAAACCCTCAGCTCGGAACTAGGCAGAATCTGCATATGGCTCGCTGATAACAAACTATCATTACACATGGGCAAAACAGAGTCCATTCTCTTCGGTTCAAATAACAAACTCAGCAAGACCGACGGCTTCTCAGTTACAGTGGGTGACAATATTGTCACAAGGAAAGATGAAATTACCTACCTGGGGTCCATCCTAGAGGCTAATCTCTCCTGTGACAAAATGGCATCCAATGTAATAAAAAAAGTCAACCAACGAACTCGATTCTTGTACCGGATCTCCTCTCTGGTAAACAAGAACACCCTGAAGACTCTGGCAGGAGCACTCATTCAGGGGTACTACGACTATGCTTGCACCTCATGGTACCAAAGCACCTCAAAGGCGCTAAAAACAAAATTACAAACATCTCAAAACAAACTGGTCAGACTACTGCTTGACCTTACTCCTAGAACCCACCTCACCCCTGCCCACTTCGACAACCTAGGATGGCTTAGAGTAGACGACAGAGTACAACAACTTGCAATGGGCCTGGTCTACAAGATACACTACACGACCAAGGTACCCATGTACATGTCAAAATACTTCCCAAAGGTCAGTGAATACCACGATCACAACACCAGAGGGAGCTCCACAAATCATGTCAAACCCAGATTCGGCTCAAATAAGGGACTAAACACGTTTCGCAATTATGCCACATCAATGTGGAACGCCCTACCCAAAGCTGTAAAGGAATGTGGATCACTACCCACTTTCAAAACCTCTCTCAAGGGACACCTACGGGAGACTGCAATTCAACACTGGCCCCTGTAAATATCCTAACCCAATCATTCCAACCCCCTCCAATGTACAGTCATTTACCTAGTATGGTTTTGTCAATAGTTCAATGTACAATTGTGTTTGTTTGTACAGTGTCTCCTCCCCCCCCCCCTCAATGTACAGTGTTACTTGTTTATACAGTGTGCCCCCCGCCCCCCCCCCCCCCCAACCACCTCCAATGTAAATTACCCAGTATGGTTGTCAATATCCCAATGTACCCAACCCCCCCCACCCAACCTCCAATGTACAGTTTCTACGTCAAATGTATATACTCCCTTTTCTTGACTCCTTCTGTATCACAAACAGTACTGTATTTGCAAATCTGGTATGTCATAAATGTATAGATGTAGCAGTACTGACTATCTGTATGTCATGTATGTCATATATGTCTATATGAATTGAAAATGGGGGACCCTGATGGAAACAAGACAAACGTCTTTCTCAGGTCTGCATCCCCTTAACAATTGTATGTATTGAGCCGTACTGTATTGTACCCATTCTGCAATCTGTTAAATAAAGTTTTCATTCATTCATTCATTCATGTATTCTGTGTGGACGCTCACAAGCTTCCCCTGTATTTCGAGAGTAAATGCTGCCCTCTAGTGGCAACACATGATACAACACAGTTCAGTCTTCTGCGTCATGCAAAGTGAGGATGCCGGCGTGATTACCAAACCAAGCCGCATTTCTCGGAGACGCTCTCTGATTGGCACTGACTGACGCTCTCTGATAGGCCACTGACGCGTTTGGCCAATCCGTGACGAGCTGTGTCTTTGCCCATTTCCACGTCAAACAGCCTGCAAACTACCTGGCGTTCTATCGTCCTGCTCTAAGACAAACTCTAACCTTAACCAACTTCGAAGAGTGCCTAAGCTTTAACCAGTGTAGAAACAGGCGTCGGCCAATCAGAGAGCGTCTCCGAGAAATGCCGCTTGGTTTGGTATTCACGCAGGATGCCGTCTGAAAGAACTTGGACTTCAGTGAAATCCTTGGATCGAGATCCATTTTGTGAACGCTGCAATGTGTTGTGAAGAATCCACTCACATATTTTGAAAGTCATCTCGTATTATATTAGTATCCAGCCCTACTATGTAAGCGGTGATGAATGAACGAATGAATGAATGAATGAATGAATGAATGAATGAATGAATGAATGAATGAATGAATGAATGATTGCAGATCGTATTGAGCTGTACTGTACTGTACCCATTCTGCTAATTTGTTCATTAAAGTTTTCAATCAATCAATTTTCAATCAGAAGGTTAATCCTTTACTATCACGGGTTAACTTTCTGTAGTGTGGTAGTGAAAGGCTTAACATGGAACGTCCAATGATAATTGAGTTTTCCATTTCGGTTTGTGTGTGTGTGCAGGGGCGTAGCTGGACATTCTTGGCCCCATGACATAATCCATTTGTGGGCCCCCAATCCATGCGAGTGCGCAAGCTTAAACAATTTGGGGCATTTATTTATTGATGAAAACGCATAATGTGGTTTTTACCTATACATTCAGATCAGCAGTTATATATCGTATAGCTTACGCTCTGCACTCTAGTGGAACCCTATCCCTTATCAATCTACTGTAATACTGAATAATTTTCTTCACATGTACACACTCATCCGCCTGGCCACACCCACATCCGCTCCTCTACATAAGCGGGGTCGTGGCCATACTAACAGCTCCTTCCCTATTTTCACCACCGACAAGTGTCTGTATACATCACTTGAGTTTAGTGCCGAAATAGTTATTGGAAAGGAGTTACGTTTGGAGAAAAGGAGCTGCGTTGACATTATATCTTTGTTTTCTCTCTCACTATTTTTCGAGGAAATACAGCGATAATGTCTTCGCCACCGGAGTGTCTAGATTAGAACAGGGGTTCCCAACCTTTTTTCCCCCAGGGACCCCCAAACATCTCTGATGAAATTCCTGGACCCCCCTCCTATAAAATACCATAAAATATTTTTTTTTGTCATTTTAATACTTTTTTTGTCATTTTAATAACAAACTGCTTATACACAGGCATATGCATCATAATTAGACCCACTATGCTTCTTTGACTTGTGCCTTCAATCAACAAATCTCATCTTGCACCATATGTATTTCAAAATTTTGGCCAATATTCAAATCCTGTATTCATCCTCTCAAATCAGGCCCTAATGGTGAACGGTTTGCATTTATGTTGAATGAAGTAAGAATCCACTGCAGTAAAAATATCCTCACCTCGAGTGGTGGTAGTAAGGTTGACTGACATGAGAATGTCCTGCTTCAGATCCTCATTTTCGATATATTGCACATAAACGATGAGCACAGCCTCGTCTGCGACAGTTGTAGTTTCATCAAGTTGTATGGCAAATGGACCCTTTCTAAGCTTTTCTGACAGCTGCTGCTCGCAATCACTTGACATCTTATCAATTCGGTCTTTCACTACATTGTTCGAGAGTGGTACCGATTTTAGTTTATCCGCCACCTGTGGGCCGCACAGTTTCTAAACCATTTTGTTGCAGGCTGGTTTGATGAGCTGCTCGCCAATATTGTGCGGTTTCTTTGCTTTTGCAATTAAAAGCGAACACTCAAAGGAGGCTTCGGTAGCCTTCTGTAAATCACTGCCACCCCTGCTCCACGCTACTCTAACATCAACAGGCTTGTTCACCTTGAGAGACTGTTCTTTCCTCCGAAAAAAGTCCGGATCCTTCCCAACGGTTTCTGGGTGCTTAGACGCCTGATGTCTCTTCAGCTTGCTGGGCTTCAGGCTCGAGTTTGCCAACTTTTCTCCACAAATCACACACTCAGGTCGTTTGTCTGGTCCCTCAGTGAAGCCCATGGTGATGTAATTTTCGCGATTGCTGTAGGTCCTAACTTTTTTTGCAGATGAGCTGCCGTCATCTCCTTTTCGTTTGTCACACATTTTCGCCTCTGGCGGCTGACTGCAGATGAGCCGAGAAAGTTAACTAGCGTGCTAGGCTAGCTACGGAAAGTGATACAGTCAACTGATTCGCGTTTTAGCGGCTACCCGGTAGCCTACTGTTAACGTTCAAAAATCATGTCTAGATGTTTATTTATTTATCTTTATTTTTTATTGTAGTGGAGAGACTATTCATGCTTCTGATGATAAAAATATGCTAATTAAATATTTATTTGAAAAAAAAAAAAAAAAAAAAAAAAAAAACTCAAATCGTCTGTGGTCTGGCGGACCCCCTGCGCCCCCTGGCGGACCCCAGGTTGGGAATCACTGGACGAAGATGATGATCATTCTGACCTCCACCGGCGGTTCGTATTAGGGGCTCGCGTCGCTGAGCAATCCCCGCCGGCATTGCCTCCGGCTCTGCAGCTGGACACTTTGCTTGGGAGGCGATCGGCCGGGTGGGGGCTGACGGCCTCTCTGGGCGGGTGATGTTTTTTGCGACGCAGGCACCAGGTGTGTCGGTTGTGGGGGGAACAGCTACACAGCTTACGAAGGTCGGCTCCAGGCTAGTATTATCTTCGCTGCCCCTTAGCGGCGTGGAGGGGGTTCTAGTTTGATGCCCCACGATAAACATTAGCTCCTCCTCAAGTGAAGTTGTAGCTTTGTTTTTCCTGGGACCGTGATTCAGAATCTGCGGTTCAATTCCCCGGGTCTCTGGACAAACGGATACCCACTGTCGTCGTGCTGGCCCCGCTTTTCAAGATGAAAATCACCCGGCGCGAGGGAGGTGAGCTTGGTGTTCGTTATGAGAATATCTCCATGCTCAAGTCGGCTATAAGCCCGCGTACAATGAGGGACTTGTTGCCGGCACCGCTGTGTCTGGTAAGCACCGTTCTGAAGAGGGACGTGTGTTGCCTTTTTCCCTTTTTTCTTCGGATAAGTAGAGGAAAAGACAGCGGCTGTCTGAAGTGTTGGCCTGTATTGCTCTTCTCACGTCGTACAGTTTTCAGTAGTAGCCGCTTAGCTTGCTTCTGCGTGAGCTAGTGGCTAGCGATAGCCGGTTTGAGCTAACTGTTAGCCAGTTAGCTGTTAGCTACGACGTTAGCTGCCGGCTGCGCTCGGCTGGGAACGTTAGCTTGATGCTATCAGTTAGCCTAGAGTTAGCTGTTTGGCTTGTGCTACAACCATTGGTGTAGCCGTGAGAATAGCAGGCCCTGGCACTCTGACTACGACGTCATCTTTGCGCCATGACCGGCTGCAGGAGGGGGGCGTCACGCCGGAGCTAGGCTCCGACCATTGCTTCTTCTGGCCTAGCCAGCAAGAGGCCTTCGTCGACGTGGAGACCAACCTGTGTTGCGGCCTTCATGTAACGTTTAGACAACGTGGCTGAGCCCACAACTGGCTGGGTTACCCTACAATACTGTGCATAGTGGCATGTGATCGAGGGCTGAGTCCCTCTCTTAGCTTGTTATTCTTTACTTGAGGGTAATGATGAAAATAACAAGTGGCAAGTTTTTTTCACACATAAGCAGAGCTGTGGGAAACCTGTTCAAACAAGGTCTTCGGCTGTGCTGGCGTGCATGATGTAAAGCTTACTCTACACATTTGGCATCGTATCAGGGGTAAGGTGGTGAGGGGTGGGTGAAATTATACCCCGGTTTGCCCCTGGCCCCTCCCCCTCCCCTCCCCTCAAATATGATTTTGTTTACAAAATGATTGACTATATTTTTGGGGATACGGTGTAAATCCCTCAGCTTTTGCTGGGGTTGCGCTCTTGCTTAGAGAGAGGCATTTTCTCTGAAGATTGTTTGGTCGCTGTCATGTAGACTTAGCGAGGCCTGTGACCAGCACTTAATCGAGGACTTATGTCTTCTCTCATCATAAAAAACGGCGTTCCTCTTACAGTAATGAGAGTGAACTTTTTGCCCTTTTTTGTTGTGATGGAGGGTTGTGTGTATCGTATTCACGTTTTTTTTCTTTTTTTTTTTTAACCTTTATTTAACCAGGAAGTCCCATTGAGATACAAGATCTCTTTTGCAAGGGAGACCTGGCCAAGATGACAGCAATAACACCCGCAAACATCAGACGGCAATAAAATGTGCGGTGAGTGTGGAGACCCTGAGCAGACTGTTGACCACATCCTGACCATCTGCCCCCTATACAAACCACCCTCGGAAGCCAGCCTCTTTGACGTGGGACTAGAGTTAAGGGCATGGCTACAAGATACGGAGTTGGACCTCTGACGTTACACGAAAGAAGAAGATAATAAAAGTGCATGTACACAATACACAATACATCACACGTAAACATAAAAACAGTCTACATAACAGTAAAAGTGTACGACAGTGTATTCACGTTTAGGATCCACAACTGGGTTAGGTGTTGGCCTACAGACGTTACATGTGTAGCTCTTGTACCAGGGCCCTTGGCCCCTCTCTTGGTCTGTGTTTTTTCTTCCTTTAGGGTAAAGGTGTAAACATTCAGGTGGCAAGTTCGCACATGAGCCTGAAGCCGTGTATAAAACCAGTTTTTGCACAGGCGAGGTTATCGTCTGTGGCTGGCGTGCAGAATGTGAAGATGTTCCCCTAACAGGTTTAATGCGCTTTCATGTAGCACGCTACGACTGGTGTCATGGCTCTGCTTTGTTGTTGCATCGTATCAGGGGTGAGGGGTCATGAGGGGTGGGCTGATCAAATCCCCCCCCCCCCTTTACTGATTGGCCGGGAGGTGGGACCTCCTGCGTGTCATTTTCCCCCTGTCGGCTGAGGGGCAGCGCGTCACAGGGAGGGGGAAGGGGTTCCCTGGTTCCACTCCCTGTTAGGATGGGTGGGTCACGGGATTTCCCCCCGGCCATGGGATACGTCACTGGGTGCGTTTCCTATTGGCCAGGAGACGTCCGTGAGGTTACAGGCTCTGTGCTGCAGACCGCTGTCTTTGTCAAAGTTGGATGATGCGTTGCATTCGAAAACTGTTCGTTTTCTGCTCTGCTCTCTATTACAGTGTGTATTGGGCTGTTGGTCACTTGGCCCAATTATTATTGCATGTATCTTTTTCAATTGTACAGTACGTGGAGGTCTCTCTGGGGGAACTTCTGTCTTCCCCTCTTATGTGAGGAGCGGAATTGACGGGGTTGCCCTCAGTCGCGTCATATAGGCTACTCACAAGGTCAAAAAAAATCATGTCACATCACTCCCATTTTGGTATCCCTGCACTGGCTCCCGGTACACTACAGAATTCACTTCAAAGTCCTCACTTTCACTTTCAGAGCACTTCACGGTCAGGCCCCTATCTACATCACGGAACTCATCCATCCCTACACAAACACCCGCTCACTCAGATCTGCCGATCAGCACCTCCTAGTGATCCCCAGGACCAGGCTAAAAACAAGGGGTGATCGAGCCTTCGAGGTGACAGCACCAAGGCTCTGGAACGCTCTCCCCCTGGACCTGCGAACTGCCCCCTCTGAGAACTCGTTTAAAAAACAACTAAAAACACATTTGTTCAGGCAGGCTTTTAATCACACATAGGCGCCTTTTTCTGTTCTATAGTGTTGTTTTTATTAGTGACTCATGATTTTATCCAAATTCTTTTATTCTACTTTTTCTATCTGGTTTCACTGTTTTTAACTGCTGTTTGTCTGTTGTCATTTATTTCTGATTTTGTTTTTATTGTGTTTTTATATTAAGATGTAGTGTAAAGCACCCTGTGCATTCGTGCTGTGAAGGGTGCTCTATAAATAAAGGTCATTCATTCATTCATTCATTCATTCATTCATTCATTCATAAGGCCCGTGTCTGTGTCTTATTGACCGGCTTCCTGCTGCTCGTCCCAGACAGCATGGAGGGAATGTCGTCTTCTTGTTTTCTTATTAGAATTCACCATTGATGTGTTTCGGGTTCTTGACGTGCATATAGCGCTGGCCCTGGGTGCTTCCTATGTGGAACCACGTTTTTGGGCCAGCGCGCCTTGGTTGCCCAATTCATAGAAACGGTGTTTTTTATGCGGGCGACTAGGAAGGAGATTTTTTATCTCTACCGAGCGCCAGTGCAAGACTCGATGACTCACGTGCATCTCCGGGGGGAGATGACGGAGTAGATCATTACATTGGCGGAGGGGTCTCACGGCCATGAGGTGGGCCGCCAGGAGCAGCGCATTCACGTTCTGTCCACTTGGTGGCGCCCTCTGTGATGTTTTAGATCGACACGCATACCTACCCCCCTCTTAGGACTGAAGATGGCGGCGTGACTAGGATGCGGGACTGGTTCTGGTCACGCCGGACCAAGTCAGTTAACCCGTTGTCCGCCGGGGCGCAGATCTGCTGTTCTGGTACCCCGAAGGACTTTGTGCTTTTCCGGGGGGAAAATGCCGGGTCGGTCCGGGCTTCGCAGGGATTGATGTCGTGGATATGTGTGTCATGTGTATGCCACTATGGCTTGCCCATAACGGTGACGTGCTTGGTCCATACTGTGTTGTACCTTGCGCTGTGTTAGGGGGCCTGGTCCTTCTCCATTGTATTCACTCCTCCATCCCCCTGCTGGGCAGCTATGGGAGGGGGCTGTCGAGGTGGTTGCTGTCAACCACTCTAGGCATCCCTGTGTAGGTCCCGGTCCGCCAGGCCCAGGTCCGGACTCGTTCCCGTCGACCTGTTGGCCTGGGTTAACCCTTTGAAAACTGAGACACTTTGTTTCTAGGTTTTTCCTGGTGGGTTAAGGGAACAACCGCCTCCTGTTAAACTAAACATAGGGAGGTGGTTGGTTCTCCGGTGTGTTGGTAGCAGAGTCGACTCTCGGGTTTAGGCCGGGCTTGTCCCCGTCTGCCTGCGAGTGTGCCCCCGCACTTTTCATGACGTCTGCCAATCGTGTCAGCCTTCTCTACCTCGGCCTCTCTAGGGGGTCGGGTTTTGTGGAGACTGCGACATGGTGCACAGCATACCGAACGCCCCTTCCGCCGGGGTGCTGTTAAAAGTAGACCCCTTAGACGCCTGTCTAGTCCGCAGTGCTCCGGGCACAGGTCGAGTTACGCTCTTGACCTGTTGCCAGGATTGAGGGATCAACCTCTTTGGGGGTTGTCTCCCCGGTGCGCCGACTGGCCCCACAGTGTTGTGGGGGTGTAGCCTCTGTGGAGTGCTTCAGGGCGGCGTGCTGTAGGGGGGAAGGGCCTGCTCTTGGATTGGGCCCTGTCCGATACGCTGGCGATGTGGGGTGTGGTGTCACTAGTGACCGTCTGGTGGGGTCTTGATGCTACGGCATCGTTGGCCTCACCAGGCCCCCTTTCCGGGGGGTCCTGACCCTCAGGCTGTTCCTGGGGCTGGGTCCTCCTCCGCGCTCCGCTGCTATGGCCTTGCCATGGGGTTGGGTTCTTGACCTTTGACCCCGTGATGTAACGTTTTTTTTCTTCTTTTTTTTTTTCGTTCGTTCCCTAGTGGCATGTGGGATGCGCGCCTGAGTAGTCGCGGGTCCTTCTGTGTGAAGGTAAGTCCCACGATCTGCTCACCCTGTGCGTTGAGTTGCTAAACCCTCTTTGCACAGTCGGATCCGATTCCCTTCCGTCCCCCTCTAGGAGGGTCCGGGGGCTCGGGTCCTCCCCGGTTCTGATGGTTGTGGGGGGCCTCAGCGGGTACATTTGTCGAGCTTCCGCTCTGCTCAGCTCCTGTGTTCCACTAGAGTGCAGAGCGTAAGCTATACGATATATAACATACGGTTATCCTATAACCATAGTATAGCGAGCGCTCTGCACTGACCACTGACTCACTGAGGACCCCGTGGTCTTCGCCTTCGTTGGTGAAAGACTTGGGAAGGAGCTGTTAGTATGGCCACGACCCGCTTATGTAGAGGAGCGGATGTGGGTGTGGCCAGGCGGATGGGTGTGTACATGTGAAGAAAATTATTCAGTATTAGATTGATAAGGGATAGGGTTCCACTAGAGTGCAGAGCGCTCGCTATACTCATATAGGATAACTGTATGTTCAGCACCTGAACTGTTGGTGGGTGAGCCTAGTAAAGGATGTCGCATTGCGTTCATCTTCAATGAATGGACCAATGCAATAGTCTACCAAAGAACCTTGAGTCGCACTAGCATATATTTTCCCCTACTCTTGTGACAATGTTTTCTGATACTCAACATACAAAAGCTGTTACTTGTCCTGTCTCTCTGTAATCCCATCTCCAACACTTAATAGTCTACTCAAGCACACTATTAGGTTGACAGACACTTACATTTTGATGTGCTCTGTAGCTCTGTAGCTCATTCTGTCAAACAGAGTAACAAGCACCTGTTTGTTTCTTTTGTGACCCCCCCCCCCCCCCCCCCCCCAGTGCTGGGTCTTGGAATCATCCTAACCTCCCCCCCCAGCTACTCCCCTGTGTGTATGCTTGTTTTCATTTATTTCAAACCTTTATTTAAACTTGAAAGGCGCAACTGAAGTCTCCCTCATTACAGTCACGTCGAGTGTACATACAGAAATAAGCAAAAAAACTAAAATATATATATATATATATATATATATATATATATATATATATATATATATATATATATATATATATATATATTATATATATATATATAATATATATATATAAAACCACACAGCTGATTGATTGGAGATTTTAATATCCATGTAAATCGTCGACTTTCTAAATGTTACTTGACTTAATCCTCTTTACCCCCGTTGGGGGGCATAGGGCGTCCACCAGAGCTCTCCATCTCACTCTCTTCTGGGCCAGGGCCTTTGCTTCTTCTTCTTCTTCTCTTCTTCTTTTTCTTCTTCTAAATGTTACAGACTCGCTTAATTGTATCCAACAACATGTCTCTGGTCCGACTCACAACAGGCAACACCTTGATCTTGTTCACAATCGGGTTGAAAGTCAGTGATGTCTGCACAGAGGAGTTGACGGTGACCGATCACAGTTATGTGCTGTTTGACTTGTCCTTTGATAACGGTTTTGTACCAGAGAAACGTGTAAAAAGCGCCCGCATTGTAAATAGCCTGGCTGTAGAAACGTTTGCTGCTAGTTTGAACAGCGATGGTTTGGTGTCCCCCGGATGATGATGATGATGATGATGTGGATCGTTTGGTTCATGTCAGTCTTCAACACGCGCTGCACACAGCCATCTTAGATGGCATAGCGCCGCTGGTAACTCGCTCCGTTCGACCCCGTAACACTCTGCCCCCCTTGGTTGAATAACGACACCTGTGAGCACAGACGTAATAATTACATTGATCAATTATTGTCGCAAAACAGAGACAATGGAAATCTTCCAACCTCCAAGTACATCGTCTCTATCTCAAAGAGTTGATATCTGAATTTAACGATCTAATTAAGAGTGCCAGGGCTACTTCTTTCTCTAACCGTATCTCCTCCAGTAAACACAATCCTAGAGTGTTATTTAAGACCATAAACTCAATTGTCAGCCCCCCCCCCCTTCTGCACCCGTTTGTTCAAATGATGACTGTAACCGTTTTCTTTTATTTTTTGTTAACAAAGTTGCTGATGTAAGGGCAAACATCACCCCATACGACCCTTCCTCTTCCCTCTCTGTCCAGTTATCCAATTGCCCCTGAGCAGTTTTTCGCCTGTCTCCCTGACAGACCTAATAGACACAGTGAGCTCAATGTAATCCTCCACAAGCCCCCTAGATATTCTACCCACAACGTCCATGTTGGCCCCAGTTTATTATAACCATCATCAACAATTCACTAGTCTCTGGCTCTGTCGCAGTTTATTTTAAAAGGGGAACTATTTGACTATTTCTTTCACTATTTGGCAATTTTACACAATTCCTGTGAGTTTATGGAACACATCTGTAATTTTTTTTTTTTTTTTTTTAAATCATTGTTTTGTATTTTTAACCAAGTACTCAAAAACAGCATTTTTCGACCTCAAAATTTTACGCCGTTTTGAGGCTGGGCTCTGCCCATACTCTGAATGCGATTTGAGTGTGAGAGAGAGAGAGAGAGAGAGAGAGACGAGAGATGAGAGAGATGAGAGATGAGAGAGAGAGAGAGAGAGAGAGAGAGAGAGAGAGAGAGAGAGAGAGAGAGAGACAGAGACAGAGACAGAGAGAGAGAGAGAGAGAGAGAGAGAGAGAGAGAGAGAGAGAGAGAGAGAGAGAGAGAGAGAGCAGATACGCTAAATTTCAGATGACTCACTTGAGTGAGGGACAATATTGTGAGATGAGAATTGGAAGAATGCGCCAAATTGAGAATTAGAGACATAGATCCTATTAATATAAGTCCACATAGCTAGAAAATAATGCTAAACACTGGAATAGCCCATTTATAAGATGGTTCCCCTTTAAGGAGGCGGTCGTACAGGCCCTTCTCAAAAGCCTAACTTTTTAGACCTCTCCGTACCAAATAACTACAGACCCATATCCAAGCTGCCCTTTATCTCGAAGGTGTTAGAGAAAGTTGTAACAAACCAGCTCACCACCTATCTAACTACTCACAAAATCTCAGACAAATTCCCATCAGGTTTCCGTAAAAATCATGACGTCAATCATGATTTTTTTTGTTTCGTTTACACTTGTTTACGTACTTGAATGTCTATTTTATACTTATATTATACTTTTTTATATTATCTTGCTATTTTATCTAGCACACTATCAGGAGCAAAACAGAAAGAGGCATTTCATGCAAAAGTATTCTGTATTTCTGTATGACAACTAATAAGGAAACTTGAACTTGAACATCTGACTCCGGTGAATGTTCTGTCTTGGCCCTGCTGGATCTCAGTGCAGCGTTTGACATGGTAGACCACGGTATCCTGTTAGACAGGATCAGGGAGTGGATGTGCCTCACTGGGAGCGCCCTAAGTTGGTTTACCTCCTACCTTCAGGAGAGAAGTTTCGCCGTAGCTGTTGGCCCTTTTAAATCAGACCCTTCCCCCCTCTTGTGTGGTGTACCACAGGGATCTGTGCTAGCGCCAATCCTGTTTGCCCTCTACATGCTGCCCCTAGTCCTTCTCATAAGCACATTTAAGGGCATCTCCTACCACTGCTATGCGGATGACATCCAAATAGCTTTCATCCTGCATGAGTGTCTGTCTGCCATTGAAAATTGGATGGGTAGCAATTTTCTTCTATTAAACGCAGGAAAAACAGAGGTACTGATTGTAGCTGTTCTTTTTTTTTTTAAACAGGGCTTTTGAGATGATGAAATCACTGCACCCAGGCAGCAGTGGTTCGGACCAAAAATTGTTCAGAGTATATATCTGCTTAGAAAACAGAAATGGCTAATTTTTTTTTAATTTCTCCACGTGGTAAATACACAGGTCACAAAATTTTTTACAGGAACGTTTTGGAGTTGTATTTTGAGTGTATTTCGTGACTGTTGGGAACTATAGGCTACACTGGCACACCTACTTCCAGTGTAATGACGCTAAGCTAGGCTAACGGTGCGGCTGTTCCCTAAGCCATGCATGCACAGAGAAGAAAATGGTATGTATCTGCTTGTCTAACGCCAGGGTAGATGGCAAATAAGCTAATTTCCCAAAAAGTTGGTGTGTTCCTTTAAGGACCAGCCAGTCACTAGAACGGGTTCCAACATTCCATTCCAATAATGATGTAGTATAAGGAGGTAGCTTACCAATAATGATGTAGTATAAGGAGGTAGCTTACCAATAATGATGTAGTATAAGGAGGTAGCTTACCAATAATGATGTAGTATAAGGAGGTAGCTTACCAATAATGATGTAGTATAAGGAGGTAGCTTACCAATAATGATATAGTATAAGGAGGTAGCTTACCAATAATGATGTAGTATAAGGAGGTAGCTTACCAATAATGATGTAGTATAAGGAGGTAGCTTACCAATAATGATGTAGTATAAGGAGGTAGCTTACCAATAATGATGTAGTATAAGGAGGTAGCTTACCAATAATGATGTAGTATAAGGAGATATCTTACCAATAATAATGTAGTATAAAGAGGTATCTTACCAATAATAATGTAGTATAAGGAGGTAGCTTACCACAATAAGGGCCTTAAAAATTAACAAACACCAGTGCTTGTTGTGCCTCTCCGTCAGGGAGGACCAACCAACCTTCTCATAAAGGACAAAGTGATGAGTGTCGCATCTATCATTACTAGTGATGAATCTGAGGGCAGAGTGATGTGTGTGTGTGTGTGTGTGTGTGTGTGTGTGTGTGTGTGTGTGTGTGTGTGTGTGTGTGTGTGTGTGTGTGTGTGTGTGTGTGTGTGTGTGTGTGTGTGTGTGTGTGTGTGTGTGTGTGTGTGTGTGTGTGTGTGTGTGTGTGTGTGTGTGTGTGTGTGTGTGTGTGTGTGTGTGTGTGTGTGTGTGTGTGTGTGTGTGTGCGTGTGTGTGTGTGTGTGTGTGTGGACTGTGTGGTCATGCTGTGTTTGTGTTCAGCTCCTCTGGGAGAGGGAGTGGGGTTTCCTGCCTCTCATCTGCATCATCTGCTCTCATGGAATGTCAGCTTTCTCTGTTGTGTCTCTCTGCCACAGCAGCCCTTAACCCTTTCACTACCACACCACCAAATGGTTAACCCTTTCACGGCAACAATACAGACGGTTAACCCTTTCACTGCCACACGACAAAGGGTTAGCCCTTTCACAACCACACTACAGAAGGTTAACCCTTTCACTGCCACACTACAGAAGGTTAACCGTATAGGGTCTATTATTAAGAACCATGGCATCTCATTCCATTTTTATGCAGACGACCTACAGTTATACCTGCCTTTAAAGCGTGACGACCCCAACACCCTAAAACCCCTGTTAGACTGTCTCAGTGACATTAAAGCTTGGCTGGCTCTGAACTTTTACAATTTTAATGACAAAAAAACCGAGGTCATTATGTTTGGACCAAAGCGGGCCTGGTAGTACCGCACCTCCAGACATGGGTGCCCTTGACTCATGTGTCAAACCCATAGTCACCAACCGGGGGGTCAAAATAGACAATGATTTTAAAATGGACAAACAAATTAACTCTGTGGTTAGGTCCAGCTTCTTCCAGCTGAAGCAACTCTCTAAAGTCAAGCCTCTTCTCTCCTTTAAGGAATTGAGAGAGTCATGCATGCCTTTGTGACAACACGGGTGGATTATTGTAATGCGCTCTATGTTGGCGTTGGCCAGGCCTCGCTGTCGCGTCGTCAGCTGGTCCAAGACGCTGCTGCTCGGCTGTTGACAGGGACACGCAAACGGGAGCACATCTCTCCTGTCCTCGCCTCCCTTCATTGGCGGCCTGTGCAGTTTAGGGTCCATTTTAAGATCCTGCTGTTTGCTTATAAAGCAATGAATGGTCTGGCCCCACCCTACCTCACCGAGATCCTGCACCCCTGCACCCCATCACGGTCTCTGAGGTCTGCTGACCAGTCCCTCCTGGTTGTCCCTAACTCCAGGCTAAAAAACAGGGGGGACCGTGCATTTGTGGTTGCAGCCCCCAAACTGTGGAACGAGTTGCCCCCCCACACATTAGGCTGGCCCCAACGCTCCCAGTGTTTAAGTCCCATCTTAAAACATATTTGTTCTCCCTAGCTTTTAAAATAATGCAGTCTGCTGCTGTAATTTTGTTTGTAGTTCTGTGTACTTTGTATTGTGTTTATGTGTTTTTTTTCTTCTTTTTTTTACTATATTATGGTTTTTACTGTGAAGCACTTTTGTCAACCATGTTGTTTTTAAACGTGCTATACAAATAAAGTTGGATTGGATTGGACAGTGAAAGGTTAACCTTCTGTAGTGTGGCCTCAGTGATCGGGAAAGCTCAGCAACGCCTATACTACCTAAGGAAGCTGAAGCAGGCTGGCCTGCCACGAAATCTCCTTGTCAACTTTTATCATTGTGCGGTTGAGAGTGTGCTGACCTACGGTGTGTCTGTGTAGTTCTCCAGCTGCACAAAGGCAGAGCAAGAGGCTCTACAGAGGGTGGTGAAGGCGGCAGGCAGGATCGTCGGGACTCCTCTACCAAACATCACCTCCGTCTTCACCTCCTGCTGCCTCCACCGCTCCAAGTGTATTATCAAGGACCAGTCTCACCCAGCAGCACATCACCTCTTTCAGCTCCTTCCCTCAGGGAGGATATACCGGTCCATACATACAAAGAGTTCAAGACTTATGAACAGCTTTTCCCCCAAGCAGTCAGACTGTTAAACTCTCATTGACTGTCCCCTCACATGCACCATGCACTTACCTGGACTTGATAACCACTATGTTACCGCTCATCATGCACTTTATTATTTAAAATATTCTGTTATATGTACAGTGTTATGTGTTTCATGTATGTATATATTGTACTACGGTCTGTGGGAGCTCCCCTGAAATTTCGTTGTATACTTGTTGTGTGCAATGACAATTAAAAGTCTATTCTTCTTCTTCTTCTTCTTCTTCTATTCTATTCTTCTTCTTCTGTATTGTGGTAGTGAAAGGGTTAACCTTCTGTAGTGTGGTAGTGAAAATGTTAGCCGTCTGTAGTGTGGTACTAGTGAAAGGTTAACCTTCTGTAGTGTGGTAGTGAAAGGGTTAACCTTCTGTAGCGTGTAGCGTGGTAGTGAAAGGTTAGCCGTCTGTAGTGTGGTAGTGAAAGGTTAACCTTCTGTAGTGTGGTAGTGTAAGGGTTAACCTTCTGTAGTGTTGTAGTGAAAGGGTTAACCTTTTGTAGTGTAGTAGTGAAAGGGTTAACCGTCTGTAGTGTGGTAGTGAAAGGTTAGCCGTCTGTAGTGTGGTAGTGTAAGGGTTAACCTTCTGTAGTGTGGTAGTGTAAGGGTTAACCTTCTGTAGTGTGGTAGTGAAAGGGTTCATATCTGTCTGCTTGCAGAGGATACACATTCAGAACATTCCATCACGGCATCAAGGATATTCCTGGCTTTACTAAAGAGCATCGTCTCAGCCACACTGAGCACACATACAGGTACATAGACACACGTTGTCACGCGCATACACACACACGCACGTGCGCAAGCACACACACACATACGCACACACAGAAACAACAAACACACACATGCACACACACAGACGCACACGCGTACATACACACACACACAAACGTACACACACGCACACGCAAGCACACACACACACACACACACACACACACACACACTTCATCCCAGTATGTAGCAAGCCTGTACCCTTTCCCCACCTTTCCTACCTACCTACCTACCTACCCTTTCCTTCCTAATGTCGCGTCTGGCTAGTTAGTAAAAGGGCGAACAGTTGATGGATTTATTATTCATCTGACCCCGTGGGTCACAGAGAGGAAGGGAGGAGGAGGAGAGCTGTTGAAGGAGGAGCAGTAATACATGACTAGTTCACGTTATTTTCAAGCTCCTCTAACTTATACTTGTCCAATAATTCCTGTTTATGCTTCTAGTACCTTCAGTCCTTCATGTCGTGTATTACTGCTCCTCCTTCTATATTATATAGGCACTACATTTTGAATATGTAGCGGTGGACACATTAGGTCGAAGAGATTGAACTCTGGCATGTCCCTTGAGACTTGGAGTTATGGCGAAGTGAGATTTTGGGGATATATATATATATAATAAACCATATCAGATACATAGATATTGGTTAATGTATCAGTCACAGATAAAATAGTAATGCCGTGTAATCGATAACTACATGTGACGATATTGATTTTGACAGAAATAAAAAACAATCTGTGATACTAGCCACAAGGCGTGACAAATGAATGAATAGATGCGGTTATTTTCATAGGCGTTACATCAAGCTGTATTTGCATCACACGATAGACTCCTTTTACCTGAGGCCTCCTCTGCCATGCTTTGGATTCCACAACGAGACCGCTGTCACGCCACGCTTCCCTCTTTCCTGCTAATCCTGTATTCTACTGCAGAGGATGGCTGAGCAGTGTTTTTAATCCTGTATTCTACTGCAGAGGATGGCTGAGCAGAGTTTTTAAACCTGTATTATATTCCAGAGGATGGCTGAGCAGAGTTTTTAATCCTGTATTATATTCCAGAGGATGGGTGATCAGTGTTTTTAATCCTGTATTCTACTGCAGAGGATGGCTGAGCAGAGTTTTTAATCCTGTATTATATTCCAGAGGATGGCTGATCAGAGTTTTTAAATCATGTATTATATTCCAGAGGATGGCTGATCAGAGTTTTTAAATCATGTATTATATTCCAGAGGATGGCTGAGCAGAGTTTTTAAATCTTTGTATTATATTGCAGAGAAGGGCAGAGTTTTTAGTCACTGTGGTATCTGACAGTTACACTCCGCTAGCCAGGGAGTATATTCAGACACAGCTTCCTGTACCCCTTTGATTGGCTGTGATGAGAGAGCCCTTGGGCTTGGGGTGGGTGGGTGAGAGAGAGAGAGAGAGAGAGAGAGAGAGAGAGAGAGAGAGAGAGAGAGAGAGAGAGAGAGAGAGAGAGAGAGAGACACACAGTGAGAGCATGTTTTGTTTTCCTCTGTGTGTGTGTGTGTGTGTGTGTGTGTGTGTGCGTGTGCGTGCGTGCGTGCGAGTGAGGAGTTGAGGCAGCACTCTGATAACGGTCCTCGGCTGCAGCTAAAATAAAGTGATAGCATATCTTATATTATCTGTAATGCTATGGCCAGTGGTGGAAGAAGTACACAGTTCCTTTACTTAAGTAAAAGTAGAAATACCCAGATAAATGAGTACTCTTAAAAGTCCTCAATTCAAATTCTACTTAAGTAAAAGTAGATAAGTATTTGCTATTGAATATATAGTAAAATATAGAAAAGTATTTGCTTGGGAGCATTCAAACCTCGATCCAAGGTTATGTTAAAGTGGTATGTGGTCCAGTTATGCTGCTCTGATTAAAGATTATGTTAAAGTGGTATGTGGTCCAGTTATGCTGCTCTGATTAAAGATTATGTTAAAGTGGTATGTGGTCCAGTTATGCTGCTCTGATTAAAGATTATGTTAAAGTGGTATGTGGTCCAGTTATGCTGCTCTGATTATGTCCTCTTGTTTAAGTTTAAGTAAGTTATTTAATAATTTTTTACCCAGGGACAGTGCACATTAAGGGCGCATTAACCTTAAAATCAACATCTTCAGTTTCCACATCAATGTAAATGTGCCAGAATTAGCTAATGAGCTCGTTTCCATCTGTAGTCCTGGCCTAACATGCACGTCTCTATGGTGTTGGCGGAAACCGGAGTACCTGGAGGAAACACACGCGGACACAGGGAGAACATGAAAATTACACCGGTATGACTGTGTATGAATGAATAATGGACTCTGTGAAGCGCTCTGGGTCTCATGAAGAGCGCTATATAAATCCAAGTCATTATTATTATTATTATTACACACAGAAAGGCCCCCTGCTGGGGTTCGAACCCAGGACCTTCTTGCTGTGAGGCAACAGAGCTGACCACTCTGCCACCGTGCCATGGAATTGATAGGCTTCAAATGTGAAAGAATCTTCATAGATTTTTGCCATGTTTTCTTTTTTTTTTTTACTTTATTTTTTGGCGTTTATCGCTTTTCTGGTCAAGCATGACCGACAGAAACAGGTTGAAATGGGATGTAGAGCAGGGGAAGACACTCTGAGAAAATACAGCGGGTCCGGGAATCGAACTCGTGTACCCCAGATCCGTGACGAGCACGGTTTTCCCCGACGCAGAAATAGCGCCGAGATATGCGGTGAGCTACGGGAGCTCCCCTTTTGCCATGTTTTCTATGCAAAATCTTTTTCTTCAAAGTAACTAGTAACTGATGGGTTCAGAGATAAATGTAGTGGATTAAAAAGTACAATTTCTCCTTTGAAATCTAGTGTAGTAAAAGTATAAAGTTCCCTAAAATGAAAATACTCAAGTACAAAGTAAAAAATACTTTCCAGCATGGGCTATGATCAAGTCAGTTTAATTTGACTCACAGCAGGCTACCGCTGTCGTTGCGACATCCTTGTCAACCAAGACAAGACAACTGACCACACAGGAAAGCAATTTTGAAAGACTTATTTCCACATAGTCATGGATTACGCGGATGACATGTCACCTAGTTACTCTATGCACTGAACAGTTACTTCACAAAACATCTTTTGCCTTAGATGGCAATAAAGCAAGCCAGCAAGGCATCATTATTTAAACGCAGGCTAATATACACCCTTCATATTAGACAGTAACAGCCATACTATAGTCTACCCATAATATATTATATATTTTACATTATACTCTGTATGATAGCATGTACAACAGTGCTGTATATACCGCATATTTACATTTTTTTTTTTTTGTGATCAAATGTTTACATTTTTATATTATTTAATTAAATCATATACACACAACAGGTAACAACTAGGGCTATCAATCGATTCAACTGGACAGCCCTAGGAAACAACACGTAACAACACACAGGACCCCCCCCCCCCCCCCCCCCCCCCCCCCCCCCCTCCTTTCCCACAGGACTTCCCTGAAAAGACCCCCCGGGCCCCGCGCTGTAGGCATGCCCACCATACTGTATGCATAAAGTGCAGAGACAGAGAATTAGGCATAAAATAAGCATAAAATAGACGGCAGCAAAATAGACAAAGTCAAGATAAGGCAGAGAATAGACAACCTAAGGCACCATTAGTACCAACCACGTCGTCATGCTCGTCAGGAAGGGGTTAAATAACGCTCCAAAGTTAGACAAAATGTTGGAGAAAAACTGCCACGGCCATATTCAAAGGGGTCCCTTGACCTCTGACCTCAACATATCTGAATGAAGATGGGTTCTATGGGTACCCACGAGTCTCCCCGTTACATACATGCCCACTTTATGCTAATTCAATGCAGTTTTCCATCTCCCCTTTACCAAAGAGGTTTTTAATTAAGTTGTAACCTGAAGAAACCTGGTTTTGTATGGGGATATGTGTTTCCAGATTACATTGAGAAACCATTGTATCCGCTTCATACACTACGCTTATTATTCCTGGAGATCCTGGCAACCCAGAGTGAACAATTCACTATGAATTGAAAATGGGGGGCCCTGATGTAAACAAGACAAACGTCTTTCTCTGGTCTGCATCCCCTTAACAATTGTGTGTATTGAGCCGTACTGTATTGTACCCATTCTGCAATCTGTTAAATAAAGTTGTCATTCATTCATTCAACGTACATCTCCTCAGTGCCTGTGCACAGCCAGCCTCACAGGCGGAAGTATTTTGAAGCCCCTTTTTTGACAGCACAATGTTGGCAGGTATGGGATTCAAAATAATGATGTCCAATAAGAGGCTGATCTGCATGATCACATGGCTTTGTTTAGAAAGATGATTGGCTCGTTTGTCTATTGGCAACGTGAACCTGCGACAAAAGTAAGGTATGTCACTTTTGATTTGGACCATTTCAAAGAAACTCGACCTGACCGGTTCTGCTACCTGTCTCGAAATACCTGCACAGGGAGAGGGAGAAGGAACGCTCATTGGTTTGGAATGACGGTCTGGTTTCACGAGAAATGAAACTACATGCAACACGGACTGATTCGGCAGTAGGACCTGGCGCTGTTCAGACCACTGTTGAGGATCTTCTGCCTGCAGGTTTGATTGATTGATTTAAATTTAATTTTAAAACACACATAACTATCACAAGTTACAGATTGATAAAAGCAAAAACAATATACATACATACATACATACATACATATATCTACATACACACATACATACAAACACATATACATATACACATATACACACAGGTTGGAAAGCCACATAAAACATACATAGTTGGATGTGCTAGAATCAGGATTACGGCGATGATATTGTTTTGGGTGTTAAAGCCTATATTGTCATTGATGTTTTCTTTTGGTTTTGATTGAAGGTTAACTTACTGTACAGCTGTGATGTCACAAGGACGAGGTCACTGCGGTTGGATCCTGTTTGTGCTGGTTGTGCTGTGTGGACTGTTCTTCACTGACGAAAACCAACCTCAAGGTAGAGGACAATAACATGCACACCTGACACTATTATAGATGTATGTGTTTTGTTTTATTTGCCACATACAGTATAAGGTACATGTACATTATAGTGAAATGGTTGGTTCTGTATGACCCTCCTGAGATTGTGCTTCATGAAGAAAAAATAAAGAAAGCCCAAACACTACAAAATATACAATATATACAAAAGAAAAAATGCAAAATGCAGAATGCAAAACACGAGGTAGAGAAGTAGTACATCTTTTAGTAATGAATAGATAAAATATGGTGTTGTGTTAAAAAGTGAACGTTAAAGGTGAATGTTTAAAGTGTGTGCATGTGGATGTTGTGTGCAGTGAGTGTAGAATGGACGAGTTAGTGTTGCATGGAGTCCAGGTCATTCTACGGAAGCTTGCCATTTTCACTTTTTAATGTTTGATTTGAAAAGTATTGTTTTAAAAGTTTTGGATACTTTTTTTAAGTGGATTCTTATCTCTCTCTGAAAAAATTTACCGTGCCATCTCAGGCTATTATATTTGAAAGAAAAATCACATTTAAACAACATGCATATTTGTTTTTCGTCAGCCCTGTTACTACATATCAATTACTGTTTGAAAAGGTTATAAATACATATTTAGAATAATTATGATATCATAGAAAGATAAAAGTCCCTTGTTACAATAGTGTGTTTGTAGAGTTAGAATATTGACGAGTTAACTTTTTTTCCCATGAATAAATATGCCCATTCACAATGGACCCTTTCACAGCATATTTGATTTAAGAAAAAGTTATGAAAACAAAATAATAATATCCCAATTTCTTTAAGGGAGCCACTGGTTTCTATTACTTACCATATACAACTAGTTCGTTTTACATTTTTATTTAATTTTCTTAAATTACATCAGAATATTGTACAATTAACAGGGCTGACACCCCAGTAACAGGATTGACACAGTTACCAAAATGGTTATACTGCTTGTTTAAGTTACAATTGTCGGTGTAATGGGGTTATTTAAGAAGATCTTATGGAGATAGTTATGACACAGTCATAAGTCTTTAATTCAACATGACATATCAGAGTACTTTGTTGACAGATATGAGGTTTTAGTGTAGAAGATGATGAAAATAATTATGATACTGCAGATGTAGTCAAATTCAATCAATTGTTTTATTCAAAAACAAAACAAAAAACAATCAGGAATAGGAGTGGGAAAAAACGCCATCTCAGGTACCCTATCAACATGTGAACCTCGGTTGACAGCGGAAATTCAACCTTGGCAACAAACAGCAGTGGAACAATGTTTCAAACATCTAACATCTTTTCAAACATCTAAACCCCCCTCCCTAGAATTGCAGAACAAACAATCACCTAATGCACCATTAGTTTGCCTACCCAACAAGTTTTGACCAGATGTCCTTCTGGATCTCTACATTGACAGGAGAAGGAATCAACCTTAAAATGTCATCAAACATGTACCAGATACAGTCCTCGCGGGATGGCCAGACATATCTATTCTGGCCAATATGGTGCATGCACTTCACTTGGGCATATCCTTCAGTTGTTGCCACAATGATTCCAGGGTACAGCTCCTGGTCATATGCAAGGACACACCATTGACCAATTATCCCATCACTACTCCAATCGATCTCCTGGGGTCCTTGAAGTTCTTCAGTCAGCTGTTCTGCTGACTTTTGTGCCTGTGCTTGTGTGGTTGGCTGAGGTATGGCTGGGGTGCTTGTGGTTGGCTGAGGTATGGCTGGGGTGCTTGTGGTTGGCTGAGGTATGGCTGGGGTGCGTGTGGTTGGCTGAGGTATGGCTGGGGTGCTTGTGGTTGGCTGAGGTATGGCTGGGGTGCGTGTGGTTGGCTGAGGTATGGCTGGGGTGCTTGTGGTTGGCTGAGGTATGGCTGGGGTGCTTGTGGTTGGCTGAGGTATGGCTGGGGTGCTTGTGGTTGGCTGAGGTATGGCTGGGGTGCTTGTGGTTGGCTGAGGTATGGCTGGGGTGCTTGAGGCTTGGGTTGCCTTGATCATTTGGGGGCCCATTATCAGTGGAGCAAAGATGAAGTGGTTAGTTTGCTTGCATTCTGAGATGGTGCAGAAGCAGAGAGGGCGTGCATCTTCACCAACATACAACACACCTGTGTGCATTGATGCCTGTTGGTGCGAGGCACCGAAATGCACAGCCTGGATCTCAGCACTGTACTTACATGAGTAGTTTTCTGAGAAATCCACATGTATAATGCATTCGTGTGAGGACAGACTTCTCTTTAGCTCTCTGGAGAATGAGAACTGCTGCTTGATGTTGAACGCATGTTTCTTAAACCTGTGCAGGAGACAAGTGAAATGCTCAATGAGCTCCTCTACAGAGCTTTCAATTCGTTTTTTAGCTGTCACTTTGAATGACAGCTAATTCAATTTTTTAATCTCGAAGCTTCGAATTAAAATCGAATCTCGGCCCCGAAGCTTTGAATTCCAAAAAAAATAATCGAAGGTCAGCCCTAGTTGTGTTGTGTTATATTGTGTCATATTGTGTTGTGTCATATCGTGTCATCAGCCTCTAGCCAGTGTGATCAAGGCTGGAGACCATATGAGGACAGATGTTACTTGTTCTCAACTGACGCAAAGTCCTGGGGGGCGGCTCATACCTTCTGTCTGGGACTGTGGAGCGACCT
>NC_140181.1:16739975-16767475 GCF_963971535.1 Notolepis coatsorum
ACTGATAGACAGCTTTTTCCCTGTCTCCTTATCCTTTCTCCATTTCACCCTCTCTTTCTCTAAATATCTTTGTCGCTTTTCGGGATCAGCATCTCTACGTTGCCTGTATAGGCACTGTTTCTCCGCTGCAGATCCTAAGAAAATCATATAAAATACAAATACAAAAGTCACTTTAACATTGGCTGTAACCTCTTACTATTGGTAAGGGAAGTATATTTTCATGTACACACAAAAGCATATACTTTTGTCAGCCCTGTTACCATTCACTCAACCCTATTACCCATTGAAAGGTAACAGGGCTGATGGTAACAGGGCTGACGAAAAAGGCAACTAGCAGCCATTACTAGCCATATGCTAACGGTCTTGACACCACATGGTGTGCATTCATGAGAGGAAATAATGATGTTAAATATGTATATTCACAATTTCAAACAAATGACTTTTTAACATGCGCATTTATGGTAACAGTTCTGACGCAACAAGCTCGTCCCCCTCTGTTGGACATCACATAACTCGAAGAAAATGCATGAAAAGAGGAGCACACTTACTTGTCTTTTCTCCACCATCTTTAGAAAAGAAAGATGATGTCAGTTCCTGGGCTATGTGTAACTTTCGGAACAGTCCATTATCTCTGAAGGGGTGTTTTCATCAAAAGTAACAGGGTTGACATCAACATGTGAAAAAGTATATTTTTTTTACACATTTGCAACATATTTTAAAAAAATCCATCCATGCGTAGTGAAACAACACTTGTGCCTTGATATAGGTTTAAGTTTTTATGTTCTAGTTTGGCTTTTTTGGCCTTACTAGCTAGTGGAAGTAGAACAATCTTACTGAGGGACAGGTCATTTTTAATTTTTTTGCGAGATGCTTCGCACAAAAGTGTTTAAAATTATTTTAAAAACAAAAAGCTAAATAAATTGTATTTGTCTTTTTTTTTGTCAAATTTTTTATTATTATTCACATGAAACAAGACAACACATTAAACACAATCACAATACATAGAACTTCACAAGAAAATAACAAAACAATAATAATACAGAATAACAATTTATACAGACAAAAAGAAAAGAAAACAGAGTTCAACCTTCTCATTTCTAAATCCAAGGGGTACTATCTAATAAATGGTCTTTCCCAGTGTTCAGCCCCGATTCCCGGCCGTGTGACCTTATATTAATAAAACGTACATCTCCAATTCACCACAAGGACCACTTTTTGAGAACACAACCCGAAAACAGAGCAATGAACCTTCATGAAAAAACAAAAACCTGTAGAGGTGTTCCATAGACTCACAGAGACCGTGTAAAAGTGACCAAACAGTGAAGAAATAGTTAAATAGCTGCCCCCCCATTAAATCCCCAGCTAAACTCAAGAGGACAAGACAAAAGACAAGACAGACAAAACATTTCCTCCTCCCCCTCCCAAGAGACCGCCGGACCCCCCCGATCAAGCACCCCAACCCCACTCAGCCGCACACGGCGGTCCTTACCTTCTCAGCTGCTGCGAACCACAGGTCAATGCCAGCCTGTCCTACCCCAATCACCCGCGCCGTGGATATCTCAAGATAAATCACATCCAATAGTGTTAGGGACCAGTTAATCACTGTAAGCTTCTCAGGCTCCTTCCATCTCATTGCTATTAGCTTCTTCGCTGCTGTGACACCCGCCAGGACAACCCTTTTTAGTTGAACGGACGCAGGTAGTGTCGTTATATCGTTCAGGAGTAGCGTAACAGCTGTGAATGGGATAGTTAAGCCACACAGGTCTGAAAGTTTGTCCGTTATTGACCGCCAGAAGCGGGCCACTGGTGGGCAATCCCAATACATATGCATATAAGTGCCAGTGGCCTTTTGAGAGCACAAAGTGCACCGAGAGTCGGTTATCAGGCCCATAGCAAATAGCTTCCTAGGTGTAAGATAGGTCCTATGAATATAATTAAAATTAATTTGCTGGTGATTGGGGTTGCGGGAAGATAATGCCACATTTGCCCAAACATCATCCCAGTCAAACTCTGGGTCCAACTCCGGGATATCCACACGCCAGATTGTATCCAATGATACATTTTTATACGTGGACTGAATTAAGAGCATATAAAAGTCTGAGACAAACCCTCTGGATGTCGTCCTGTCCACTATGAGCCTGAGGAAGGGGTGTGGGTGCAAAGCTTGAGCCCACGGCACGCCATGCGCCCTCAGTGCTGACCTTAGTTGAAGGTAAAGAAAGAAGGACTCGCCGGGAAGATCATAAAATTCTCTTAAGTCCTGAAACGCACGGAGGCCGTTCTTATCATAAATATCCTCCAGAGTATGCACTCCCCTCCTTTGCCATTGAGGAATATTAACCGGCTTGTGCCCAACAAGTAATTGCTGGTTATTAAAAATTGGAGAGTCCAGGTGCCATGGGCATTTAACCCCACACGACCTCTGTACATTACGCCACGTTTGGATCACGTGAGTTATGATCGGTCCATACCTCAGCCGGCATTTCGAAATAGAGACAGTGGAGTACACTACATCCTGCAATCTTAGCGGTGAGACCGCCGCCGCTTCTAAGGAGCGCCACAATACAGCCTCTACAGGGTCTAGCCAGCACATCAGAGGTCTCAGTGAAAAGGACCAGAAATAAAGCTTAAAATCAGGGATTGCGAGGCCCCCATCTTGTTTTCTACGTTGAGTAGTAGCCCTTTTGATTCTCGGGCGTTTGTTATTCCAGATAAACTTAGATACCATCGATTGTACCTTGCGCCAGTGGTCTATTGGAGGGGGCAGGGGGAGCATTGAGCTAACAAAATGTATCCTAGGCAGAACGTTCATTTTGATTATGGAAGCTCGGGCTTGAAGGGAGTTAGGAAGGGACGACCAGCTGTCTAGATCCTGGCGTATTTTATCATAAGTACCCGTGAAGTTGTACTTAGTAGTTTGATTCAGTGTGGGGAATATCTCTATGCCCAAGTATTTAAAATGTTCTACTATGGTGATATCAGCTGGTAGTCGTACCGCCTTGGCCAGCTCATTAAGAGGTAGGCAGGCTGATTTGTTCCAGTTAATCTTAAAGCCTGACATTTTACCAAAGTCGTCGATTATTCTCAATAATTTTGTGGCCGACCGGGAGGGGTCGTCCATAAAAATCAGCAGGTCATCCGCATAGAGAGCAATTTTGTGTGGAGTATTATTGACCATTATGGGGACGCTGTCCTCCGATTGCCTAATAAATTGGGCCAAAGGTTCGAGGGAAAGCGCGAACAGTCCTGGGCTCAGAGGACAACCCTGTCTAGAAGATCTGGAGACTGGAAAGAGTGTGGAACAGTTTTTGCCTGTCAGTATCATCGCAGACGGCGAGGCATACAGGACTTTAATCATATGAATAAAACTCTTCCCAAGACCCATGACCTCAAGTACCTTCCAAAGGTATGACCACTCAAGTCTGTCAAACGCCTTCATGGCATCCAAAGACAGAACTGTGGACGGAGTTGTATTGTCTTTACTGTTATCGATTACATGCAACAGCCTCCTAAGATTATCTGCAGCCAGATGCCCCGGGATAAAACCAGTTTGATCGCAGTGTACCAATACCGTCATAAATCTCTGCAGGCGGCGGGCCAGCACCTTGGCAAACACTTTTAAATCGGCCCCGAGAAGACTCAAGGGTCTATAGCTACCACAATCATTGGGATCTTTGTCCTTCTTGAGAAGTAAGGAAATCAACGCCATGTTGACATCTCTTGAGAACTCCCCTTGCTCGATAGCATAATTGATCATATCGAGCATCAATGGACCCAGTTGGTCCCAAAAAGCTAAATACACCTCGGGTGGAATACCATCCCAGCCTGGTGCCTTGCCCCTCTGCATTTCAGCAATCGTCTCCCTCAACTCCATAAGAGTGATCGGTTTCCCCAGTTCCTTGGCCTCTTCCTCAGAAATGTGGGGTATCTCAAGCCCGCCAAAGAACGATTCAAATTTAGAGTCGTCGAGATTAACCTCTGAGCTATATAACTGTGAGTAAAACTCTTTAAAAGTGTCGTTGATCTTTTTCGAATCAGTAGTGATTGTACCCTGTCGCGTCTTGATCGAGGGGATATCCGAGAAATGATCATTCGAGCGTATTTTCATTGCCAATAGATGGCTAGGCCTAGAGCCGTGAAAGTAGTAATTTTGCCTTGTCCTATGTATCAAGAACTCAGACTGTTGTTTAAGTATGGAGTTTATTTCCTTCTTGACTCTCTTACGTTGTGTGTTTAGTCGATCACTATAGTTAGTTTGCAAAGATGCGTATAGATCCGCATATAATGTTTCCAGTCCTTCTAGTTTTTTTGACCGGGATTTACGTAAGTTGGAGGCGAAAAGTGTGACATGACCCCTGATAAATCCTTTCAATGCGTTCCATAGGACCCTGGGGTCATCGACCGTGCCAACATTGATCTGCAAGAATTCAGCTAGTTTACTCCTGAACTCAGAGCAGAAATCATCGTTCTTTAATAAGGTTGAGTTAAAACGCCACCTGGGAGCTCTCGTGGAGAGCCTGCCAAAGGTTGCCACAAGGAAAATCCCCTTGTGGTCCGAGAGAGCCAGGGGAACCAATGAGACGTCGAAACTATCAAACAAATTAGGGGATGCGAATGCATAGTCTATTCGAGAGAAGGTTTTGTGTCTGGCAGACAGGTGAGAGTAATCCTTGAGGGTGGGATTGGATAAGCGCCATAGGTCTGCGAGCCCAGTGTCCTGGGCCCACATCCTGAGGGCCTTAGATGACCGTTTTTGGTCGCTTGTTTCAGAGGATCCGGACCTATCCATCTCCGCATCCCAGCACGCATTAAAATCGCCACCCACAATGAGAGCGTATCCAGTAAGTTCCAACATATTCTTCGTGATTGTATTATAGAACGCTGAATCAAATGTGTTAGGGGCATACAATGCTATTATTGCCATTTTCCTATGAGAGAACTCAACTTTTGCTATAGTAATCCTTCCCTCCGTGTCCGACCACACATCCAGGACTTTGATATCAAGGTTACGTCTTGTAACTATGACGACTCCTTTCGTCTTATCATCGGCTGAGGATGAGGAGATAACGTGATATTGTCGATTTGCTAGCCTTGACACATCACCCACCAATAAATGAGTCTCACTAAGGAGAGCAATGTCAATATTTCTTCTCTTCAATAACCAAAGGACACTGGCACGTTTGTGTGGGGCGTTAAGACCTCCTGCGTTCCAAATTAAGATATTCAGTTTAGCCATGGTCGAGTTTGTCTAAATGCGTAGAGAACATACCAGTGCAGCCAGGCTGAGTACAGAGGCGCTGATCCAGGCGGGCCCAGACGGTCAATCCCAGGAGTTCAGAGGAGGAACAATTACACACATATAAGACAACAGCACATAAAACACATAAAAATACCACCCCAGTTACAACCCCCCCTCCTTCTACTCTAAACCCTAACCCACCCGTCCTATTATAAGCCCTCCTATACCCACTCTCCAATCCCCACCCTATGCCCCATCCACTAAGGATGGTCATCTTCCTATCATTTCCCACTGGAGTCATGGATCCAATAAGACGCTCCCCACTCCAACCCCCCTCTAGATAAACCCCTGATTAAACCCCCACTAGTCCAATAAACACAAATAATAATAAAAATAAAATTCAATAAAGATATCGGTCGAAAACCACCTGAGCCTTGGCCCTAACATGAGATAACCATAATGGAAAAAATAGCCATTATTATATAATAACTCAACATCACACCTGCAACCATCTATTTCCGAGTCTGCGCTTCAACGTTGCAATGTTATAGCACAAATGGATAAAGGAAAATTCAAAACAAAATTAAATTAAAGCATACCAGCCGATAGTCTAAGGCAGGATCGGGTCACAGGTAAATTGTGCAAAATTGTGCAAACAGATGTCATTTAAACAACGACAATAATAAGAAAGGGAAAAAAGGGGGTTATGGTCAAAGTGCACACCTGTAACAGCCCCTCTGATCAGGCACAACGGCTGAAATGACATAACCTATGTAAGAATAGAATTAAACACATTCATTAATCCGGGGATGGTAATAGGCAATACCTGACACAACCTGTTATCATATATTGTTTCAATAAAGATATCGGTCGAAAACCACCGTGAGCCTTGGCCCTAACATGAGATAACTATAATGGAAAAAAAAAAGTCATTATTATATAACAACTCAACATCAACCCTGCAACCATCTATTTCCGAGTCTGCGCATCAACGTCGCAATGTTATAGCACAAATGGATAAAGGAAAATTCAAAACAAAATTAAATTAGAGCATACCAGCAGATAGTCTAAGGTAGGATCGGATCCCAGGTAAATTGTGCAAACAAATGTCATTTAAACAACGACAATAATAAGAAGGGGAAAAGGGGGTTATGGTCAAAGTGCACATCTGTAACAGCCCCTCTGATCAGGCACAACGGCTGAAATGACATAACCTATGTAAGAATAGAATTAAACACATTCAATAACCCGGGGATGGTAATAGGCAATACCTGACACAACCTGTTATCATATATTGTTTCAATAAAGATATCGGTCGAAAACCACCGTGAGCCTTGGCCCTAACATGAGATAACTATAATGGAAAAAAAATAGTCATTATTATATAACAACTCAACATCAACCCTGCAACCATCTATTTCCGAGTCTGCGCATCAACGTCGCAATGTTATAGCACAATTGGATAAAGGAAAATTCAAAACAAAATTAAATTAGAGCATACCAGCATATGGATTCTTAATAGGACTAGTTGTTAAAGATCCCTAAATATTCAGCACAACAATTGAATGAGGTTGGAGTGGGGTGGAATTTGGCAATGATCACGTGATGATCACCAGTACGACACATCTTCAGTTGTGTTCCCCGACCTCATTGGGTGTTTCGGCCATTTATCACAATACACCCTCTGCCGAGGTTGGCCCACCACAGGCTGATCAGGCCTGGGTGTGTGTCGCACAGTGGCACCACGTGTTCATTTAGCAGCCCATGATGCGTCTCTACGTTTCAGCCACAACCAGTGACTGCTCCGTTCTGCTGCAGTGGCAAGTTCTTTGATTGCCTTTCGTTGGGCCTGTCCTCTGATCCCTACTTCCTTCAGGAGCCTTGTGGTGGAACTGGCTACAAAGCCTCTGCAGCCCACCTCCACTGGCCACACCTTCACGTTCCAAAGGTAGGATCGGATTCCAGGTAAATTGTGCAAACAAATGTCATTTAAACAACGACAATATAATAAGAAGGGGAAAAGGGGGTTATGGTCAAAGTGCACATCTGTAACAGCCCCTCTGATCAGGCACCACGGCTGGAATGACATAACCTATGTAAGAATAGAATTAAACACATTCATTAACCCGGGGATGGTAAAAAGCAATACCTGACACAACCTGTTATCATATCTTGTTTATATATATATTCAACCGATCTTCTCCTACCGGAGCCCAAAGCTCAAAACAGCCTGGATATAAAAATAAAAGCATACAAGAAGTTAGTTAAGGACCCGATCACCGTTGAATTGTGCGAGCCGATTACACTTAAACAGCAACAACAACCAAAGTGCGTAAATATTAACGGGTCTCGAATGTCTCAGCGCAGACGATAGACGCAGCCCGCTAGCTAGCCCGAGGCTAGCGCGATGAATCCGGATAGCACGTTAGAGTCTGTTATGCACATTGTTCAGCTAGCTCGCTAGCTTCCATAGAGGCGACGCACAAGTACGACCATGAGGTCAGCATTAGCAAGTAACAGAAGACATTGGGAAGCCCCGCTAGTTGGATGGGCAGTGGGCAGTTAACATGTCTGGGCATGACAGCAAGTGTTGTGAATAGCCGGCCCTAACAATGTATTCAGGCCCACATCGCCAAGTCACTCACCCGATATAGTTATCAAGCTACAGTCTCGGGTATCCCCTCGAGATATTCCTTCGCTTTAGCCAACGACCAAAATGAACGCAGACCATCGACCTTATCCAACACAGATAATTTCGCGGGAGCGAAAAGCGTGGGCCTCAGGCCTAGTTTCCATAGCTTGGACAGGACCACTTTGTATTCGCCTCTCTGTGCTTGAACCTCCGGTGTAAAGTCTTCGAAAATGGCCACTTTGTGATCGCCAAGCCTCAGATTACCCCTTCTGGCACGAGCCGACCGCATTTACATTTACATTTAGTCATTTAGCTGACGCTTTTATCCAAAGCGACTTACAAGTTCTGTACGACAAGCCATCAGGAAGGGCACAACTCTATCAGCTGAGCAACAATGTTCATCAAAGTGTTGAGTGCTACAGTGTAGGTTAGTTTATTAGGACAAGTGCATGACAGTACGGTTAGTTAGGGTTAGATTTTTTTTTTTTATTGTTTTTTTTTTTTTATTCAGATAATGGTTGAAGAAGTGCGTCTTTAGTCGACGGCGAAAGATTGGACGTGATTCGGCTGTCCTAACTGGGGTGGGTAGTTCATTCCACCATTGTGGGGCATGCTGAAGCCTGTTCAGCTTGACTATGATGGGCCTCTGCTCCTTGTTCACGCCAGGAGTGGTCCTGCCCGCTCTGTAGGCCGATTCACAGACGGGAGGGTTGGGGAAGACGTCATTCCCCAGTATTTTTTGCAGCAATTCCGGCATGGTCTCAGAGAGACGGCCTTCCCCGTTGCCCTCCGGTACTCCAACAATCCTGATGTTGTAGCGTCTCTCCCGGGACTGTATTTCCACAATCACTGACTGTAGTTTGGTAACTTCAGCCTGCCTAGCCAGCAGGGAGGACTCGAGATCCGCCATCTTCACGCCCTGTAATGATACCTCCGTCGTTAGCGAAGCGTGTCTCAGATTCTGCATGGAGCTTGGTCATGATCGAGAGCACAGCTTCGCTTATCTCCCCGACACCGGGCGATGGTGCGGCCAGGCCCGGTGGTGGTTTGCCGGCTGGGGCGCTCATGGATCTGGTTTCCACCACCGACATCGCAGAAAGTCGAAAAAAGTTGACGACAGTAGTTGAAACACGACGACTTAGCAACCAGACAAAAAACAAATAAAAATAAAATAAAGACTAATGGGGAGAAACGTATATTCTGCACGGTAGAAGGTAGCTCACGTGAAACACGTCTACTCCATGATCGCTCAGCTCCGCCCTCCAAATTGTATTTGTCTTTATGTTACATGACACATCAGGAATCTAAATTATGAAATGTCTTATTGTTCATTATTTTTTTATTCAAATTGACAGAGGAGTTTTGTTCGAGGGACACAAAATGGCACGCTTTCGTATAATGACCCCCATATTGAGCAACCTGATGGCCTGGGGATGGAAGCTCCTCTTGAGTCTCTGTACCGGCCATGAGACTCCGGTAGCGCTTGTCTGACCGCAGCAGTGCAAAGAGGCAGTTGTTTGGGTGGCTAGAGTCTTTGACTATTCTCTTTGACTACCCAGCGTTACCAAATAGTTACTCCGTGATGTGAAGGAGTTTATATAGGGGCCTGTCAGCATCACCATCTGCATCAGCTGGAAACAATTAGCTGGGGAGCAAGGGACCGTCCACAAGCTACAATACAAACTGGAGAGCATACTGCAAAAGAAACAAGAGTAAGATAAACAAACAGCACATATTAAAATCACACAGTTCACTGAAAGCAGAATAAATAGGTTTCAGGTCCACCCTGGTGCATTTACTCTGTTTACATTTGTTTTTGATGCGGTGCAGATTCACGGCCTCCGGCGGATCTGAGACTTATGTTGGTCGGTACGCATGGGTCGTGGAGGACCTGGGCGGGGAACACCATCCTGGGTAGGAATGGCTTCAAAGAGGAGGCGTCCGCACGTTGTCAGAAGGAAGAGGTCACCATCACCGGTGAGGAACATTCAGGCCGTTTCACGAAGATTCATGTCGTCGACACCCCGGTTATCTATGACATTAGATACCCACCAGGATTTCACCAGGAACGAAATGTTCTCGAAATGTACGTGAAATGGATGATAGCGGGATGCGTTGACCTGTCGGTCCCGGGGCCCCACGCCTTCCTGCTGGTGATCAGCCTGACATCAGGATACACAGAGGAGGAGAAGAAAGCCGTCAAGTGGATCCAGAAGAACTTTGGAGAAGACGCCTCCATGTACACCATCGTCCTCTTCATACACGAAGACACAGACCTGCTCGGAGGCAAACCGCTGAGGGGCTTCCTGAGGGAGAGCACTGCGGTGTGGAGGCTCATCGACAGCTGCGGAGGAAGATACCACTGGTTCTCCAACAGCGGGAGAGCGGACAGGATCCAGGTCAGAGAGCTTCTGGACAAGATAGTGAAAATGGTCGATGACAACAGCGGGAAACACTACAGCAGTGAGATGTACAAGGAGGCCCAGAGGAAGATGGAGGTGATTGAATTGTTTTTATTGTGTTTTGTGTTGTGTTTTATATTTCATATTTATATTTTTATTCATTATTCTTATATTATTCCATATTATTTCATGTTGTTAATATTATTATTATATTATAAATTTTTTTATCAAATTAATTGTTTATTATTTTGTATATTATGTGTGTATTATTCCTGGTATGCCCTGCTAACTAAGTTAGGGATAATTTCCAGCATAGCCTGACTTAAGCCAGACCTTTCCATTCCCCGACGCTCGATTGTCTAAATCACCATGACAACAGATCAAAAAGTTTGAGCCTGGTCGAGAGCAGGGTTAAGTTCAGTTAGCTGGATGAACCATGGCCACGCCCCCGCAAAGAAATGCCAGCTCGCTTCCTGAAATATTTCTCACAGTCTAGATCCCATTATGCCATTCTGAATTATGTTTTTGTGCTTCGTTTGAAATGTAAAATGATAGGTCTGCAGTAACGCTGATAATAAATCATATTCAGCCTATGAATTTACTTTGTCCTATATAATGCACGTCATATTTATACGGATACGGCGCTCGCGAGTCGTGACACACAGTTATTTTAATTAATAACGGACTAAACGGATCATTGCAAATGTGAATCCCGCTGGGATATTTTTAATGAATGAAACCTATCGGGTGTTTGGCTCTGATTAGTTTAATATTCTTCGCTGTGTATTTGCGTAACGGAGCACCTGGATGCATTTCATTCAAACTGAAGCGTCTATGCGCGGATTGTGGATATGAATTATGAGGAATCTGAATCTGTGGAGTATTTAATTGTATCACTGTGACAGTGTCACACGTTATTGTGATATTGTAACTGGGATTAAAATATATGCGGAGATGCGCTGTTTGATGGATTTGATGACGTGACGTGACTTGATAAATTGAATGAGCCTTTGACGTTTTTGATGAATGAATTTGAGAAAATGCATTTATCTTTTCAAGCACTGTTATCTGATGATGAACATGAGGTGTCACTGGTATAAACCAAATGGTAATCAATTCAATGCATGTATGGATTAGGTCCGAAACAGATTAAAACCTGATTAATAGTGTAACTGCAAGCCTCCCTCCAACCCTCTCTTTGGAAACCATGTATTTGTATAATACCTAAGCACATACAGATATCCTCATGATATAATTCGTATCAATTAGATATACTATTTGGGCTTGTTTTTATCGTTATTCTGAAAGAGCTGAACTAATTATTTTCGCTAGCAAGATCTCATTTGATTATTCATTCCATAAGCCTATACTGCCAGCAGGCACGCCCATTCTGCAATCTGTTAATAAAGTTTTAAATCAATCAATCAATCAATGCCGTTAGAAGATCAGGATTTCTGCCTTCGACACTGGCTGTCTTTTCAGCTGAGGCGGGCGCGCGCAATTATCCTGAGTCTCAAGTCTGGTTCAAATGAACGAGACTGAATCAGCGTTCGAGGAACAGGAAAATCCCGGATTCAAACATCGGGTTAATTGAATCTGGATAATGGGACTCTTGATCGACTTAGTTGAACCAGGTACGGGGAATAGGGCCCAGGTGGCAACAGGTTTAGAGGGAACAGGTGGGATTAAAGGGAACAGGTGGGTTTAAAGGGAACAGGTGGCTTAAAGGGAACATGTTGGTTTAAAGGGAACAGGTGGTTTAAAGGGAACATGTGGTTTAAAGGGAACATGTTGGTTTAAAGGGAACAGGTGGTTTAAAGGGAACAGGTGGTTTAAAGGGAACAGGTGGTTTAAAGGGAACATGTGGGTTTAAAGGGAACAGGTGGTTTAAAGGGAACATGTGGCTTAAAGGGAACAGGTGGCTTAAAGGGAACAGGTGGTTTAAAGGGAACATGTTGGTTTAAACAGGAACAGGTGGTTTAAAGGGAACAGGTGGTTTAAAGGGAACAGGTGGTTTAAAGGGAACAGGTGGTTTAAAGGGAACAGGTGGTTTAAAGGGAACAGGTGGGTTTAAAGGGAACAGGTGGTTTAAAGGGAACAGGTGGGCTTAAATGGAACAGGTGGTTTAAAGGGAACAGGTGGGTTTAAAGGGAACAGGTGGTTTAAAGGGAACAGGTGGTTTAAAGGGAACATGTTGGTTTAAAGGGAACAGGTGGTTTAAAGGGAACAGGTGGTTTAAAGGGAACAGGTGGTTTAAAGGGAACAGGTGGGTTTAAAGGGAACAGGTGGTTTAAAGGGAACAGGTGGTTTAAAGGGAACAGGTGGGCTTAAAGGGAACAGGTGGTTTAAAGGGAACAGGTGGTTTAAACGGAACAGGTGGCTTAAAAGGAACAGGTGGTTTAAAGGGAACAGGTGGGTTTAAAGGGAACAGGTGGTTTAAAGGGAACAGGTGGTTTAAAGGGAACAGGTGGGCTTAAAGGGAACAGGTGGTTTAAAGGGAACAGGTGGTTTAAACGGGAACAGGTGGTTTAAAGGGAACAGGTGGTTTAAAGGGAACAGGTGGGTTTAAAGGGAACAGGTGGGTTTAAAGGGAACAGGTGGCTTAAAGGGAACAGGTGGTTTAAAGGGAACAGGTGGGCTTAAAGGGAACAGGTGGTTTAAAGGGAACAGGTGGGCTTAAAGGGAACAGGTGGTTTAAAGGGAACAGGTGGGTTTAAACTAAAGGGAACAGGTGGCTTAAAGGGAACAGGTGGCTTAAAGGGAACAGGTGGCTTAAAGGGAACAGGTGGTTTAAAGGGAACAGGTGGGCTTAAAGGGAACAGGTGGTTTAAAGGGAACAGGTGGTTTAAAGGGAACAGGTGGGCTTAAAGGGAACAGGTGGTTTAAAGGGAACAGGTGGGTTTAAACTAAAGGGAACAGGTGGTTTAAAGGGAACAGGTGGGCTTAAAGGGAACAGGTGGTTTAAAGGGAACAGGCTCACGCCACAGCCCTCGTCTGCTCCCGGCTGCCCTTGGGGGGAAGGACGACGGGATGGGTTACGCGCAGAGGAGTATCGCATCGGCGATCCTACAAGACAATGCATGCGTGTGTGTTTTGGTGTGTGTGTGTGTTCCGGTGTGTGCCGCTAAACATTTGAGTGTCGTTGCATGCCAATTAAAGACCTCTGCGACAGGTCCTACATTATTATTATTATTATATTATTAACAGGTGGTTTAAAGGGAACAGGTGGGATTAAAGGGAACAGGTGGGTTTAAAGGGAACACCAGTGGTTTAATGGACAAAAGACAGAATATTTCATTTGACATACATGTAAAAAACAATGATATGAGATTAATCTATATATGGTGCACTAACATAACATGAACAGTTCAAATGTATCATGCAGAGAAGTAATTAACTATGCCCATTTACATCCACCCCAAATTGTTCTGATTTTTCGCTAGTGTCCCATTTAAGCCCACCTGATCAAAATGTTAATTTACAAAAAGATTAAGATAAATATGCACATTTATTGACCATTGAACTGTATAATAATATAAACGACATACAAAAATGTAAACTATGCATGCGTATCATGCTTTATGCCATTGCAATGAACCATACTATGCAGCATGTGGTCAGTTAGATAGCATGCTAAAACCCATATTTTGATTTCAAAAGAAACAATATTAATACTTCAAGTAATAATATGTCTTATCCAAAACATCAATCTCTTAATTGTTGATTACAAATGAGTACTGTAATGGCAATTTATTATATGTTACATCACTTGTACAGCCTATTGGACATGTTTCATAGCTCTGTTATAAATACATATTTCTCTGTACAAAGCTTTAATTAGTCTTGTTTAATTGTTTAATTAAACAACGGCCAAGGCCCAGGGCAGATATGACACGTCCAAGTAAATCACATCTTCTTATTCTTTCTTATTGTCTTCATATCAATCTTGTGACAGATACGACAAAACCCCTAATCTCATCTTTGTTTACCTTTCTTGTCATATCTGTTATTAATTTGTCATCTTTTGACGTCATGTTCAAACTATGTATTTGTTGTAACTCTGACCAGAGCTCTCTCTCTCACTTTCTGGTCAGACGCTCGTATTAACTCGTCTCTGATTGTAAACTGAGGATACTCTTTCTGTGGCCACAGAAACAGAAATAAACTATGTTCTACTCATCTGAATTCCTACAGTTTCACTGTTTGGCTCATTTAAAAATATTCCACAACAGTACTTACCAAAAACAGGAGTCGAAATATGAAGAAAAGGTGTTCTCTTGAGGATCCACGCCCCCAGGACCCACGTTTTTATGCAACTTCTTCACAGCTCAGCTGGCACATGTGTGCTTCAATAGCTCAAGGTCAGTTCATCTGATTGGCTTACAAAAATAACTGGCATATAGGTAAGAAGCAGCTTCATTGGGAGGAATATTACACAGCAACAAAATTATGATGAATTTTTTTCCCAATTTGACTCAGAAGTTGCAAGTGGGCTTATATGGTACATGGGCTTAATAGGGACCTTTACTCTAACCCATATAATGTAACTCTGTATGATAGCATGTACAATAATTCTGTATTATACAGTGTATGTATGTATATATATATATATATATATATATATATATATATATATATATATCCACATAAGGTAAATGGGGAAACAGTGGCTCAGGAGGTAGAGCAGTCGTCTGGTAATCCGGAGGTTCTCTGTTCGATTCCCGCTCCTCCTGGGCAGCGTGTCGAAGTGCCCTTGAGCAAGACACATAATCTTGGTTGGCACCTTGCATGGTCGCCTCCCGCCGTCGGTGTGTGAATGTGTGAGTGAATGGGTCAAATGTGAGGAACAAATTGTAAAGCGCTTTGGATAAAAGCTGTTATATAAATGCACCATTTACCATTTATATCCACATCTGTCTGTACATACCTGTACATAAGCCGTTTACATATCTGTAAATATTATAATTATATCTATTCTGTGCATATCCCTTACCTACTCTTACTAGTTATGCTGCTGGCCAGTATGACTTACTACCATAGTGTCTTTATACCTGTATCATACATCTGATTAGCACTATTACTCAGTAGTGCTAATTTATATCTTTTATACCCACTTTAATCACCTGTACATTGTATATTACTGTTTGATTGATTGATTGAAAACTTTATTAACAGATTGCAGAATGGGTACAATACAGTACGGCTCAATACACACAATTGTTAAGGGGATTCAGACCAGAGAAAGACTTTCGTCTTGTTTACATCAGGGTGTTGCAGTTTACAGTTACATTTGCAGTCTTCCACCTCAGGAATATAGCCAAACTCTGGGCTATTTTATCTCATGCAGAGCTAGACATGTCTGTTCGTGCTTTTATTCAATCAAGGCTGGACTACTGTAACTCTTTATTTACGTGCCTGAGCAAAGCCTCAGTGGACCAGCTGCTAGGTTGCTTACCAGGTCCAGGAGGTCCTGCCATATCACACCAGTCCTGGCCCACCTGCACTGCACTGGCTTCCTGTCCAGTTGTATCCTGGGAGGGATTCTCCATGATAGCAGCCAGCTTCCTGCCATCACCTCTAGTCTGACCAACTCGACTCGACTCCCACCACGGAGCTAGCCTTCCTCACCAGCTTGTTCAGTTTGTTGGTGTCCCTCGAGTTGGTGTAGCCCCCCCAGCATGCCACAGCATAGAAGAGGACGCTGGCCACTACAGACTGGTAGAATGACTGCAGCAGTCTATTGCAAACATTGAAGGACCTGAGTCTCCTCAGGAAGAACAGCCTGCTCTGTCCCTTCCTGTAGACTAGAGGGCCTCTGTGTTGTCCGACCAGTCCAGTTTATTGTTCAGGTGAACTCCAAGGAACTTATATGACTCCACCACCTCCACCTCGGACATTATCCACCCCTATAACTCCAGCCGGTCCCTGAGGTCTTCCTGGTGGTGCCCCCAACCAGGTTAAGGACTAAGGGGGACCGAGCTCTTGAAGCGGTGGTCTCAAGGCTCTGGAATGAGCTCCCCCAGGTCTTCAAAACCGCTCTAAAAAAGCACCTATGGGAGGCCGCAATTCAAAACTGGCCCCGGTAAATGTCCAACCCCCCCCCCCCCCCCCCCCCCCCCCCCAATGTACAGTTTCCTCCCCCTCAAATGTATATATTCACTTTTAGAAACAATACTGTATATTTGTATATCTTGTATGTCATAAATGTCTGGATGTAACAGTACTGTATATATGTCGTGTATGTCATAAATGTTATGAATTGAAAATGGGGGACCCTGATGTAAACAAGACGAAAGTGTTTCTCTGGTCTGCATACCCTTAACAATTGTGTGTATTGAGCCGTACTGTATTGTACCCATTCTGCAATCTGTTAATAAAATCTTAAATTCAATCAATCAATCCAGAGCCTCCCCCTCTGTGGACGGACCCTTTCAAGGGGCAGCTGAAAACCCACTTGTTCAGATTGGCGTTTGGCCATGTACACACTTGAATTGTTGATTTAGTTTTCCAGATTTTGTTCTTGCCTGTCTTTATATTGTATGTTTTTATGAATTGCTCTGTTTTTTTGTTTGTTTTTAAACTTGTGAAGCACTCGTGCATTCGTGCTGGGTAGGGTGCTATAGAAATACAATTTTACTTAAGAAATAAAGTTTTACTTACATACTTACTTACTCTGGTTCGATGCCAACCCTCTTTTCGTTGTACTGTACTTGTGCTGTATAATGGCACTACATTTGAATCTAAAGGGGTCGACCATTTCATAGAACAGAGTACAAGCTACTCAAACGTTTAGGGTCCATTTTAAGATCCTGCTGTTTGCTTATAAAGCAATGAATGGTCTGGCCCCACCCTACCTCACCGAGATCCTGCACCCCTACACCCCATCACGGTCTCTGAGGTCTGCTGACCAGTCCCTCCTGGTTGTCCCTAACTCCAGGCTAAAAAACAAGGGGGACCGTGCATTTGTGGTTGCAGCCCCCAAACTGTGGAACGAGTTGCCCCCCCCACACATTAGGCTGGCCCCAACGCTCCCAGTGTTTAAGTCCCATCTTAAAACATATTTGTTCTCCCTAGCTTTTAAAATAATGCAGTCTGCTGCTGTAATTTAGTTTGTAGTTCTGTGTACTTTGTATTGTGTTTATGTGTTTTTTTTCTTCTTTTTTTACTATATTATGGTTTTTACTGTGAAGCACTTTGGTCAACCATGTTGTTTTTAAACGTGCTATACAAATAAAGTTGGATTGGATTGGACAGTGAAAGGTTAACCTTCTGTAGTGTGGCCTCAGTGATCGGGAAAGCTCAGCAACGCCTATACTACCTAAGGAAGCTGAAGCAGGCTGGCCTGCCACGAAATCTCCTTGTCAACTTTTATCATTGTGCGGTTGAGAGTGTGCTGACCTATGGTGTGTCTGTGTGGTTCTCCAGCTGCACAAAGGCAGAGCAAGAGGCTCTACAGAGGGTGGTGAAGGCGGCAGGCAGGATCGTCGGGACTCCTCTACCAAACATCACCTCCGTCTTCACCTCCCGCTGCCTCCACCGCTCCAAGTGTATTATCAAGGACCAGTCTCACCCAGCAGCACATCACCTCTTTCAGCTCCTTCCCTCAGGGAGGATATACCGGTCCATACATACAAAGAGTTCAAGACTTATGAACAGCTTTTCCCCCAAGCAGTCAGACTGTTAAACTCTCATTGACTGTCCCCTCACATGCACCATGCACTTACCTGGACTTGATAACCACTATGTTATCGCTCATCATGCACTTTATTATTTAAAATATTCTGTTATATGTACAGTGTTATGTGTTTCATGTATGTATATATTGTACTACGGTCATAGGCGGCGGATGGGCTTATGATCTAGGTAGGCTGAATTGGGAACGCCCCCTCGCGTGTAGTGCGAGAAAAATTTGACCCTTTATTTTTGGTTTCACGCAAACTGTCCAGGTTCTGATTTCATATACACACACACTACTAGGCTATACTACAGCGAGCCCCACTCATTTATATATAGTGCAAATTAAGTGTTCAAATGAAGGCATCCAATAATATATGAACCATTGTCTTACCTTAATGCAGATAAATGCGACGTTTCGTCTTGGTGAGAATTGAATCACAAGTTGCAATGAAGTGAAAGTTTTTCGTAATTTAGATCTCATCATGCTTTGAAAACAATGTACATACAGTAGCTCTAAAAAGTTTCCACGATTTGATGAACTCGGACTCTCATCATGTCCTCTTAGAGCAAGCCCTTGTTTGCCAAGATAAAACAACATACAGCTCGCCTCAGGTGATCGCTAGTTATGCCTCCTCGCTTCTCTACAAAGCGATCGGCGGGCTGAAATTCAGAACACAGATGTTTGCTTTACTCTGCCTGCGGGTCTGCGGGATCAGATTCAGGATGATCATGTGAATGATGTGATTGGCCACATTATTTAACCTGAGCCTATGCGTGATTGGTTACTGCCTGTATACCTGGAATGTTAAACGCTACCACAGATTGACACCTTCGTCGTTGACACCTCGGCCAGCGAGCCGGCTGCAGCACAAGACACACACTAGCCAGCAGCCTGCGCATATATATTATATACGTGACCTACCCATTGACACCTCCGTCGGGGCGACCCCCCCCCCCCCCCCACACACACACACAGACAGGCTGCCTAATTCTGCAGTATGCCCAATATTATTTATATATAAATGCTAAATATTTACATCAGACATGTACAGACAATGTACAAACAAACAATAATTCTACATATTAGGTACAGGCAAGCATATGGTGTTAGAGTTCTGCAGGGATGTTGTTGACAAGTTCTTTTTTAACCATGTTTTGAAGTGGGGGTGGGTGGGGGTGGGTGGGGGCTCCTGCCAGTCTTCAGTGTATTCAGGCCGTCTGGAATGTTAAGTGTCACCACACCTATCCATTGACGGACCCCAGCCCCCCCACACACACACAGGTACACAGGGGAAAAAATAAAGGCAAATATATATATATTTTTTTTAAATAAATAAAAATAATGTGTCGACTGGTCTGGGAAGGCACAGCCTGCCCCAGCCTTATACACCCGCCGCCCATGACTACGGTCTGTGGGAGCTCCCCTGAAATTTCGTTGTATACTTGTTGTGTGCAATGACAATTAAAAGTCTATTCTTCTTCTTCTTCTTCTATTCTATTCTTCTTCTTCTGTATTGTGGTAGTGAAAGGGTTAACCTTCTGTAGTGTGGTAGTGAAAATGTTAGCCGTCTGTAGTGTGGTACTAGTGAAAGGTTAACCTTCTGTAGTGTGGTAGTGAAAGGGTTAACCTTCTGTAGCGTGGTAGTGAAAGGTTAGCCGTCTGTAGTGTGGTAGTGAAAGGTTAACCTTCTGTAGTGTGGTAGTGTAAGGGTTAACCTTCTGTAGTGTGGTAGTGAAAGGGTTAACCTTTTGTAGTGTAGTAGTGAAAGGCTTAACCGTCTGTAGTGTGGTAGTGAAAGGTTAGCCGTCTGTAGTGTGGTAGTGTAAGGGTTAACCTTCTGTAGTGTGGTAGTGTAAGGGTTAACCTTCTGTAGTGTGGTAGTGAAAGGGTTCATATCTGTCTGCTTGCAGAGGATACACATTCAGAACATTCCATCACGGCATCAAGGATATTCCTGGCTTTACTAAAGAGCATCGTCTCAGCCACACTGAGCACACATACAGGTACATAGACACACGTTGTCACGCGCATACACACACACGCACGCGCGCAAGCACACACACACACATACGCACACACATAAACAACAAACACACACATGCACACACACACAGACGCACACGCGTACATACACCTTTCCTACCTACCTACCTACCCTTTCCTTCCTAATGTCGCGTCTGGCTAGTTAGTAAAAGGGCGAACAGTTGACGGATTTTTTATTTTTTTTGATCAAATTTTTATTATTATTCACATGAAACAAGACAACACATTAACCACAATCACAGTACATAGAACTTCACAAGAAAATAACAAAAACAATAATAATAATACAGACTAACAATTATACAGACAAGAGAAACGAAAACAGAGTTCAACCTTCTAAACTTAAATCCAAGGGGTACTATCTAATAAATGGTCTTTCCCAGTGTTCAGCCCCGATTCCCGGCCGTGTGACCCTATATTAATAAAACGTACATCTCCAATCCACCACAAGGACCATTTTTTGAGAACACGACCCGAAAACAGAGCAATGAACCTTCATGAAAAAACAAAAACCTGTAGAGGTGTTCCATAGACTCACAGAGACCGTGTAAAAGTGGCCAAACAGTGAAGAAATAGTTAAATAGCTGCCCCCCCATAATATCCCCAGCTAAACTCAAGATGACAAAGTTGATGGATTTATTATTCATCTGACCCCGTGGTCACAGAGAGGAAGGGAGGAGGAGGAGAGCTGTTGAAGGAGGAGCAGTAATACATGACTAGTTCACGTTATTTTCAAGCTCCTCTAATTTATACTTGTCCAAGAATTCCTGTTTATGCTTCTAGTACCTTCAGTCCTTCATGTCGTGTATTACTGCTCCTCCTTCTATATTATATAGGCACTACATTTTGAATATGTAGCGGTGGACACATTAGGTCGAAGAGATTGAACTCTGGCATGTCCCTTGAGACTTGGAGTTATGGCGAAGTGAGATTTTGGGGATATACATATATAATAAACCATATCAGATACATAGATATTGGTTAATGTATCAGTCACAGATAAAATAGTAATGCCGTGTAATCGATAACTACATGTGACGATATTGATTTTGACAGAAATAAAAAACAATCTGTGATACTAGCCACAAGGCGTGACAAATGAATGAATAGATGCGGTTATTTTCATAGGCGTTACATCAAGCTGTATTTGCATCACACGATAGACTCCTTTTACCTGAGGCCTCCTCTGCCATGCTTTGGATTCCACAACGAGACCGCTGTCACGCCACGCTTCCCTCTTTCCTGCTAATCCTGTATTCTACTGCAGAGGATGGCTGAGCAGAGTTTTTAATCCTGTATTCTACTGCAGAGGATGGCTGAGCAGAGTTTTTAATCCTGTATTATATTCCAGAGGATGGCTGAGCAGAGTTTTTAAATCATGTATTATATTCCAGAGGATGGCTGATCAGAGTTTTTAAATCATGTATTATATTCCAGAGGATGGCTGATCAGAGTTTTTAAATCATGTATTATATTCCAGAGGATGGCTGATCAGAGTTTTAAATCATGTATTATATTCCAGAGGATGGCTGATCAGAGTTTTTAAATCATGTATTATATTCCAGAGGATGGCTGATCAGAGTTTTTAAATCATGTATTGTATTCCAGAGGATGGCTGATCAGAGTTTTTAAATCATGTATTATATTCCAGAGGATGGCTGATCAGAGTTTTTAAATCATGTATTATATTCCAGAGGATGGCTGAGCAGAGTTTTTAAATCTTTGTATTATATTGCAGAGAAGGGCAGAGTTTTTAGTCACTGTGGTATCTGACAGTTACACTCCGCTAGCCAGGGAGTATATTCAGACACAGCTTCCTGTACCCCTTTGATTGGCTGTGATGAGAGAGCCCTTGGGCTTGGGGTGGGTGGGTGAGAGAGAGAGAGAGAGAGAGAGAGAGAGAGAGAGAGAGAGAGAGAGAGAGAGAGAGAGACACAGTGAGAGCATGTTTTGTTTTCCTGTGTGTGTGCGTGTGCGTGCGTGTGTGTGCGTGTGCGTGCGTGCGTGCATGCGTGCATGCGAGTGAGGAGTTGAGGCAGCACTCTGATAACGGTCCTCGGCTGCAGCTAAAATAAAGTGATAGCATATCTTATATTATCTGTAATGCTATGGCCAGTGGTGGAAGAAGTACACAGTTCCTTTACTTAAGTAAAAGTAGAAATACCCAGATAAATGAGTACTCTTAAAAGTCCTCAATTCAAATTCTACTTAAGTAAAAGTAATTTGCTATTGAATATATAGTAAAATATAGAAAAGTATTTGCTTGGGAGCATTCAAACCTCGATCCATTGACCTCTACAGGTGATGTTAAAGGGGTATGTGGTCCAGTTATGCTGCTCTGATTAAAGGTTCTGTTAAAGTGGTATGTGGTCCAGTTATGCTGCTCTGATTAAAGGTTGTGTTAAAGTGGTATGTGGTCCAGTTATGCTGCTCTGATTAAAGATTATGTTAAAGTGGTATGTGGTCCAGTTATGCTGCTCTGATTAAAGGTTCTGTTAAAGGGGTATATGGTCCAGTTATGCTGCTCTGATTAAAGGTTGTGTTAAAGTGGTATGTGGTCCAGTTATGCTGCTCTGATTAACGGTTGTGTTAAAGTGGTATGTGGTCCAGTTATGCTGCTCTGATTAAAGGTTCTGTTAAAGTGGTATGTGGTCCAGTTATGCTGCTCTGATTAAAGGTTCTGTTAAAGTGGTATGTGGTCCAGTTATGCTGCTCTGATTATGTCCTCTTGTTTAAGTTTAAGTAAGTTATTTAATAATTTTTTACCCTCCCAGGGGTAGTGCACATTAAGGGCGCATTAACCTTAAAATCAACATCTTCAGTTTCCACATCAATGTAAATGTGCCAGAATTAGCTAATGAGCTCGTTTTCATCTGTAGTCCCTGCCTAACATGCATGTCTTGGTGTGGGAGGAAACCAGAGTACCTGGAGGAAACACACGCGGACACAGGGAGAACATGAAAATTACACACAGAAAGGCCCCCTGCTGGGGTTCGAACCCAGGACCTTCTTGCTGTGAGGCAGCAGAGCTGACCACTCTGCCACCGTGCCATGGAATTGATAGGCTTCAAATGTGAACGGATCTTCATCGATTTTTGCCATGTTTTCTATGCAAAATCTTTTTCTTCAAAGTAACTAGTAACTGATGGGTTCAGAGATAAATGTAGTGGATTAAAAAGTACAATTTCTCCTTTGAAATCTAGTGTAGTAAAAGTATAAAGTTCCCTGAAATAAAAATACTCAAGTACAAAGTAAAAAATACTTTCCAGCATGGGCTATGATAAAATCAGTTTAATTTGACTCACAGCAGGCTACCGCTGTCGTTGCAACATCCTTGTCAACCAAGACAAGACAACTGACCACACAGGAAAGCAATTTTGAAAGACTTATTTCCACACAGTCATGGATTACGCGCATGACATGTCACCTAGTTACTCTATGCACTGAACAGTTACTTCACAAAACATCTTTTGCCTTAGATGGCAATAAAGCAAGCCAGCAAGGCATCATTATTTAAACGCAGGCTAATATACACCCTTCATATTAGACAGTAACAGCCATACTATAGTCTACCCATAATATATTATATATACTCATTATTATCACCATACATTTGCTTATATTTAAACACGTTGAGATTAGGGCCGTTCTTTCAACCTGAAAGTGCACTTTCTTCAACCTCGAAGTAAACAAATCACAGAAGGTAGCCCACTGCCGCCTGCCGGCACCATCCAGGTATCGACGTGAGCTAACGGTAGCTAGTTAGCCGGCAGCCCGGCACCATCGTATCAACGTGAGCCAGTTGCATTAGGATTAAAAAATGTCAACACTCACTCACCCCATTTTATATTACATTCCCAAAGAAGTGCCTCCGTCTCTCGTAGTCTCGTTGTGCTGGATGAAGTCACTGGCGGCGAGGGTTTTGCTTAAATCCGAACAGACTCCAGTCCTTTGATTGTCCAAATGCGCAAGTGTGTGCAAGTTTAGCTCTTGTTTGACAAAACGTTAGCCATCTGTGGTCAGGGAGCTCATCGTGGGCTGGAGTGACGGTGGTTAACTTCGACGCTTCATCGTTCAATGGTAACGTATTATTATTATTGCTTTAGCAGTCTGCTCAGAGATGGAGGAAATGCATACAGGTTAGTGTGACGCACCTCTGTGTTCTCCTCACGTGACTCACAATAGCCAATGCTGCCGCCATCTTGCTCAGCTCAGCTCTGTGCGGAAAATACCTCCCCTGCCCTCTGCTGGCCGTGCTGTGTGTGTGTGTGCACTACAACCAATGCAGTCCACGTCGAAACTCAGTTTCAGTGTAAATAGAAACTGAACCCCAACTGTGATTTTGACGGTATTGATTTTCAATACCGTCGGTATCTCTAAATACCCCGGTATACCGTAATACCGTCATACCGCCCAAGCCTAATGGGTACCCACGAGTCTCCCCGTTACATACATGCCCACTTTATGCTAATTCCATGCAGTTTTCCATCTCCCCTTTACCAAAGAGGTTTTTAATTAAGTTGTAACCTGAAGAAACCTGGTTTTGTATGGGGATATGTGTTTCCAGATTACATTGAGAAACCATTGTATCCGCTTCATACACTACGCTTATTATTCCTGCAGATCCTGGCAACCCAGAGTGAACAATTCACTATGAATTGAAAATGGGGGACCCTGATGTAAACAAGACGAAAGTCTTTCTCTGGTCTGCATCCCCTTAACAATTGTGTGTATTGAGCCGTACTGTATTGTACCCATTCTGCAATCTGTTAAATAAAGTTCACAAGCTCATTCATTCATTCAACGTACATCTCTTCAGTGCCTGTGCACAGCCAGCCTCACAGGCGGAAGGAATGAGGACAGAAATTAAAGTATTTTGAAGCCCCTTTTTCACAGCACAATGTTGGCAGGTATGGGATTCAAAAGAATGATGTCCAATAAGACTCGAGGCTGATCTGCGTGATCACATGGCTTTGTTTAGAAATATGATTGGCTCCTTCGTCTATTGGCAACGTGAACCTGGGACAAAAGTAAGGTATGTCACTTTTGATTTGGACCATTTCAAACAAACTCGACCTGACCGGTTCTGCTACCTGTCTCGAAATACCTGCACAGGGAGAGGGAGAAGGAACGCTCATTGGTTTGGAATGACGGTCTGGTTTCACGAGAAATGAAACTACATGCAACACGGACTGATTCGACAGTAGGACCTGGCGCTGTTCAGACCACTGTTGAGGATCTTCTGCCTGCAGGTTGGATTGATTGATTTTAATTAAATTTTAAAACACACATAACTATCACAACAGATTGATAAAAGCAAAAACAATATACATACATACATATATCTACATACACACATAGGCCTACATACAAACACATATACGTATACACATATACACACAGGTAGTATTGGAAAGCCACATAAAACATGGATGTGCTAGAATCAGGATTACAACGATGATATTGTTTTGGGTGTTAAAGCCTATATTGTCATTGATGTTTTCTTTTGGTTTTGATTGAAGGTTAACTTACTGTACAGCTGTGATGTCACAAGGACGAGGTCACTGCGGTTGGATCCTGTTTGTGCTGGTTGTGCTGTGTGGACTGTTCTTCACTGCCCAAAACCAACCTCAAGGTAGAGGACAATAACATGCACACCTGACACTATTATAGATGTATGTGTTTTGTTTTATTTGCCACATACAGTATAAGGTACATGTACATTATAGTGAAATGATTGGTTCTGTATGACCCTCCTGAGATTGTGCTTCATGAAGAAAAAATAAAGAAAGCCCAAACACTACAAAATATACAATATACAAAAGAAAAAATGCAAAATGCAGAATGCAAAACATGAGGTAGAGAAGTAGTACATCTTTTAGTAATGAATAGATAAAATATGGTGTTGTGTTAAAAGTGAACGTTAAAGGTGAATGTTTAAAGTGTGCATGTGGATGTTGTGTGCAATGAGTGTAGAATGGACGAGTTAGTGTTGCATATAGTCCATGGGTCATTCTACGGAAGCTTGCCATTTTCACTTTTTAATGTTTGATTTGAAAAGTATTGTTTTAAAAGTTTTGGATACTTTTTTTAAGTGGATTCTTATCTCTCAGAAAAATTTACCGTGCCATCTCAGGCTATTATATTTTAAAGAAAAATCACATTTAAACAACATGCATATTTGTTTTTCGTCAGCCCTGTTACTACATATCAATTACTGTTTGAAAAGGTTATAAATACATATTTAGAATAATTATGATATCATAGAAAGATAAAAGTCCCTTGTTACAATAGTGTGTTTGTAGAGTTAGAATATTGACGAGTTAACTTTTTTTCCCATGAATAAATATGCCCATTCACAATGGACCCTTTCACAGCATATTTGATTTAAGAAAAAGTTATGAAAACAAAATAATAATATCCCAATTTCTTTAAGGGAGCCACTGGTTTCTATTACTTACCATATACAACTAGTTCGTTTTACATTTTTATTTAATTTTCTTAAATTACATCAGAATATTGTACAATTAACAGGGCTGACACCCCAGTAACAGGATTGACACAGTTACCAAAATGGTTATACTGCTTGTTTAAGTTACAATTGTGGGTGTAATGGGGTTATCTTATGGAGATAGTTATGACACAGTCATAAGTCTTTAATTCAACATGACATATCAGAGTACTTTGTTGACAGATATGAGGTTTTAGTGTAGAAGATGATGAAAATAATTATGATACTGCAGATGTAGTCAAATTCAATCAATTGTTTTATTCAAAAACAAAACAAAAAACAATCAGGAATAGGAGGGGGAAAAAACGCCATCTCATGTACCCTATCAACATGTGAACCTCGGTTGACAGCGGAAATTCAACCTTGGCAACAAACAGCAGTGGAACAATGTTTCAAACATCTAACATCTTTTCAAACATCTAAACCCCCCTCCCTAGAATTGCAGAACAAACAATCACCTAATGCACCATTAGTTTGCCTACCCAACAAGTTTTGACCAGATGTCCTTCTGGATCTCTACATGTCGTGCTGTCACATTGACAGGAGAAGGAATCAACCTTAAAATGTCATCAAACATGTACCAGATACAGTCCTCGCGGGATGGCCAGAAATATCTATTCTGGCCAATATGGTGCATGCACTTCACTTGGGCATATCCTTCACCTGTTGCCACAATGATTCCAGGGTACAGCTCCTGGTCATATGTAAGGACACACCATTGACCAATTATCCCATCACTACTCCAATCGATCTCCTGGGGTCCTTGAAGTTCTTCAGTCAGCTGTTCTGCTGACTTTTGTGCCTGTGCTTGTGTGGTTGGCTGAGGTATGGCTGGGGTGCTTGTGGTTGGCTGAGGTATGGCTGGGGTGCTTGTGGTTAGCTGAGGTATGGCTGGGGTGCGTGTGGTTGGCTGAGGTATGGCTGGGGTGCTTGTGGTTGGCTGAGGTATGGCTGGGGTGCTTGTGGTTGGCTGAGGTATGGCTGGGGTGCGTGTG
>NC_140181.1:16772475-16888732 GCF_963971535.1 Notolepis coatsorum
ATTATTTTAAAAACAAAAAGCTAAATAAATTGTATTTGTCTTTTTTTTTTTTGGTCAAATTTTTTATTATTATTCACATGAAACAAGACAACACATTAAACACAATCACAATACATAGAACTTCACAAGAAAATAACAAAACAATAATAAGTAAGGGATAATGTATGGCTACGAGGTCATTGTCGCAAAATAATTGACCGACACGGAGTTTAAAATACCGAGGCGCCGCGCCGAGGTGTTTTAAACGTAGTGAAGGTCAATTATTTTGCATATACCTAATTCATTTGACAAATCGCAGTTGTTCTGTGGCTCTGTCAGCCCAAATAAAGTGATTATTATTATCGCGGGCAGCCTCTGGCTCCGCTGTCAGTGCAGCGCTATACATTATCCCGCTTATTACATGGCTAACTTACTAACAATATACCTAATTCATTTGACAAATCGCAGTTGTTCTGTGGCTCTGTCAGCCCAAATAAAGTGATTATTATTATCGCGGGCAGCCTCTGTGTTCTGGCTCCGCTATGTTCTGGGTCCGCTCGTCGCTCCGCCCCCTGTCATCGCCGGCACGGCAGTGTCTAATTGCACTGAAACAGTGTGTCAGTGGGCTTGATTGCGAACAGCTGCGCTCTGCGGTCATTATTGAAAAATCTGCGGTCATTATTGAAAAATAATGACCGCAGTCGGGGGGCTGTTGACCAATCACAAGCAAGCATTTCGGCGAATGTGAAAACGCCATGTAATAATACAGAATAACAATTTATACAGACAAAAATAAAAGAAAACAGAGTTCAACCTTCTCATTTCTAAATCCAAGGGGTACTATCTAATAAATGGTCTTTCCCAGTGTTCAGCCCCGATTCCCGGCCGTGTGACCTTATATTAATAAAACGTACATCTCCAATTCACCACAAGGACCACTTTTTGAGAACACGACCCGAAAACAGAGCAATGAACCTTCATGAAAAAACAAAAACCTGTAGAGGTGTTCCATAGACTCACAGAGACCGTGTAAAAGTGACCAAACAGTGAAGAAATAGTTAAATAGCTGCCCCCCCATTAAATCCCCAGCTAAACTCAAGAGGACAAGACAAAAGACAAGACAGACAAAACATTTCCTCCTCCCCCTCCCAAGAGACCGCCGGACCCCCCCGATCAAGCACCCCAACCCCGCTCAGCCGCACATGGCGGTCCTTACCTTCTCAGCTGCTGCGAACCACAGGTCAATGCCAGCCTGTCCTACCCCAATCACCCGCGCCGTGGATATCTCAAGATAAATCACATCCAATAGTGTTAAGGACCAGTTAATCACTGTAAGCTTCTCAGGCTCCTTCCATCTCATTGCTATTAGCTTCTTCGCTGCTGTGACACCCGCCAGGACAACCCTTTTTAGTTGAACGGACGCAGGTAGTGTCGTTATATCGTTCAGGAGTAGCGTAACAGCTGTGAATGGGATAGTTAAGCCACACAGGTCTGAAAGTTTGTCCGTTATTGACCTCCAGAAGCGGGCCACTGGTGGGCAATCCCAATACATATGCATATAAGTGCCAGTGGCCTTTTGAGAGCACAAAGTGCACCGAGTCGGTTATCAGGCCCATAGCAAATAGCTTCCTAGGTGTAAGATAGGTCCTATGAATATAATTAAAATTAATTTGCTGGTGATTGGGGTTGCGGGAAGATAATGCCACATTTGCCCAAACATCATCCCAGTCAAACTCTGGGTCCAACTCCGGGATATCCACACGCCAGATTGTATCCAATGATAAATTTTTATACGTGGACTGAATTAAGAGCATATAAAAGTCTGAGACAGAGTGGGGGCCTGTCTAACCTGCAGAGTGGGGGCCTGCCTAACATGCAGAGTGGGGGCCTGCCTAACATGCAGAGTGGGGGCCTGCCTAACATGCAGAGTGGGGGCCTGCCTAACATGCAGAGTGGGGGCCTGCCTAACATGCAGAGTGGGAGCCTGCCTAACATGCAGAGTGGGGGCCTGCCTAACATGCAGAGTGGGGGCCTGCCTAATTGTTGGTCTTGGACTTCCTGACGGGCAGACCCCAGGTGGTGAGAGCAGGCAACTGCACCTCCTCATCCATCACCCTCAACATAGGGGCCCCCCAGGGCTGTGTTCTGAGTCCCCTCCTCTACTCCCTGTACACACACGACTGTGTGGCTCAGCGGAGTAGCAACACAAGCACTTTGAACTGCAACTTCTGTATGAAAAGTGCTATACAAATAAAGTGTATTATTATTATTATTATTATTATTATTATTATTATTATTATTATTATTATTATTATTATTATTATTATTATTATTATTATTATTATTATTATTATTATTATTATTATTATTATTATTATTATTATTATTATTATTATTATTATTATTATTATTATTATTATTATTATTATTATTATTATTATTATTATTATTATTATTATTATTTAATATTCAACTTCAGCCCTGATCATAACCACCACATATTCAATACATTTAGAAATTTAACCATTTAAATGCCAGTGTGTGTGATGGCATCACAAATTATTGTTAAAAAAACACACAAAAGTTAAATATTTTCAATATATCAAATGCAAAGTACATTTTTCTGGGGGGAATTATTACAGGCTAGTGTCAATGATTAGTAACAACACTGATTTTGATGGATTTCTTGTTTTTTGTAATGTCAGATTTAACAACAACTATTTTCAGAAAAGTGGGAGTATTTCATTTCTAATCTGACATTACAAAAAACATAAAAATCTAAAAATAAAAATGGTTATGATCAGGGCTGAAGTTGAATAAAAGAGTTATGACTGTTTAGACTGCGTTACTCTCTGTCACAGTGATCTCCGGGTTGTTCCCCACCTAGGTTATCTAACTATCGTGCCCCCGCAAAGTTCAGTGACCTGAATGCAAAAAAATATATATATATATTTATTTATTTGTTTTTCTTTTTTTTAATCTGCACAGGCCAGGCCACCGGGAAAACTCCCGGTGCTCCCGATGGCAAGTCCGGGCCTGCTCAAGGTATAGGAGAATAACATGCACACCTCTGACACTATTATAAATGTGTGTGTCCACTGATAAACATGACCAGGTTTAACATAGTTCCTGTTTATTTTCAAGTTTTGTTTTATTTGTCACATACAGTACAAGGTACAGGTACATTATAGTGAAATGATTGGTTCTGTATGACCCTCCTGAGATTGTGCTTCATAAAGTAAAAAAATAAAGACCAAATACTACAAAATATACAATATACAAAAGACTAAAGGCTAAATGCAGAATGCAAACATGAGGTAGAGAAGTAGTGCAAAATATTTTAGTAATAAATAGATCAAATGTGGTGTTGTGTTAAAAAGTGTTTAACGTGTCTAAAGTGAACGTTAAAGGTGAATGTTTAAAGTGAGTGTGTGCATGTGGATGTTGTGTGCAATGAGTGTAGAATGGACGAGTTAGTGTTGCATAGAGTCCATATTGAGCAACCTGATGGCCTGGAGATGGAAGCTCCTTTTGAGTCTCTGTACCGGCCATGAGACTCCGGTAGCGCTTGTCTGACCGCAGCAGTGCAAAGAGGCAGTTGTTTGGGTGGCTAGAGTCTTTGACTATTCTCTTTGACTACCCAGCGTTACCAAATAGTTACTCCGTGATGTGAAGGAGTTTATATAGGGGCCTGTCAGCATCACCATCTGCATCAGCTGGAAACAATTAGCTGGGGAGCAAGGGACCGTCCACAAGCTACAATACAAACTGGAGAGCATACTGCAAAAGAAACAAGAGTAAGATAAACAAACAGCACATATTAAAATCACACAGTTCACTGAAAGCAGAATAAATAGGTTTCAGGTCCACCCTGGTGCATTCACTCTGTTTACATTTGTTTTTGATGCGGTGCAGATTCACGGCCTCCGGCGGATCTGAGACTTATGTTGGTCAGTACGCATGGGTCGTGGAGGACCTGGTCGGGGAACACCATCCTGGGTAGGGATGGCTTCAAAGAGGAGGCGTCCGCACGTTGTCAGAAGGAAGAGGTCACCATCACCGGTGAGGAACATTCAGGCCGTTTCACGAAGATTCATGTCGTCGACACCCCGGTTATCTATGGATACCATCTCCCGAAACGTGAAATGTACGTGAAAACGACAATAGCGGAATGCGTTGGCCTGTCGGTCCCGGGGCCCCACGCCTTCCTGCTGGTGATCAGCCTGACATCAAGATACACAAAGGAGGCGAGGGACGCCGTCAAGTGGATCCAGAAGAACTTTGGAGAAGACGCCTCCATGTACACCATCGTTCTCTTCATACACGGAGACACAGACCTGCTCGGAGGCAAACCGCTGAGGGGCTTCCTGAGGGAGAGCACTGCGGTGTGGAGGCTCATCGACAGCTGCGGAGGAAGATACCACTGGTTCTCCAACAGCGGGAGAGCGGACAGGATCCAGGTCAGAGAGCTTCTGGACAAGATAGTGAAAATGGTCGATGACAACAGCGGGAAACACTACAGCAGTGAGATGTACAAGGAGACCCAGAGGAAGATGGAGGTGATTGAACACTCTTCTTCTATTCTATTGCGTTTATTTGAGGATTTTTTACATTTCATATATATAGCTTTTTCTTGGTTTTTATTGTGTTTGTTTTTATTGTGTTTTGTGTTGTGTTTTATATTTCATATTTATATTTTTATTCATTATTCTTATATTATTCCATATTATTTCATGTTGTTAATATTATTATTATATTATAATTTTTTTTATCAAATTAATTGTTTATTATTTTGTATATTATGTGTGTATTATTCCTGGTATGCCCTGCTAACTAAGTTAGGGATAATTTCCAGCATAGCCTGACTTAAGCCAGACCTTTCCATTCCCCGACGCTCGATTGTCTAAATCACCATGACAACAGATCAAAAAGTTTGAGCCTGGTCGAGAGCAGGGTTAAGTTCAGTTAGCTGGATGAACCATGGCCACGCCCCCGCAAAGAAATGCCAGCTCGCTTCCTGAAATATTTCTCACAGTCTAGATCCCATTATGCCATTCTGAATTATGTTTTTGTGCTTCGTTTGAAATGTAAAATGATAGGTCTGCAGTAACGCTGATAATAAATCATATTCAGCCTATGAATTTACTTTGTCCTATATAATGCACGTCATATTTATACGGATACGGCGCTCGCGAGTCGTGACACACAGTTATTTTAATTAATAACGGACTAAACGGATCATTGCAAATGTGAATCCCGCTGGGATATTTTTAATGAATGAAACCTATCGGGTGTTTGGCTCTGATTAGTTTAATATTCTTCGCTGTGTATTTGCGTAACGGAGCACCTGGATGCATTTCATTCAAACTGAAGCGTCTATGCGCGGATTGTGGATATGAATTATGAGGAATCTGAATCTGTGGAGTATTTAATTGTATCACTGTGACAGTGTCACACGTTATTGTGATATTGTAACTGGGATTAAAATATATGCGGAGATGCGCTGTTTGATGGATTTGATGACGTGACGTGACTTGATAAATTGAATGAGCCTTTGACGTTTTTGATGAATGAATTTGAGAAAATGCATTTATCTTTTCAAGCACTGTTATCTGATGATGAACATGAGGTGTCACTGGTATAAACCAAATGGTAATCAATTCAATGCATGTATGGATTAGGTCCGAAACAGATTAAAACCTGATTAATAGTGTAACTGCAAGCCTCCCTCCAACCCTCTCTTTGGAAACCATGTATTTGTATAATACCTAAGCACATACAGATATCCTCATGATATAATTCGTATCAATTAGATATACTATTTGGGCTTGTTTTTATCGTTATTCTGAAAGAGCTGAACTAATTATTTTCGCTAGCAAGATCTCATTTGATTATTCATTCCATAAGCCTATACTGCCAGCAGGCACGCCCATTCTGCAATCTGTTAATAAAGTTTTAAATCAATCAATCAATCAATGCCGTTAGAAGATCAGGATTTCTGCCTTCGACACTGGCTGTCTTTTCAGCTGAGGCGGGCGCGCGCAATTATCCTGAGTCTCAAGTCTGGTTCAAATGAACGAGACTGAATCAGCGTTCGAGGAACAGGAAAATCCCGGATTCAAACATCGGGTTAATTGAATCTGGATAATGGGACTCTTGATCGACTTAGTTGAACCAGGTACGGGGAATAGGGCCCAGGTGGCAACAGGTTTAGAGGGAACAGGTGGGATTAAAGGGAACAGGTGGGTTTAAAGGGAACAGGTGGCTTAAAGGGAACAGGTGGTTTAAAGGGAACATGTTGGTTTAAAGGGAACAGGTGGTTTAAAGGGAACATGTGGTTTAAAGGGAACATGTTGGTTTAAAGGGAACAGGTGGTTTAAAGGGAACAGGTGGTTTAAAGGGAACATGTGGGTTTAAAGGGTACATGTGGCTTAAAGGGAACAGGTGGCTTAAAGGGAACAGGTGGTTTAAAGGGAACATGTTGGTTTAAACAGGAACAGGTGGTTTAAAGGGAACAGGTGGTTTAAAGGGAACAGGTGGTTTAAAGGGAACAGGTGGTTTAAAGGGAACAGGTGGTTTAAAGGGAACAGGTGGGTTTAAAGGGAACAGGTGGTTTAAAGGGAACAGGTGGGCTTAAATGGAACAGGTGGTTTAAAGGGAACAGGTGGGTTTAAAGGGAACAGGTGGTTTAAAGGGAACAGGTGGGCTTAAATGGAACAGGTGGTTTAAAGGGAACAGGTGGTTTAAAGGGAACATGTTGGTTTAAAGGGAACAGGTGGTTTAAAGGGAACAGGTGGTTTAAAGGGAACAGGTGGTTTAAAGGGAACAGGTGGGTTTAAAGGGAACAGGTGGTTTAAAGGGAACAGGTGGTTTAAAGGGAACAGGTGGGCTTAAAGGGAACAGGTGGTTTAAAGGGAACAGGTGGTTTAAACGGGAACAGGTGGTTTAAAGGGAACAGGTGGCTTAAAAGGAACAGGTGGTTTAAAGGGAACAGGTGGGTTTAAAGGGAACAGGTGGTTTAAAGGGAACAGGTGGTTTAAAGGGAACAGGTGGGCTTAAAGGGAACAGGTGGTTTAAAGGGAACAGGTGGGCTTAAAGGGAACAGGTGGTTTAAAGGGAACAGGTGGGTTTAAACTAAAGGGAACAGGTGGCTTAAAGGGAACAGGTGGCTTAAAGGGAACAGGTGGCTTAAAGGGAACAGGTGGTTTAAAGGGAACAGGTGGGCTTAAAGGGAACAGGTGGTTTAAAGGGAACAGGTGGTTTAAAGGGAACAGGTGGGCTTAAAGGGAACAGGTGGTTTAAAGGGAACAGGTGGGTTTAAACTAAAGGGAACAGGTGGTTTAAAGGGAACAGGTGGGCTTAAAGGGAACAGGTGGTTTAAAGGGAACAGGCTCACGCCACAGCCCTCGTCTGCTCCCGGCTGCCCTTGGGGGGAAGGACGACGGGATGGGTTACGCGCAGAGGAGTATCGCATCGGCGATCCTACAAGACAATGCATGCGTGTGTGTTTTGGTGTGTGTGTGTGTTCCGGTGTGTGCCGCTAAACATTTGAGTGTCGTTGCATGCCAATTAAAGACCTCTGCGACAGGTCCTACATTATTATTATTATATTATTAACAGGTGGTTTAAAGGGAACAGGTGGGATTAAAGGGAACAGGTGGGTTTAAAGGGAACAGGTGGGCTTAAAGGGAACACCAGTGGTTTAATGGACAAAAGACAGAATATTTCATTTGACATACATGTAAAAAACAATGATATGAGATTAATCTATATATGGTGCACTAACATAACATGAACAGTTCAAATGTATCATGCAGAGAAGTAATTAACTATGCCCATTTACATCCACCCCAAATTGTTCTGATTTTTCGCTAGTGTCCCATTTAAGCCCACCTGATCAAAATGTTAATTTACAAAAAGATTAAGATAAATATGCACATTTATTGACCATTGAACTGTATAATAATATAAACGACATACAAAAATGTAAACTATGCATGCGTATCATGCTTTATGCCATTGCAATGAACCATACTATGCAGCATGTGGTCAGTTAGATAGCATGCTAAAACCCATATTTTGATTTCAAAAGAAACAATATTAATACTTCAAGTAATAATATGTCTTATCCAAAACATCAATCTCTTAATTGTTGATTACAAATGAGTACTGTAATGGCAATTTATTATATGTTACATCACTTGTACAGCCTATTGGACATGTTTCATAGCTCTGTTATAAATACATATTTCTCTGTACAAAGCTTTAATTAGTCTTGTTTAATTGTTTAATTAAACAACGGCCAAGGCCCAGGACAGATATGACACGTCCAAGTAAATCACATCTTCTTATTCTTTCTTATTGTCTTCATATCAATCTTGTGACAGATACGACAAAACCCCTAATCTCATCTTTGTTTACCTTTCTTGTCATATCTGTTATTAATTTGTCATCTTTTGACGTCATGTTCAAACTATGTATTTGTTGTAACTCTGACCAGAGCTCTCTCTCTCACTTTCTGGTCAGACGCTCGTATTAACTCGTCTCTGATTGTAAACTGAGGATACTCTTTCTGTGGCCACAGAAACAGAAATAAACTATGTTCTACTCATCTGAATTTCTACAGTTTCACTGTTTGGCTCATTTAAAAATATTCCACAACAGTACTTACCAAAAACAGGAGTCGAAATATGAAGAAAAGGTGTTCTCTTGAGGATCCACGCCCCCAGGACCCACGTTTTTATGCAACTTCTTCACAGCTCAGCTGGCACATGTGTGCTTCAATAGCTCAAGGTCAGTTCATCTGATTGGCTTACAAAAATAACTGGCATATAGGTAAGAAGCAGCTTCATTGGGAGGAATATTACACAGCAACAAAATTATGATGAATTTTTTTCCCAATTTGACTCAGAAGTTGCAAGTGGGCTTATATGGTACATGGGCTTAATAGGGACCTTTATTCTAACCCATATAATGTAACTCTGTATGATAGCATGTACAATAATTCTGTATTATACAGTGTATGTATGTATATATATATATATATATATATATATATATATATATATATATATATATATATATATATATATATATATATATATATATATATATATATATATATATATATATATATATATATATATATATATATCCACATAAGGTAAATGGGGAAACAGTGGCTCAGGAGGTAGAGCAGTCGTCTGGTAATCCGGAGGTTCTCTGTTCGATTCCCGCTCCTCCTGGGCAGCGTGTCGAAGTGCCCTTGAGCAAGACACATAATCTTGGTTGGCACCTTGCATGGTCGCCTCCCGCCGTCGGTGTGTGAATGTGTGAGTGAATGGGTCAAATGTGAGGAACAAATTGTAAAGCGCTTTGGATAAAAGCTGTTATATAAATGCACCATTTACCATTTATATCCACATCTGTCTGTACATACCTGTACATAAGCCGTTTACATATCTGTAAATATTATAATTATATCTATTCTGTGCATATCCCTTACCTACTCTTACTAGTTATGCTGCTGGCCAGTATGACTTACTACCATAGTGTCTTTATACCTGTATCATACATCTGATTAGCACTATTACTCAGTAGTGCTAATTTATATCTTTTATACCCACTTTAATCACCTGTACATTGTATATTACTGTTTGATTGATTGATTGAAAACTTTATTAACAGATTGCAGAATGGGTACAATACAGTACGGCTCAATATACACACAATTGTTAAGGGGATTCAGACCAGAGAAAGACTTTCGTCTTGTTTACATCAGGGTGTTGCAGTTTACAGTTACATTTGCAGTCTTCCACCTCAGGAATATAGCCAAACTCTGGGCTATTTTATCTCATGCAGAGCTAGACATGTCTGTTCGTGCTTTTATTCAATCAAGGCTGGACTACTGTAACTCTTTATTTACGTGCCTGAGCAAAGCCTCAGTGGACCAGCTGCTAGGTTGCTTACCAGGTCCAGGAGGTCCTGCCATATCACACCAGTCCTGGCCCACCTGCACTGCACTGGCTTCCTGTCCAGTTGTATCCTGGGAGGGATTCTCCATGATAGCAGCCAGCTTCCTGCCATCACCTCTAGTCTGACCAACTCGACTCGACTCCCACCACGGAGCTAGCCTTCCTCACCAGCTTGTTCAGTTTGTTGGTGTCCCTCGATTTGGTGTAGCCCCCCCAGCATGCCACAGCATAGAAGAGGACGCTGGCCACTACAGACTGGTAGAATGACTGCAGCAGTCTATTGCAAACATTGAAGGACCTGAGTCTCCTCAGGAAGAACAGCCTGCTCTGTCCCTTCCTGTAGAGCAGGGCTATTCAACTAAATTGTTCAGGGGGCCACATTGTCAGAAACCCAAGGGGCCAGGGGCCGGACTGCCACGGCGCCTCCCCGTGCTATGAATATATGTACACTTGACACAACACGCAACCACATTTTCACAACTTTTATTTAACTACATTGCAAAAGTAGTATACTTTTCAAAAAAAGTGCTTCATTTATGTGCCACATCTGCAACATCTCCTGCAAAAAATGCTTCATTTATGACTGTGCAACAACTGCAACATCTCCTCTTCAACATTTCAATATAAAAATAAAATAAAAAACAAACAAGTGCATGATGTGCATCTGAACATTCTAACATCAACACTTGAACAAAAAAACACATTTATAGTGCAGCTGAGCTTATGAAAAAGTGCTTCGTGTCTGTGCAACAACAGCAAATCACAGTATCTTATTAGCACTTATTGTCCACTCTTAACTCTCAAACATCAGGGGGGTGGGGGGCAGACAGGCCTAGCCTACATACACACATCTAATGAGAGCGATTGCACTTCTTTGACTGGGCAATGGCAGAGAAAGAGGGTTCATAGGAAGTGAGGGCTACCCGCAAACAGTGATGCAAATGCTCATTTGTCAAGGAGGCATGGTTGCTTGTTTTAATGGCATTCATGTGAGAGAAACTGGATTCACAGATGTATGTTGAGCCAAACATTGTTAGCACAGATATTGCCAGCGTTTTTATTTTGGGGAATGTCTTGACATGAATACACTTTATCCAAAATGTTGTGGTGGATTCATTCTCAAGTGCCTGCTTCAGAGCAGATGATGCTTGCATGTCAATTATTTCAAGTTGCAGGAGACCTTCATCAATGTGAAGTGATGCAAGGAACTCTTGTCCTTTTGTGGAAATAGCAGCTACATTGGCAAATGGGTTGCTCACAAAATGCATCAATTCTCTGGACATGTCAAATTCATCAAATCGACTTGCAAAGTTTTCCCTCAATTTATCAATGAAATCTGTCATTAATTGAGTGACGTTTGGCTCAATTGTGCGTGTTAACGTTGACATGAAAAGAAAAAAGTAAAAAAAAAAAAAAAAAAAAAAAAAATTATTATCATGTAATATTTGGCGGGCCGGTCAGAATCATCCCGCGGGCCGCCAGTTGAATAGCCCTGCTGTAGAGGGCCTCTGTGTTGTCCGACCAGTCCAGTTTATTGTTCAGGTGAACTCCAAGGAACTTATATGACTCCACCACCTCCACCTCGGACATTATCCACCCCTATAACTCCAGCCGGTCCCTGAGGTCTTCCTGGTGGTGCCCCCAACCAGGTTAAGGACTAAGGGGGACCGAGCTCTTGAAGCGGTGGTCTCAAGGCTCTGGAATGAGCTCCCCCAGGTCTTCAAAACCGCTCTAAAAAAGCACCTATGGGAGGCCGCAATTCAAAACTGGCCCCGGTAAATGTCCAACCCCCCCCCCCCCCAATGTACAGTTTCCTCCCCCTCAAATGTATATATTCACTTTTAGAAACAATACTGTATATTTGTATATCTTGTATGTCATAAATGTCTGGATGTAACAGTACTGTATATATGTCGTGTATGTCATAAATGTTATGAATTGAAAATGGGGGACCCTGATGTAAACAAGACGAAAGTCTTTCTCTGGTCTGCATCCCCTTAACAATTGTGTGTATTGAGCTGTACTGTATTGTACCCATTCTGCAATCTGTTAATAAAATCTTAAATTCAATCAATCAATCAATCAATCAATCCAGAGCCTCCCCTCTGTGGACCCTTTCAAGGGGCAGCTGAAAACCCACTTGTTCAGATTGGCGTTTGGCCATGTACACACTTGAATTGTTGATTTAGTTTTCCAGATTTTGTTCTTGCCTGCCTTTATATTGTATGTTTTTATGAATTGCTCTGTTTTTTTGTTTGTTTTTAAACTTGTGAAGCACTCTGTGCATTCGTGCTGGGTAGGGTGCTATAGAAATACAATTTTACTTAAGAAATAAAGTTTCACTTACATACTTACTTACTCTGGTTCGATGCCAACCCTCTTTTCGTTGTACTGTACTTGTGTTGTATAATGGCACTACATTTGAATCTAAAGGGGTCGACCATTTCATAGAACAGAGTACAAGCTACTCAAACGTCTACTTGCAAATACTATTTCCTCCACCAGGGGGCGCTGATTCTGTCATATAACAATAACAAATATATTATAGTATAACCGAGAGTTGACTTTCATGCATTTGTTGAACAGTTAATACTTTCCTTACAGTACAGACCTACTGGTTTGTCTATACCAGACAACAACATAATATAAAGCATATAATTTAAACTTTTAAAGGTTATCTTGGTCGTCTTTCTCCCTCGACGTTTGTTTTTGAAGACGTGATGTATGGAAGTTTCTGGATCGTAGCTAATACACTATCTTTGTTTAATACCGTGCAGATGGGCATTACGGCTCGTTGAAGGGAGCCGGGTCTTTTGGCTCCGTCCCTTTCCAAGAGTGATTGATTGATTGAAAATTCCCCTACCCAACCCCCGCTCCCCACCCTACAATGTACAGTTTCTTCATCAAATGTATATACTCTCTTCTTCTTTTTAACTCTTTTTGTAACACAAACAGTACTGTATTTGTAAATCTGGTATGTCATAAATGTATAGATGTAGCAGTAATGTCGACCTGTATGTCATGTATGTCATAATATGTTATGATGAATTGAAAATGGGGGACCCTGATGTAAACAAGACGAAAGTCTTTCTCTGGTATTGAGCTGTACTGTATTGTACCCATTCTGCAATCTGTTAATAAAGTTTTCAATCAATCAATCAAAAACCAAAGAGATATGTTCAAAATAATCGGATCGTTCGCGAACTTCACATCACTAGTGTCGACGGCCGCCAGATAAACAGTTGCTATTTTGTTTTTGTGTTGTTGTTGTCGGTACATCATAATAATCCTGTCGTCGTCTCTTGTTTATTATTATTTTGGCGCACGTATCAACAAGTATTTATTTTATTTTATTATTATTATATTCGGGGGACCTTGTTGTAAGGCCTGGGACAGGCTGGCGTTATTATTATTATTAATATTATTATTATTATTCTGTTTCCAATACTCCATGTTTGCGGATTGCACGGGGCATTACATAATAATAAGCTGTTGGGGTCAGTAGCAGATACAGTCAGTTACAATCAGTAGCAGATACAGTCAGTTACAGTCAGTAGCAGATACTGTCAGTTACAGTCAGTAGCAGATACACAGTCGGTAGCCTACCGATCAGCTGGCCAGTTGTTTGGCTTTTATTGTCGAACCGTTTATTATTATTATTATTATTATTATTATTATTATTATTTTTTTTTTTTTTTTTTTTTTTAATACTGGCCTTTTATTATGGGGAACACTAGAACCCACGTTAGGATAGTATATGCTACGTTTGGTGTCCTGTGTGGATTTTCGGCTTTTTTGGTCTGGAATCTTGCGTATAAACAACCATGGACTGCTGCAATGGGAGGCTTGTCAGGTATCATATCATAACACACACGACATTGTCATAAATGTATAGATATAGCAGTACTGTCTAATATGTCATGTATGTCATATATGTCCTGATGAATTGAAAATGGGGGACCCTGATGTAAACAAGACGAAAGTCTTTCTCTGGTCTGCATACCCATTCTGCAATCTGTTAATAAAGTTTTCAATCAATCAATCACATCACTTATTTCTGTTTTTATACATGAATTTGCAGGCTTTATGGATCCTAACTAAGTCTCCTCAACGCATCTATCTGTCTGTACAGGACGTATTGTCTTTCTGTAATTTTGTATTGCCACAATAATTCGCATCTAGGCCTATACAGTCTTAGTGTAGACTTAGTGGTACAATACACATTAAAGCCTCTTAAGCGCATAACTGCACATTAATCGGAGGGGCTGTGCTGTATATGCGAAAGCTTAAAGGGGCACTTCACCAACAAACAAAACAATGCTCATTTATTTGTACACATAATCTCGCACACACATATAAAAAAAACTGTTTCGCACACGTTAATTTAGTTTGACACTTATTGACAGTAAATGAGTTTGAATATGGCCACCAGTGATGTCATCGACGGGAACATTGAATCCTTGTTGTGTTGTGTTAATTACAGCTCCATGAAAGGATGTAGATCTGAAAAAATAGCAATGCCTTGTTTTACGGGGACTGCTACCTTATCATTTCATTGAGCTGTAATTAACACGACGCAAGGATTCAATGTCCCAGATGGCATCACTGGTAGTCATTTTCAAACTCATTCACTCTAGTCTCTCAACAACTAAATAACAATAACAATAACACTAAATGAACGTGTGTGAGATGACGTGCAGTCGGTGTAATTACCAACTGTGCCTGTGGCTGGCTGGTATCTTTTAAGTGTTGGAGATGACCGTTAGAGCTGCCTTCGTCTTGTCTTATAGTATAAGTAGAAAGCTTTATTGTCAGAGCAATATTAGTAGAAGTAGAAAGCTTTATTGTCATTGCACAATACAGTACAACAACATTTGTTTTTTGTGCAGCACCTAAAAGAACGATACCTAAAAGAACGATACCTACACACACTACCACACAACACATTCCATGTACTCATAGACACACTCCCACACATACATTAGTTGTACCCATAGGCTACTCACGATCGCACCGTGACCACTGACCACACATTCATGTACCCACACATACCCTCTGCTACACGTGCACTTATTCACAACACAAGAACATCACATTTAGAAATGTTTTAAAGCATTGCAAAACATCACAATAGAACAAAAATATTGCACATATTATTATCTTGCTATAGGTCCCACCCTGTGTCCTTCACTGTGTTCCTCGTGTCTCCCAACAGGAGTGCTGGCGCTCTGGGCCCTGATCACACACATCATGTACCTCCAGGACTACTGGAGGACCTGGCTGAAGGGCCTCAAGTTCTTCATCCTGGTCGGCGTGGTCTTCTCCACGTTCGCCGTGGCCGCCTTCATGACCTTCCTCACCGTCGCCATCACAGAGAAGCAATGTAAATCGTGTTATGTAAATCTAGTTTAGTTTAGTTTTATTATTATTATTATTTTAAATTTGTTTTAATTGTGTTTTTGCTAGGTTTTTATTGTTTTTTACTACCGGACAGTCCGGTAGAGAGAGAGGAAGAATGGGAGATAGACGAGGGAAGACATTCGGCAAAGGTCGCTGCCGGGTCCGGGAGTCGAACCCGGGACAGCCGTGTTGCAGCGCAGTACGTGGTGTGCCACTCGGGCACTCTAGTTTAGTTTCATTTGTCACATATAAGGTATAATGTACATTACAGTGAAATGCTTGGTTCTGTATGAGCCTCCTGAGATTGTGCTTCATACAGTAAAAAAAAAAGTAAAAAGAATAAAGACCAACCACTATGAAAATATACAAAACTAAAGTACAAAATGCAAACAAAAGCCAAAAGAAAAATCGAATCTAAAGGAATGTAAAACTAATCTAAATCCTGCCTCTAATGCCCATAGTGTATATTGTATAATTTAGCATATTAACCCTTGTACCCTTCTCAAAACAGTTACAGACCCCTCGTGGGCAAAATGTCCACATGAAATATTACCAGAGAAATCGTTGTATATTGATTTCTTTTATTTCACTTAATTTTTTGCTACATCTTTTAACCAACTTCAGTCCTGATTATATTCATTCATCTATAGAATGTTGTGATGATACCACTCATATTCATAAAATCGAATTGAAATATTCTCAATATAATAAAGTATTTTGGCTACACACAAACACATACACACTCATTTCTCAATACACAGATACACATCTCACTCTACATCCATAACAACAAGCCAACACCATTTTAATTGCTCCACAATAGAATAGAATTGATAGAATAGAATAGAAGTACTTTATTAATCCCGAGGGAAATTCAGCACCACATCACATTACTAGTGCTCACAATAAGCATTTAGGTAGTCAAAAATAAGAATACACAGTCAAAGATATACATTCGTGCAAAACACGTTTATAGAGTGTTATTCTGTGCTCAGTGAGGCGCTATACAGTCTGATGGCTGTTGGTACGAAGAACTTCCTGTGTTGTTCAATTGTGGAACGAACTTCCCACCACAGTTCGCCGTCGACTAAAAACACACTTCTTCTTCCTCCTTATTACCACATTTACATTTACATTTGGTCATTTAGCCCGACGCTTTTCTCCAAAGCGACTTACACGTTTTGTACAACAAGTCAGCAGGAAGGGTACAACTCTTATCAGCTGAGTAACAATGTTCATCAAAGTGTTAAGTGCTACAGTGTAGGTTAGTTAGTATATTAGGACAAGTGCATGACAGTATGGTTAGTTAGGGTTAGATTATTATTATTAAAAACAAATTAATTCCAGATAATGGTTGAAGAAGTGCGTCTTTAGTCGACAGCGAAAGATTGGACGGGTTTGGGCTCCTAACTGTGGTGGGGGGGAGTTTGTTCCACCATTGTGGAGCAAGGACCGAGAATAGGCGACTTCTCTTTGATGACCCTCCCGGAGCTCGGATAGGAGTGTGGGTCTGAGGCGGCCAGAAGATGCAGAGCGTAGGGGGTCTGTAGTTAGAGACCATTGACCGGAGGTAGGCGGGAGCCGTTCCCTTCGCCGCACGATATGCCATACTACCTACTATACTATACTATAAGTCTCTACTACTCTGCACTCAACACTGCAGCACTGTTTGAGGAACATTGTTACTCAGCTGAAAGATTTGTACCCTCTTTGGATAAAAGTGTTCAACTAAATGACTAAATGTAAATGTACATTTATTCCATTGGCCTGCAGTGCTCCATGACACAGTGGAAACAGGAAGGTGGCATGTAATTACTCCTATGTCAAAGAAATTACTCAATCAGCTACGAAATAATTAAAACTAAAGATTTGAAGCCCCGGCTTTAGTCTGAAAGCTGTAAAAAAGAAAAAAAATAGAAAGTTGCTATAGCAACCGTGGGATGAAAACACTTTGTTATAATGGACGTCAATGTTTGCAAAAGAGTGGATTATAGACTTAATATAGAATCACTGGCTTAATTTCCAAAGTTTGTCCAAAAATCCTGGCTGAAGCATAATCACAGCCCGAGCGATCCAAACAAATAAAACACAAACGTATTGTAATAATATCACTATAATTTCACTGCTACCTTATTATGTAAATCTAAGCTCAATTGCTGTATGACTCAGAAATTATATGACGTGATGCACGCCAGTATTCTCGTGCACACCAATATCCCGTTATTATGCGGGATCGATCAAGTGTTGTGTTTTTGAGTCGGTCCACGTAAGCATCATATCCGAATCAGAAGCGGAAGGTTGCCAAGAATCAGAAAATTGCCAAGTAATAAACTTTGCACAAGGGGTTTGTCCTGGTCGTTTGGTGCGTCAACATACAAGGGGTTTGTCCTGGTCGTTTGGTGCGTCAACATACAAAGGGTTTGTCCTGGTCGTTTGGTGCGTCAACATACAAGGGGTTTGTCCTGGTCGTTTGGTGCGTCAACATACAAGGGGTTTGTCCTGGTCGTTTGGTGCGTCAACATACAAGGGGTTTGTCCTGGTCGTTTGGTGCGTCAACATACAAGGGGTTAGGGCGGCTAGGTGGTGTAGTGGGCAAGGCGCTCGCCACCAATGCAGGAGATGCTGGGTTCGAGCCCAGCTCTCCGCATTGCTATCAGCTTGGCTGGTCGTTCATACTAACACAATTGGCAGTATTAGGGGGTGGGAAGCTGATGGGTGGGGATCGGACGTTGTGGACAGCGACTCCTACAGGTCGGTTGCGCTGTGCAGGTGAAAAGATGCGACGGCTGCTTCCTCGAGTACCGGAGCGGACACGTGATGTAAGGCTTCGTCCACATTGCAGCCGGCTTGTGGGAGGCATGGCCTAACAGCGTTCGAGACAGGGGAGGGTAGAATTGGACGATACGAAATTGGGATGGGAGAAAAATAGAAAAATGGGAGAAAAAGTAGATAAAAAATAAAAAAAATGGGTTTGTCCTGGTTGTTTGGTGCGTCAACATACAAGGGGTTTGTCCTGGTCGTTTGGTGCGTCAACATACAAGGGGTTTGTCCTGGTCGTTTGGTGCGTCAACATACAAGGGGTTTGTCCTGGTCGTTTGGTGCGTCAACATACAAGGGGTTTGTCCTGGTCGTTTGGTGCGTCAACATTAACAGACAATTGGAAGTAGATTAAAACTAAAATGGAATATATAAGTCAAGTCAGTTTTATTTATATAGCACATTTTAAACAACAGCAGTTGACAAAGTGCTGAACAATTTACACAAAATTTAAGATCATATACTCAAACCATATCAAACTATTTAGAAATAGGTAGAAATAGTCCAGTCCTATAGGTATCTTGGTGTCCACCTGGATATCATGGTTACTGATAAAAAAAAACGTAAAAATAAAATCATTAAAAAGGCTGGCTCAGTGATTGGCTTCCCTCCTGATTCCTTGGAGATCATTATAGCCAAGCGAACTAGGACTAAATTTAACACCATTCTATCTTTTGAAGGCCACCCTCTGTACAATGTATTTGATGCTCTGCGAAGCTCATTTAGTGGTTTTTGATGCCTCGATGCTCTACTGAGCGATTGAGAAGGTCCTTTGTTCCTGCTGCGGTTAAATTCTTTAACGAACACACCGCTAGCTCTGTGTTGAGAGGCTCTCTACTTCTCTTCTTTTTACTGTGTTATGTAACTTGTACTGTATGTTATTGTTTCTTGTTTGCGTATTTGTATATAATATTGAGGCCATGTCCAGACGAAAACGATTTTGATCTTTTTCGTTTTCATTTCATTTACATAAAAAAAAAAAAAAAAAGTTTCCGTAAAAACGAAATCGTCTCGAGAAATAAGTGCGTGCCACAAATTTACAAAATAAATGTCTTTCCTGTTTTAGACGTCGCTCTTTTATTTTGAAACCCCTCCGACCGGAAGTGTTATCGTTGTTTTGTTGCTAGCCGAATAACTTTTTGTCGTCCGGTTCTGTGCTTTTGAGCTAACGTAATGTCATACTGGCCAGCAGCGTAACTAGTAAGGTAAGGGAAGGGTACAGATATAGATATAGTATTAATATGTACTGTGATACAGGTGTAAAGACACAATGGTAGTAAGTCATACTGGCCAGCAGAGTAACTAGTAAGAGTAGGTAAGGGATATGTACAGCTATAGATATAGTATTCATATGTACAGTGACACAGGTGTAGTAAGTCATACTGGCCAGCAGGGTGTGCTGTGATCTTTGGTCAAACGGTCTCGTCTCTGTCCCTTCTTGTCCCTCCAGCTCTCACTGACCCGCGGAGCTTCTACCTGTCCAGCGTGTGGAGCTTCCTGTCCCTCAAATGGGCCTTCACCCTGTCCCTCTACTCGTACAGATATCGCCAGGAGTTTGCCGACATCAGCATCCTCAGTGACTTCTAGTCCGGCGCCACTGATCCCTATAGACCGCGACGGACCGCGACAGGGGGGGGTTCGAGGAGCCTGTGTGGGGAGCCAGTCCGAGAGCTTTTGTATCGGTTCCCACAGCGGGGAGGAGGAAGAGCCCCACGGCGGCCGGGTAGAACAACGAAAGAAAAGAAAAGTCGTCCGACTTTTATTACCGCAACACACAAATGCACTCGCGGAACGAGCCCTACCTTCGTCTTGTAACCCGTTTTCACACTTTTTAATGAACTTCCCAGTTTATTCCGTAATCGCTTTTGTAGAGAGACCCGCCGATTGGGGAACTTAGATGGAATGACGGTAGCGGTAGCTTTTACGCTTTTTTCTAATGGAAGATTTACTGAAGTCTATTTGCCGAGTGACTTTGGAGGACTGGGGCCCTTGCAGGATGAGATAATCGTTTCCTTCTTTGGAGCCGTATTATCTCAAAAGGATTTTTGATCCTGTTCCCTTGAGACAAAGTGTCATGGTAGTTTGATGGTGTCTTCAGTTTTACCATGGTAACAGCCATTGTATAAATAATTGACCACGGTATTGCCGTGGTAGACGTCATGTATCACCATGGTACCACTTTTAACCTTGTAGCCATGGTTACCATGATACCATGGTATATTATCCAATTTAAACCATGCTACCGATTGTGTTTCCAGCATCTTTTGGTCACTACTGTCATTGTAGTGACCAAATAATTATGGAAATACGACAAGATTATTTGGGGAAATGCCACAATACTTTTCTGTAAGTGTTTCAATCGAGATTCATAACTCACATTTTGAACCGTTCATTGTTTCATTGTGAACATGCACAATGTTCAGAAAGTCATAATCCAAAGAAACAGAAGTCTAATCTCTGATGTCATCGAGACACACCCGTTTCTTGACCTGCTCCTTTGACAGCCAATAGGAGGCTGACTGTGTTGAATGAATGTTTTTATGCCTTTTAACCCTTTCAGTTGTACGGCCGCACCGGTTTGATTAGAATGTTGAGGGCTTTACATTGTATTGATGATGTCACAGCGGCTACTGGCCAATGGCCATCGAAAGCTCGGAGAAGCAACAGTTGTGATTGGAGGATCAAGAAAATAGGGTTTGAGATATAATACAATAGAAAGCTTTATTGCCATTTTACATACCGGTAGTACAATGAAATTAGGAGTGCAACTTAGTGGGAGGAGTTACAGGTCAAACAGGTGATGAGGTGGGAGGAGTCACAGGTCAAACAGGTGATGTGCTGGGAGGTGGGAGGAGTCACAGGTCAAACAGGTGATGTGGGAGGAGTCACAGGTCAAACAGGTGATATGGTGGGAGGAGTCACATGTCAAACAGGCTCTGTTAAGGCAGCGGGAGCTGGAGATGTCTTTCAGGGAGGTCAGAGGGCAGCCGTTGATCTTTTAGGCAGAGTTAACGAGAGCTCTCCCAGCACACCACCCTGTAACAGTGACAGGTGAGTTAACGAGAGCTCTCCCAGCACACCACCCTGTAACAGTGACAGGTGAGTTAACGAGAGCTCTCCCAGAACACCACCCTGTAACAGTGACAGGTGAGTTAACGAGAGCTCTCCCAGCACACCACCCTGTAACAGTGACAGGTGAGTTAACGAGAGCTCTCCCAGCACACCACCCTGTAACAGTGACAGGTGAGTTAACGAGAGCTCTCCCGGCACACCACCCTGTAACAGTGACGGGTGAGTTAACGAGAGCTCTCCCGGCACACCACCCTGTAACAGTGACAGGTGAGTTAACAAGAGCTCTCCTAGCACACCACCCTGTAACAGTGACAGGTGAGTTAACAAGAGCTCTCCCAGCACACCACCCTGTAACAGTGACAGGTGAGTTAACGAGAGCTCTCCTAGCACACCACCCTGTAACACTAACAGTGACAGGTGAGTTAACGAGAGCTCTCCCAGCACACCACCCTGTAACAGTGACAGGTGAGTTAACGAGAGCTCTCCCAGCACACCACCCTGTAACAGTGACAGGTGAGTTAACGAGAGCTCTCCCAGCACACCACCCTGTAACAGTGACAGGTGAGTTAACGAGAGCTCTCCCGGCACACCACCCTGTAACAGTGACGGGTGAGTTAACAAGAGCTCTCCCGGCATACCACCCTGTAACAGTGACAGGTGAGTTAACGAGAGCTCTCCCGGCACACCACCCTGTAACAGTGACGGGTGAGTTAATGAGAGCTCTCCCAGCACACCACCCTGTAACAGTGACAGGTGAGTTAACAAGAGCTCTCCCAGCACACCACCCTGTAACAGTGACAGGTGAGTTAACGAGAGCTCTCCCGGCACACCACCCGTGTCGGAGCCGGTTCCCGAACGTAATCTCGAACCGGCCGGCGCGTTCACACTGGGAATAATTGGTTCGGAACATGACAGAGGCTTTAGTTCGGCCCTCTAAGAAAACACTGAGCACCGATTCTTCATGTTCCGAACCAATTATTCCCGGTGTGAAAGGCCTATGAGAGCTCTCCCAGCACACCACCCTGTAACAGTGACAGGTGAACAGCACGAGTCTCCTCCAGGTGCTGTTGTGTAGCGACTCTAAGCGAAGCAGCTTCCGGTGGTGTCTCTCGATGACATCACAGATCAATAGCCTCGGCGCTCTTTTCAGTAGCATCGGGAGAGATTGATCCACGGACACGAGATACAACATGAGTTGTTCAAATTGATTTCTCATGAGAATGTCTCGCGTGGCGCTTAGTCGCTCAATAGTTCCTGCATACTTAAAGGAACACATTGCGTTGTGAATCTTCTGCTGTTCATCTTTTTCCCCAGCAGGGGGCGACATGTTTTCTCTACCCGGAATCCCTGGGAAAATGTGTCATTCCTTTTCTTCAGAGAAAACACTCCAAAAATAGAGATGAATTCATGCGAAATTATTGCACTTTAATAAATTGTCATATAGCCGCCATTGTTTTGCACACTTGATGCTGCCATTTATTTTTTCTTTCCTTTCTTGAAATGTGAAATCTGAAACGCGGAGAGGTCCATGTTACATTATCCTCATCTCGATCTCGTCTTTACACGAATGTCGGTAAACAGTATTTGTTTCATTTATTTTAACATGACGTTAGATGTGTTTACCGTGAGTGACGTAGAATTAGTCTTTTGTAAGTTATTTGTTTAGTTCCAATCTCTTGCCTGTCTCCCCTTTTAACGTGAAGAGTTGTAAAAAGCGTATTTTAAGGACGGAATGAAAGCAAGCGAGGATGTTCTGGAGAGACTGAAACACATTAAACATGTTATTTTACCCCGACTTCCCTCTGGTGTCTCATTGTGGGGAAAGTCTTGGAGTGTTGCATATTTGGATTTTTATGGTGGCTTTTGTTCTTGATTTATTGTGATGTTTCTTCTTGACTTGTTTAAAGAAGACTTGTCCACCTCATGGGGGCATTACCTTGTCATTTTGGGCTTTACAAATAAATTGAATTGAATAAAGATTATGATATGAAACACAGTAGTAACAATAGTAAGAATTTTATTATATATACCTCCGTCAAAGATTATGAATCTACACAATACGGTTTGGCTGTAATCCTTTTTTTCCTTTTTTTTTTTTTTATACTTCTGTAAAGATTACATACTTTAGATACAAATATAAATTACTTAAAAAAAACATAAAAGGATTATATCTCAGAGGTATATGGATGAGGAGGCGTTTTGTTGACCGCTTGAGCCCTGGCGTCCCTGTGCAGGGGCTATAGTGCTCGGCAGGATTATCATTAGTATTACTGATATTTTCTTTTCATAATATTTTCTATATATATAAGATAATAGAACGTGAAGGGGGTATAGGAACACATACGTTTACACTTCATCCTACTCCTTTTCGAACATTACTGTTTCGCTTGTTTGTTGTTTCATCTGTTTATTACTTTATTGTTTTATTAAACCAATTTATTTTGTTTATAATTTATCTTCAAAATAAACAAATTCATTCATTTGATCTTCAGTGGGTGGCTAGTTGGCTACTGTACATTACAGGTGGAACCTCACTCCCCAGGTCTATAAATCACAGATGGAACCTCACTCCTATAAATGCAGGAGGACTGATAACTGGTTCAACAACGTTACAGATCCAGCTTTATTAGGGGAGACGGCCAGCGATATGGTGGAGTCTTTTCTCATCGCATAAGGTAGGCCTACTTAGTTCTCATCATGAAAACACAATGTACTTGCATTAGGCTATTGTGTCATTGCGTCTCTAAGCCAGGATGTGTGTTATGGTGGAATTCCTATATGATAGGAAATTCAGGTTGATATATTATCATCTGCTATAGGTCTATACGCATAATTAATCGATCACTCTGTGTGTGTGTGTGTCATTTAGTACTGTGGGCGGTCAGGTGGCGTAACGGAGATTGCGTTCGTCACCAACCCTGGAGACGCTGGATTCGCCTGTTCGAATCCAGCTCACAGCTCCGGGGGTTGTCACCAGCTTGGCTGGCCGTTCACACTAATACAATTGGCTGTATTAGAGGGTGGGAGAAGCTGGCGGGGTGGGTCCGGGTCGTTGTAAACAGCGACTCCTACAGTTCGGTCGGGGCGCCTGCTAAGCGCGGATAGGATCTAAGTGGGATAGTGTGATCCTTCCACACGCTACACGCTCTCAGTGAGAGTCCGCGCTGCCAGGTGAAAAGAAGCGGTTGATTGGCTGGACGTGTGTCGGAGGAAGCACGTGATAGCCTCCACTCTCCCAGACCGACTGTGGGGGGTAAGTGCGCAGCGACCAGGAAGGGGATTGGGAATTGGCATAACGACTAACATTGGGATGGGAGAAAATCGGAGGAAAAAGGAGGGGGAAAAAGATAAAAAAAAAAAAAAAAAAGTACTGTAGGCTGTGTTGATATTGTTGCAAAAGCAACTGTTGAAGGTCTGCACCTGAACAACATTTTTTTAGTATCATCTGCAAAAATGACAAATTTAAGTTCATCAGAAACAGCAATGATATCATTGATATACAATATGAATAATTTCTGGCCTAAAATGGATCCTTGCGGTACCCCACGTTATCACTTTGCAGGATGATCTGGTCTCCCCCGTCTGCACACATTGTTTCCTATTTTCTATGTAACTTTTTATCCAACTGAGCCCTACCCCTCTAATTCCATACTTTTCAAGTTTCCTGAGTAAGATGTCATGATCAATGGTATCGAACGCCTTTTTCAGATCAATAAAAACTCCAACTGCATACTGTTTATTATCAATTGAATTTGTTAACTCTAGCGGCTGGGTGGCGCAGCGGAGATTGCGCTTGTCACCAATGCGAGAGACTCCGGTCTCGAATCCAGGTGTCAGCATTGCCTCCGGCTTGGGCCAGCCGTCATACTAACTCGTTTGGCTGAGTTAGCGGGAGGGAAGTCGTGGGTGGTAATCTGGCGTTTTGGACAGCGACTCCTACAGGTCAGGTCTGGGCGCCTGCACAGCAAAAGACAGGAAGTGGTGAAGGCAGCGTGACCTCCCACGCGTTACACTTCACCAATGAGAGTCCGTGCTGCCAGGTGAAAAGAGAGCCGCTGGCTGTCTCCGCATGTGTCGGAGGAAGCATGTGGTAGAACTCAGGGCTCCCTAGACCGACCAGTAGGGGGCACATGCGCACAACGACCAGGTAGGGGAGGGGGGGGAATTGGCATAACGACTAAATTGCGATGGGAGGAAAAAACACAGAAAAATCAGGCGGAGAAAATTAGGATTAATTTTTTTTTTTTTTTATCTTTTTCCCCCTCCTTTTTCCTCCGATTTTCTCCCATCCCAATGTGAGTCGTTATGCCAATTCCCAATCCCCTTCCTGGTCGCTGCGCACTTACCCCCCACAGTCGGTCTGGGAGAGTGGAGGCTACCACGTGCTTCCTCCGACACACGTCTAGCCAATCAACCGCTTCTTTTCACCTGGCAGCGCAGACTCTCACTGAGAGCGTGTAACGTGTGGAAGGATCACACTACCGCCCTTAGATCCTATCCGTGCTTAGCAGGCGCCCCGACCGAACTGTAGGAGTCGCTGTTTACAACGACCCGGACCCACCCCGCCAGCTTCTCCCACCCTCTAATACTGCCAATTGTATTAGTGTGAACGGCCAGCCAAGCTGGTGACAACCCCCGGAGCTGTGAGCTGGATTCGAACAGGCGAATCCAGCGTCTCCGGGGTTGGTGACGAACGCAATCTCCGCCACGCCACCTGACCGCCTAATAAAAATAATTTGTTAACTCTTCTGCTACCTGCATGAGAGCCATTGATGGGGATCTGTTAGTTCTGAATCCATACTGGCTATCATATCTCATTCTTATCAATAAAACTGTCTAGTCTGTAGCCTGTCAGTGTAAATCCTGTATGATATAAGATACAGGTGTTGATTGCTATTGTCCTGACTGTAGTCTGCAGTCTGTCAGTATACATCCTGTATGATATAAGATACAGGTGTTGATTGATATTGTCCTACAGTAACTGTAGCCTGTCAGTGTATGAATATTGAATGAAGAATATAGAGGTTCAAGTTGACTTTATTTGCCATGTTCAGTAACTGAATGTGAATTATAATGGGCAAAGCTTAAACACAGAACTGAAAAGCAGAGCTTCAAAACAGAGGAGGAACATAAACAAACCACAAAGACGTATTACAAGAATACATGTGAGTGTGACGGATCATACTGGGTCTGCGTTGTGTTTGATGTTAAATGAGAATGTCCCGAGGGGGAGTCGAACAGGGGCGTCCGCGGGCAACGACACAGGCCGCTGCACTAAGAAGTGAATTCACTCCTAACTACCGTACCTATGCGTCTGTTAACCCTGTTATGGGGAAGTGAGTTTAATTTACCAGCCCGCACTGCCACAGTCACTCGTCAACACACCTGTTTCCGTGACTGTGGACATACCCACGGGCTTCCCCGTTACATGAGCAGACACAGACGTTACTACACACACAGTAGACTGTTTCAGACGGCAGCAACAGCAGCAGCAACAGTAACATTAGCAGCACTGGTAAGCCATCTAGCTTGGCTCATCAGTTGCAAACGACTTCTGAACTTGGTTACAACACTAGAGGGGCCGCTTCTGGTAACATCAGAACAAAAACAGCACCAAAATCTAATTTTCTCAAACTCACTGGCATAATATGTCAATAGTACTCTGGAATGCTCTGCCGAAAAACATCTTATCTACAATACATAACAAAATGACTTTAAAAGAAGATAAGAGATATCTTGCAAACTTGTCAAGTATGTAACTGTTATCTGTGTATTTTTTTTATTTTATTATTTGACTGGAATGTTAGATTTGATTTTTATAATGTGAATCTGTATATTTGTATTCATTTTTAATTTTAGTGTTTTGTTTTATTTTAATTTGTATTTTTAGTTGTACATTTGTATTGTATTTGTTTTGTCCTGGGACCCCAGGAAGACTAGAGGCTCTTTCATGTGTCTCTAATGGGGATCCTTTAAATAAACATAAACAACAACAACAACAACAACAACAACAACAACAACAACAGCAACAACAACAGCCTTTTGTGTGCCAAATCAAGCATCAAATCGTAAATCCAGTTTGTCGATCGTACACTATAAAGGCAGATGCACTTTTTTGTTACAAAGTGGACAAGACAAGGAGAATAATAGCACACAGCCAGGGGGCGTCTTGTACGACAGAAGGTGTTGATGTTGTCCTGAAGGGTCAGGGTGCAGCGTGTCAGTCCTGTATCTACAGTAGGTGCTGCTGCTACCTAACACCACTTCTCAAAACAAAGGGACTCGATTGTGCCACCATCACAAATCGGCCATTATTGTAAACAGATTTTCCCGCCGAATTTCCCTTCAATGATATCGAGCAGCATTGAGGAAACCTGCTCTGGAAGCATTATTTTTTGCGAGCTGCCTGTTATTTCACACTGGAAGAAGTTGAACTACAGCAAAGCTATCTGTCAATATATCTGTCAGCTGTCTGAGATACATTGACAGATAGCGTGTATACTACCCTATACCATAAAACTACCATGTTGTATAATTTACTTTTACTCCTATTCATAGTATATATTCAGATTCAAATTCTTTATTGCCTATATTTATTGTAACGTATACTATAACCGATATGGCATACAGACCCTCATCTGCACCTTTGTTTACACTGTTTTTCTCATATTTTTATATTCAGATCAAATTGTTGATTGATTGATTGAAAACTTTATTAACAAATTGCAGAATGGGTACAATACAGTACGGCTCAATACACACAATTGTTAAGGGGATGCAGACCAGAGAAAGACTTTTGTCTTGTTTACATCAGGGTCCCCCATTTTCAATTCATCGTAACATTTATGACATACAGATATACAGTACTGTTACATCCAGACATTTATGACATACAAGATATACAAATATACAGTACTGTTTATTTACAGACAGAGTTTCTAAAAGAGAATATATACATTTGAGGGGGAAGAACCTGTACATTGTATTGCCTATAAATATCTGTCTCTCTGGAGTCTCTGCTATTACCCTGCCCATACCTGTACCTCCCCCCTCCCCCATGCTGCTATGATGCCTGAATTTCCCCAAAGGGGATCTATACAGGAATATCTTATCTTATCTGTCAAGAGATACATCGGTTAACTAAAGTTACCGATAGTTCAAACTACTTTGTATATATACTATAAAAAAAAGATCTGCAATGTAATACAAAATGACAACATGTACAATGATGATGTGACGTGACATAAAATACCACTCAATTCAAAGTGAAAACAAAAGGTATACTCTTTACTATAACAATCACAGATCATGACTAGATATCATGACATGAATGAGCGCAAGAATGTAAACCTGTACATCGACATGTCATTGAACTGACGCTACACAAGTATTTTGTTGGTCACACTACTTACAATTATGTACCACAAAGCCAGCGGGAGGGATAGCCCACGCGCCTGGCAGTCAACACGCAGTGGGATGACTGGCAGTGGTGGAAAGTAACTAAGTATTTGTACTCAAGTACTGTACTTAAGTACAATTTTGAGCTACTTGTACTTTACGTGAGTATTTAAATTTTATGGAACTTTGTACTTTCACTCCACTACATTTCAAAGGAAATATTGTACTTTTTACTCCACTACATTTATCTGAACCCATCAGTTACTACTGTAGTTACTTTGAAGAAAAGGATTTTGCATAGCAAACATGGCAGAAATGTATATGAAGATTATGTACTTTCAAATCTGAAGCCTGTCAACCCGGCGGCACGGTGGTGTAGTGGTTAACACTGTTGCCTCACAGCAAGAAGATCCAGGGTTCGATTCCCGCTTGGGGACCAGGTTTCCCTGATGCCAGGTACCCAGGTGGGGTACCTCCCAAGCCTTTCTGTGTGGAGTTTGCATGTTCTCCCCATGCTCGCAAGGGTTTCCCCCCCGATAAGATAAACCCAAATGGAAAAACATGCACAACAACAGATCGCTAACGCTGTGGCGTCCTTGATGAAGACGGACAGGAGCACTTGGATTGGTCCCCGGGGCACGGCTCACGTTGACGCCCTATCTGCTCCCGGCTGCCCATGGGGGGAAGGACGACAGGATGGGTTAGGCGCAGAGACTCTATCGCATCGGCGACTGAGGAAAGACAATGCATGTGTGTGTGTGTGTATCCTGGTGTGTGTGTGCCGCTCCAATTGCATGTCCAGTTCGTTGCATGCCGATTAAAGACCCCCTAAAGAGGTCCTGCATTGAGTTTATTGAGTTTATTAGGATCCCCATTAGCTGTTGCATGACAACAACTAGTCTTCCTGGGGTCCACACAAAACATAAAACATTACATTCAACAACACTTTTACAGAACAGTAAATAAATAGAATGAAAACTGAAGCATTGTTGAACTTCAAGAGGATGTAATCAGAGCAGCATAACTGGACCACATACCACTTTAACAGAAACTTTAACAGAGCAGCATAACTGGACCACGCCACTTTAACATCACCTTTAACAGAGCAGCATAACTGGACCACATACCACTTTAACATAATCTTTAATCAGAGCAGCATAACTGAACCACATACCACTTTAACATAACCTTTAATTAGAGCAGCATAACTGGACCACACACCACTTTGACATAACCTTTAATCAGAGCAGCATAACTGGACCACATACCACTTTAACATAACCTTTAATCAGAGCAGTATAACTGGACCACATACCACTTTAACATTAACAAAGGTCAATGTCAGAGGTCAATGGACCGAGGTTTGAACGCTCCCAAGCACTGGAATACACAAACGTCATGTAGAATGCATACTTTTTCTTTAGATAGTACATTCAATAGCAATAGCAGAGGCCTCAGAGTCAAAAGGTACCCTTGTTTTGTGGCTGGTTTTAAACAAAGAATCTATTGAAATTCTATCAAATATAAAGAGGGAAATAATAGTTACCTTCCACAAATCTAACCCTAACTAACCGTATTATCATGCACTTGTCCTAATAAACTAACCTACACTGTAGCACGCAACACTTTGATGAACAGTGTTACTCAGCTGATAGAGTTGTGCCCTTCCTGGTGACTTGTCGTACAGAACTTGTAAGTCGCTTTGGATAAAAGCGTCAGCTAAATGACTAAATGTAAATGTAAATGTAGTAGTAGTATCCACAAAGAAAAGACACCTTATCCAGTATCCACATATAAAGTACTTTTCTCTCCAAGCCCATGTGGGCAGAGTTGGAGTGGCCTCATTATGAAGGAGAAGGAGATTTGAAGGGGAGATAAAGCCATTTACCATAAAGAGTGTGAGGGCTGTTCGGTCCAGCCCCTGCCCCCCACAATGTCTGTGCACAGCCCTGGCAGGTAAGGGCCAGGCAGGTTGAAGGCACCAGGGGTTGGGGGGGGTGTCTACTAGGATTGATTGATTGATTGATTGATTGAAAACCTTATTAACAGATAAACAGAATGGGTACAATACACTACAGTACGGCTCAATACACACAATTGTTAAGGGGATGCAGACCAGAGAAAGACTTTCGTCTTGTTTACATCAGGGTCCATCATTTTCAATTCATCATGACACTTATGACATGTATACACAACAAACAGATATACAGTACTGTTACATCCAGATGTAAGGAGCTTATATCTGAGCAATATCCAAGGAGCTTATTAGTGTAGTGACCGTGGATGTCTAGACTTGCTTGCTTGCCCTTGGCTAACGGGTCGGACTCTCATGGTTAGCGCTGTAACACCTGTCGTCAGACGTGGGACGGCGGTGTGAGTGTGAGGCTGGTAGGAAGCACGTGCGCCCAGAGGCGTGACCTACCTGGAGGGCGACAGAGGACAACAATGGAGAGATTGAATGGACTATAGGTTACAGATACAGATGAGGAAGGAGAGACCCGAGTCAAGGTATCGCTGCTGTGTGCTTGTTGTAACCCAGGAGAGAGAGAGTGGTAAACCTGGAGCTATACCTTCCACAACCTTAATTAAAACAGTCAAGACCTATTTTTTTTTATTGTTGTTTATCTCAAACGGTTAAATCTCCTAAGACCATTTACCAACTTTACTGGGACGAGACAACCACTCAAAACAATGAGTCTGTCAGAGCAGAATCTCTCATATGACAGGGAGAGGGGTGGGGTTAGTTGAAAGGGTTTCACACACAAGAGAGAAGAAGCGGAAGAAAATATAAACTATTTTCTTTTCTAGTACAGTCAACATTTTTGTTCCAGTAGTTAACCCGACCTCACAATGTCAACAAAGTAGTTAACAACTCAATCCACTGTGCCCATTTAAATTTAGTTCTACTACTAGTTAGGTTATAGCCCCCCCCCCCCAGAATGACCCTTGAGCCCCCCCCCCCCTCTCCTAAAAGAAATCTGGGTCACTAACAATTGTCTTTAACAAAAAGAGCCCTACCCAAAATGACTTGGTATAATTTACACACAGAGTGGGACTGTGTATTTGTCACTGTCTAGGCTCCGCCCCCTCAAGGTGTTGTTGTGGGTGTGAGCAGAACTCCATTCATCAGTAAGAGACCAATAATTGACACAGCTGGTTGAAGAGAAGAAGTATCTCCACACCTGAGACCAATGCCACCAGGTATAATCGTGGTCCAACTATAAGGTATGTTTGATTTTATGTACCCCTCACACTGTCTTACTGATAAGAAGAGCTGCTTATCATCATATTTTAATAACACTGATGACTCCAGCTCTGCCTCCTGTTGGGATCTGATCGACTGTATGGATTATCTGGGGTTTACAAGATTACTTTTGGTTGCATTTCTCCCCCAATAAGGAATATACATCATTATAAATCCGAGATTGCCGTTTCATATCGGGCAGATTTAATAAACTTGACGTACTTGAAATGGGGGACCCTGATGTCAACAAGACGTCTTTCTCTGGTCTGCATCCCCTTAACAATTGTGTGTATTGAGCTGTACTGCGTTGTACCCATTCTGCAATCTGTTAATAAAGTTTTCAATCAATTCAATCAATCAATCACACCTCTTGCTAATTCCGTTGACTATTACCAACCAACGGCAAATTAAGCTTATTGTCGGCTAGTAATCAGTTTAATATAAAGAGTGCATCCATCCATCTTCGACTTCAGACCACTGTACTTTGTTCACTCCTCCAGATACGGTCAGAAATGGTCACTGTATTACAACATTGATACCATTATTGTACTGATGTAACTGGTCATTTGATTATCGTATAGGGTTTGATTGATTGATTCAGACGTCGAGTGAAACGTGATCTTGAGAGTTCCTCCGTTGTGCCATAAGATGCGTGAGGGTAGAGTGAACACGTGTGTGTGTGCGCGCGCTACTGTTTACCTCAAGCTGCTCGAGTGCATTAGTGTTGCACACAGTGTTGCCAGCTCCTCCAAGGTCAGATTAGGAAGCCAAGAGGTAAAATACCACAACGGTGTTTCCCGTTATCCCTTTCACTACCACACTACAGCAGGTTAACCCCTTCACTACCACACTACACTACCCCCACCCAACCACCTCCAATGTCAGTTTCCCCCCCCACCCCACCTCCTCCTATGTACAGTTTCTTCCCCCTCAAATTCTATTTTTTTTAGACTCTTTTTGTATCACAAACAGTACTGTATACTTGTAAATCTGGTATGTCATAAATGTCTAGATGCTAGATGTCTAGAATCGATACTGTCTACCTGTATGTCATATATGTTATGATGAATTGAAAATGGGGGACCCTGATGTAAACAAGACGAAAGTCTTTCTCTGGTCTGCATCCCCTTAACAATTGTGTGTATTGAGCCGTACTGTATTGTACCCATTCTGCAATCTGTTAATAAAGTTTTCAATCAAACCGTCTGTAGTGTGGTAGTGAAAGGGTTAACCTTCTGTAGTGTGGTTGTGAAAGGGTTAACCCCTTGCCGTGTGGCAGTGAAAGGGTTAACCTTCTGTATTGTCGCAGTGAAAGGGTTAACCATTTGGTAGTGTGGTTGTGAAAGGGTTAAGTTCCGAGAGTTCATTTCAGTACACCGCTGTACGTCAACTATATCAACATAGTCTATGGTTGTGGTGATTTGATGTGAGTGTTTGTACAGTAGGTACTGTAGTGAGTACAGTGCGGACAGTGGACCAGGAGGTAGTAGCGGTCGTCTGGTAATCGGTAGGCTCCCGGGTTCGATTCCCGCTCCTCCCCGTTGGCGTGGCACAGAGTCCTTGAGCAAGACACTTAAGCCTCTAATTGCTCCCGATGAGCAGGTGAATGAATGAAAACTTTATTTAACAGATTGCAGAATGGGTACAATACAGTACGGCTCAATACACACAATTGTTAAGGGGATGCAGACCAGAGAAAGACGTTTGTCTTGTTTACATCAGGGTCCCCCATTTTCAATTCATAGTGACATTTATGACATACACAACATGCATGACAGGTATTTAGTACTGTTACATTTGTGACATATACGATATTCAAATATACAGTACTGTTACCCATAGATCCTGACAGAGTATATACATATGATGGGGAGGGGACTGTACATTAGGAGGGGGTGGGTGGGTGGGAGAGAAATATACATACGGTGGGGAGAGAATATATACATGCGGTGGGGAGGAGACTGTCTATTAGGAGGGGGTGGGGGTGCATGGTCGCATCCGTCGTCTGTGTGTGAATGTGAGGAACAAACATTGTAAAGCGCTTGGGATAAAAGCGCTATATAAATACAGCCATTTACCATTTTACTATGCACTCAAGACTGTAGCACTCAAGGTCAACACTGTTTGACGAACAATCCTACTGACCCTTTGTTGCCAGAATTGTACCCTTCCTGCTGCTGACCTGTAAGTCGCTTTGGATAAAAGCATCAGCTAAATGACGAAATGTAAGCGTCGGAAATGTCATTCAAATGTTATTGGAATGCTGGGAAAACTCCTTGCCTCTATTTACATTGTATTACTACTATCTGATTAGTGACTAATTCTGTACCTGACATGTTGAGTATATCCAACATAAGCCATACTTTCTGGGATTAATAATATATTGCAGTAAAGTGCCTGATTTTACCTCTCTCTCGCGCATACACACACGCACACACGCACAAAAAAATAAATAAAATAAAAAAACGGTGGTTCTTGTATAGTAAATGGATGGATATAGCAAGATAGCATAAGGATATATAGTATAACTGTATATTGTATAGTAGTGTACATAAGACCCAGTGCCTCATCCGTAGCTAACACTGTATTGCACTAACACTGTATTGCACTATCGCAGGACCTTAGCATGTCTTATTCAAATTTTTATTACTTGTATTATTGCACAATCGCTGCGGGCATGACCCCCCCCCCCGCATTTCACTGTATGCTTGTATGCCGTGACAAATAAAACTCTTGACTTGACTTGACACATGCACACACTGATCACCTGGTTTGTCTAAATGCTTCCTGATAGGCTGCAGACATGCACCAGGACCGCCCAGGTTACGTGATTGATCGGCCGGCATATAACCTCCCAGACTTTGACAAAGAGTTTGACAAGAAGAATCGAACGTTTCCGATCGGAGAGAAAGTGAAGAAAGTCTTCAGGTACGAGAATATTATCTGGGAAACAAGTCAATATTCAAATTTAATATATATTTTAAACCTTCAAAACTGTTCTTCTGACGAGCTGTGTTATTGTATAGTGGATGTGCCAATACCTGAACCTTTATTATATATATATATATATATATATATATATATACATAACACCTACCTACACTCTAGAAAATAATAACTCGTCTCAACTTGCATGTTCAATTAGTCTTAAAATGGGCTTTTATTGTTTGTTGAATCAGCTAATTGATCTATCTCAAGCCCCACCCTCAGGGCAGCAACAAGAAAATAGGGTGGGGCTTGAGATGGGTCAATTGTGAGAGAGGAAATATTAAAGATCCCCTCCAGGCCTATTATTGAATAACAATTTGTATAATGTGTGTTATTTCCATATAAGTTCTCCCTCTCCATCTGGTGACCTCAAAAATAAATTCACTATGAGACAACTTATGATGATTTAAAGGGGCACTTAACCAAAAAAAACAATGCCAATTTATTTTTGCACATAATCTCACACACATCCAAAAACTCTAAACTGTTTTGCACACGTTAATTTAGTTTGGCAGTTATTGACAGTAAAGGAGTTTGATTATGGCCGCCAGTGATGTCATCTGGGACATTGAATACTTGCATTGTGTGTTAATTACAGCTCAATGAAATGATAAGGTAGCAGTCCCTATAAGACAAGGTATTACTATTCTTCACACCATTACTGTAATTAACACAAGGATCCAATGTCCCAGATGACATCACTGATGGCCTTAGTCAAACTCATTTACTCTCAATAACTGTCAAACGTGATTGTTTTTTGGTGAAGTGCTCCTTTAACTTGAGACAACATATATTTTTACTGCATAGACAACTTTCAAAACATTTCTTTAGTTTAATCTCCTGCCCTTTTATTTTTATTTAAAGGAACACGTCAACATTTTGGGAAAGCTTACTGTCTTCTCCAGAGAGCGACAAGAAGATAGATACCAGTTTCCTCTCTGTGCGTTCAGTAGAAAGCTATCTGGCTGCATGTTAGCCTAGCTTAGCACAATGAATGGAAGAGGGCAGTGCCGGTTAGCCTTCAGGAGAGGTGTTAGTTGGACAATGCCTAGGCTAACCGGCACTGTCCGCTTCCCTTCATTGTGCTAAGCTAGGCTAACGTGCAGCCAGATAGCTTCGCACAGAGAGGAAACTGGTATTTATCTTCTTGTCTCTCTCTGGAGAAGACGGTAAGCTAATAGGGGCGACAGTAGGGCTGGGCGATATGGCCAAAAATGATATTGTGATAACGATATTGATAACAATATCATATCACGTGATATCGATAATTATCGATATTGTTATAAGTATTACATTTATTTTTTTAATTTAAATTTTTTTTAAACAACAGATGAACAATTCTTTGTCGTTGCCGCCATCTTTAGTGTTACATCCCCTCACACACTTCAGTTCTCAGGCTGTAGCTGGTTTGAAAGCGAAAGTAAACCGGCTTCTCTGCTGGCTGTGGCTCCAGGGGAGTTGAACAGTTCTGGCTCTGCTCGTTTCTTTTCTATCTTTTGGTGCTTTTTTGGTGGACAAACCTCGTGACTGGAGACTAGCTCTGCTAGCACACATAGCCTACTGTGTACAGACGGTTTCAAACTGTATTTTACATTAGAAAGCAAACAAAATAAATGGACAAGAGAAAAATAAAATTGTCATTTGGACAAGCAAAGCCATTACTTTAAGTTGCAGGCAAGAAAGACAAGTCTGTCCACTATCTCTGGGTAAAAAAAAATAAAAAAATGATATATTTTCCTTTCTCTATCGATTATTAAAATATATCGCGATAATTATCGTTATACTTATCCCTAGGCGACAGTGGCTCAGGAGGTAGAGCTGTCGTCTGGCAATCCGGAGGTTCCCGGTTCGATTCCCGCTCCTCCTGGGCAGCGTGTTGATGTGTCCTTGAGCAAGACACTTAACCCCTAATTGCTCCCGATGAGCAGGTTGGCAACTTGCATGGTTGCCTCCGCCGTCAATGTGTGAATGAATGGGTAAAATGTGAGTAACAAATTGTAAAGGGCTTTGGATAATAAAAAGCGCTATATAAAAAAGCAACCATTTACCATCATTTCCCAAAATGTTGGCGTGTTCCTTTAAAAAAAAAAAAAAAAAAAGTTTTAATACTAAGAGTTGACTATTTGTGCCTCTCTATACTAGATGCTCTGGGTCCAGAGTCAAAGCGCTGGTCTTCAGACACCTTCCCATCCTCAGCTGGTTACCCAAGTACAAGGTGAAGGACAACCTGCTGATAGACGTCCTCAGTGGAGTCAGCGCCGGGACCATACAGGTGCCCCAGGGTCAGTCCCTCTGTCTCTACTGCTTCTGTCTGTGTGATGCTAGGTTAGCGTTAGCTCTCCTCTCCCTCCCTCCTCTGTCTCTACTACTTCTGTCTTGTGTTATGCTAGGTTAGCTCTCCCCTCCCTCCCTCCTCTGTCTCTACTGCTTCTGTCCGTGTGATGCTAGGTTAGCTCTCCCCTCCCTCCCTCCTCTGTCTCTACTGCTTCTGTCTGTGTGATGCTAGGTTAGCTCTCCTCTCCCTCCCTCCTCTGTCTCTACTGCTTCTGTCTGTGTGATGCTAGGTTAGCTCTCCTCTCCCTCCCTCCTCTGTCTCTACTGCTTCTGTCTGTGTGATGCTAGGTTAGCTCTCCTTTCCCTCCCTCCTCTGTCTCTACTGCGTCTGTCTGTGTGATGCTAGGTTAGCTCTCCTCTCCCTCCCTCCTCTGTCTCTACTGCTTCTGTCCGTGTGGTGCTACTGTAGGTTAGCTCTCCTCTCCCTCCCTCCTCTGTCTCTACTGCTTCTGTCTGTGTGATGCTAGGTTAGCTCTCCTCTCCCTCCCTCCTCTGTCTCTACTGCTTCTGTCTGTGTGATGCTAGGTTAGCTCTCCTCTCCCTCCCTCCTCTGTCTCTACTGCTTCTGTCTGTGTGATGCTAGGTTAGCTCTCCTCTCCCTCCCTCCTCTGTCTCTACTGCTTCTGTCTGTGTGATGCTAGGTTAGCTCTCCTCTCCCTCCCTCCTCTGTCTCTACTGCGTCTGTCTGTGTGATGCTAGGTTAACTCTCCTCTCCCTCCCTCCTCTGTCTCTACTGCTTCTGTCCGTGTGGTGCTACTGTAGGTTAGCTCTCCTATCCCTCCCTCCTCTGTCTCTACTGCGTCTGTCTGTGTGATGCTAGGTTAGCTCTCCTCTCCCTCCCTCCTCTGTCTCTACTGCTTCTGTCCGTGTGATGCTAGGTTAGCTCTCCTCTCCCTCCCTCCTCTGTCTCTACTGCTTCTGTCCGTGTGGTGCTACTGTAGGTTAGCTCTCCTCTCCCTCCCTCCTCCGTCTCTACTGCTTCTGTCTGTGTGATGCTAGGTTAGCTCTCCTCTCCCTCCCTCCTGTCTCTACTGCTTCTGTCTGTGTGATGCTAGGTTAGCTCTCCTCTCCCTCCCTCCTCTGTCTCTACTGCTTCTGTCTGTGTGATGCTACTGTAGGTTAGCTGTTCTATATATATCTATGGGTTAGCTCTCCTGTCCGCGTCTATATTAATCCCAGCCGAAGAGTGCAAGAGCGCTTCCGCGTTTTGCCCCGATTGGCCCCGGTAACGCCCTCCAAATGCGCATTTTCTTTTTCCACGCTCAGACGCCGAAATGGAATACATGTATATTATCGCGACGCGGACCAGATTAACTCGCAACGCCATAACGTTATTTCCCTGTACATTGCAACGTTAACACAACGCAGCTGTCAACTGTACTTTACATATTATCCAAACGAGGACCACATAACCGCATCGCTGCTTCAGCATAATTGTTTGTGTTATTTCCCCGGGTGAGGAGACCGCGCGCGCCCCGGTAACTGAGTGCCCAGCACTCTCTGCGACTGTAGAGGCGCTCAATGTACCGCAGGTACTTTTCATACAGCAATTGATCAAATAAGGAAACAAACACAGAAGATGCACATACATGCATGTAATGACAGCAAGAAGAGGTAGACGCATATATGAAGTATGCAAACTTCGCCGCAAACTCCCTCCCTCCTCTGTCTCTACTGCTTCTGTCTGTGTGAGGCCAGATTAGCTCTCCTCTCCCTCCCTCCTCTGTCTCTACTGCTTCTGTCTGTGTGATGCTAGGTTAGCTCTCCTCTCCCTCCCTCCTGTCTCTACTACTTATGTCTGTGTGATGCTAGGTTAGCTCTCCTCCCTCCCTCCTGTCTCTACTACTTCTGTCTGTGTGATGCTAGGTTCGCTCTCCTCTCCCTCCCTCCTCTGTCTCTACTGCTTCTGTCTGTGTGATGCTAGGTTAGCTCTCCTCTCCTTCCCTCCTCTGTCTCTACTGCTTCTGTCTGTGTGATGCTAGGTTAGCTCTCCCTCCCTCCTGTGTCTCTACTGCTTCTGTCTGTGTGAGGCCAGATTAGCTCTCCTCTCCCTCCCTCCTCTGTCTCTACTGCTTCTGTCTGTGTGATGCTAGGTTAGCTCTCCTCTCCCTCCCTCCTGTCTCTACTACTTCTGTCTGTGTGATGCTAGGTTAGCTCTCCTCTCCCTCTCTCCTCTGTCTCTACTGCTTCTGTCTGTGTGATGCTAGGTTAGCTCTCCTCTCCCTCTCTCCTCTGTCTCTACTGCTTCTGTCTGTGTGAGGCCAGATTAGCTCTCCTCTCCGCGTCTATACTTTCCACAACAAACTTGTGTTTCCGCGTTCGAGTTTTGCGTTCTGATTGGCCAGGTCATGTGACATGTGCGCCAATCGTGGGACGGCAAGTTCTGTGCCTATTTCCGGGTCGAACAGCCTGCAAACTACCTAACGCCTAGTTTATCACTGGTTAAGCTTAGGTGACTTTTTCGCAGTTGGTTTAGAGTTTGGAATCAGGGCAGGTGTTCTATCGCCATGCTCTAAGACAAACTCTAACCTTAACCAACTTCGAAAGAGCGCCTAAGCTTAACCATCCAAAAACTTGCGGTCCCACGATTGGGCGTACATGTCACATGACCTGGCCAATCAGAGACGCGGAAACACGAACTTTGTTGTGGAAAATATTCAGGCCTCCTCTCCCTCCCCCCTCTGTCTCTACTGCTTCTGTCTGTGTGAGGCCAGATTAGCTCTCCTCTCCCTCCCTCCTCTGTCTCTACTGCTTCTGTCTGTGTGAGGCCAGATTAGCTATCCTCTCCCTCCCTCCTCTGTCTTTACTGCTTCTGTCTGTGTGATGCCAGGTTAATTTGACCCTGTGAGACCCTCGGTTGCAAAATTACAACATCACTTTTAGCTATTTAAAAAAAGTCTGTAAATGTTTATTTAAAATTTTTGGAATACATTTACATAGTCAATGGGTCCTGTTGTTCGGCCTCACAATGCTAAGTAAATGTGTTTATAGGTCCCACATTCTGGTCTCTGAAGTTGCTAATGTCAATTTAATTTGGGCCTTATCAAAGGAACACGCCAACATGAGAAATGTGCTACAGGCATTACATTATAAATAACCAGAGATGACCTGGTAATTTTGGGAGCATGTCTATGTTCCCCGGGTCCTATGTTCCCCGGTAGCGATAGATAGTCAGACCACCAGCCCTGATTCCAAACTCTAACCTTAACCAACTTCGAAAGAGGGCCTAAGCTTAACCAGTTCGAAACAAGGCGGACATTAATAATTAATAAACATTTATAAAATGTTCAATCAATCGGGGAACATCGCACCCGGGGAACATAGGACCCGGGGAACATAGGGATGACCCCGTAATTTCTCGTAGGGTTGGATAATGACGAGTAATTATTTGTATTTATGGATAAGTGTTTTGCATAATTACTTGTCATAGTGATTAACTAGTAATTAAGTTATTTCTATATAGCTATGTAGCTGTTCTACTGACCTTTTTTCTTACCTTCGTATTCATCTGTTTTAATAATCTTTTGGTATGTAAATTCGACATCGTTGCCAATGAGTGTGACCTCAACTGATCTTTCGGGTTAAGATGACGGTTTGAATGAATGAATGAACGGGCGAATTAAGTGCTACCGATTCCTCATGGTCTTTTGTGTCTCTCGCCGTGATTTATTTGACGACTGAGGAGATGATTTAGGGGCGACAGACAGTGGCAGACAGAGGAGATGATTTAGGGGCGACAGTGGAGGTAGACAGAGGAGAGGATTTAGGGGCGACAGTGGAGGTAGAGCAGGGCTCGGGGGTTCCCAGCCTCCCAGGTTCGATTCCCGCTCCTCCCGGGCAGCTTGTCAAAGTGTCCTTGAGCAAGACACATAACCCCCTAATTGCTCCCGATGAGCAGGTTGGCACCTTGCATGGTTGCCTCCGCCGTCGGGTGTGTGAGTGAATGGGTGAAATGTGAGGAACAAATTGTAAAGCGCTTTGGATAAAAGCTGCTATATAAATGCACCATTTACCGTTTCCCATGCTCTGTCCTCTCCCAGGCATGGCGTTTGCCCTACTGGCCAGTCTGCCTCCAGTCAATGGCCTCTACTCCTCCTTCTTCCCCCTCATCCCCTACTTCTTCATGGGCACGGTTCGCCAGATGGTCCCAGGTAAGCCCGGATGATTCATCTGCAACCATTTCAAGCGATGGCAGTGATGGGTTACACCGGGGCTTGTGTGCAGGGCAGGACAGCTGTACTCTGCTTGACTCTTCCCAGCTCGCTGCGTGGCAAGGAAGATGGATGTTACAGCACAGCTCTCTCTCTCTCTCACTCTCTCTCTCACTCTCTCTCTCTCTGTCTCTTTGTCTCTCTTCTCTCTCTTTATCTGTCTCTCTCTGTCTGTCTTTCTTTGTCTCCCCCCTCCCTCTCTCTCTCTATGTCTCTGTCTCTCTCTGTCTGTCTCGCTCTCTGCCCCCCCCTCTCTCTCCCCCCTCTCTCTCACTCTCTCTCCACCATCCCCCTCCCCCCTCTCTCACCCCCCCTCTCTCTCTTTTCTCTCCTCTCTCTTGCTCTCCCCCCCCTCTCTCTCTCCCTCTCCCCCCATCTCCCTCTCCCCCCTCTCTCTCTCTCACCCCTCCTCTCTCTCTCTCCCCCCCCACCTCTCTCCCTCCATCTCCCTCTCCCCCCTCTCTCTCACCCCTCCTCTCCTCTATTTCTCTCCCTCTCACCCCCCCTCTCTCTCTCTCCCCCCCCTCTCCCTCTCTCCCCCCTCTCTCTCACTCTCTTTCTCCCCCCTCTCTCTCTTCTCTCTCTCTCCCCCTCCCCCCTCTTTCTCTCCGCCCTCTCTCTTCTCTCTCCCTCTCCCCCCTCTCACTCTCTCTCTCTCTTCTCTCACCCCCCCTCTCTCTCTCTCTACCCCCCCTCTCTCTCTCCAGGTACCTTCGCAGTACTCAGCATCATGGTGGGGATGGTCTGCCTCGACATGGCCCCCGAGTCTGCCTTCAGCCACTTCAACGACACTCTCAACGCAACAGTGGTGGACGTCGACAGGATGAACGAGGTTCGACTGGGGATCTCTGGGACATTGGCCTGCCTCACCGCAGTCATACAGGTACTGGTACCACTCTAGGGCTTACTTAGACTATAAACGGTTGTTTATCCAGGGACGGCCCTGTTACATTTGGAGCCCTAGGTGAGATTTCAGCCCAGTGCCCCCCTTTCCGGTCTGGACATTTGGAAAGTCCTAAAAAAAATTGGCCCCAGCATTTATTTGTGAAAATAGCTCAGAAACCCCCCTTTATTGTCAATGTTAACTCATTCACTTATTTCTTTTATTCGCTATTTCCATTCATTATCCATCCAGGAAGGCTGGTGTTACCATAGAGAATGAGTCTGACATCGCAAAAGTCCAATACCGCCACCTGGTGGTATGCGGCCGGTGTTGCACTTCCTTTGAGACTCTGTGTATGGGGCTGTGCGTTGATGAAATGCCTCCGTGCGGACTTTTCTAGTAACCTGAACCAAGGGCTTTACCCGATCGCATTTAACCGTTTTTGGGACCCCCGATTCATTATGCTGTGGTGGGTTATCTCGTGGGCCAAATGGACATACGATCTACCAGATGGCAATCAAATAATTGGAATATTCTTTTTGGAATCCCACCGGCCACAGGTAAGAGCAATTTAACGTCAATTTCAGCTTGATTGTGCCTTGTTTTCATAGCCATCGCCCTGATCAGCGTATGTTTTTTTTTTTTTTTTTTTAACTTTGGCCATTTCCCTGGCTCTTTTATACGTTTATCGCATTTATACTTGGTCAAGTTCGACCGACAGAAGCAGGCTGAAAGGGTTCAGATGGGGGGGGAAGACACTCTGGGAAAGGCACGGCTGCAGTCCGGGATTCGAACTCGCTCAGCCCCAGATCCGCGCGAGCGCGGTTGTCCACGGCGCTGAAATAGCACTCGCGGTACGTGGTGAGCTACTGAAGCTCCCGATCAGCGTATGTTGTTGTACTAACGAATGCCGTTATTGACGATCAATTAATCAGAACCCCCCCCCCTTCATGCATTCATGATGGAACATTATATACCAATCATATGCATTTTTTTGTATCCTCTTTTTCAATTTCTTTTTCTCCCATCCCAATTCCACTGTGCCAATTCTTCCCTGTCTTGAACGTTGCTCGCATATGCCCCCCACTGGCCTGTTGTAGGGAGGATAGAAGCCTTGCATCACGTGTCCCCTCCGATACACGAGGAGGCAGCCTGTCTCATCTTTTCACCTGCCAGCGCGGACTCTCATTGGCAATACATTTTATTGTAACGTGTATAGGGACGAAATGCCAATGGATTAAGTATAATAATACATCGCAGGCTATTACTAGCCTCCCAGGAATTACCCTAAACCGCTCTAAAACCATACTTATATTCACCACGGTATAAAACGGGAATGTATGGATGGAAAAATTATTTCTTTTTCACATCTTGAATGATGGATACTCGATGTCAAATGGGCCATAGTATTGCATCCATAGCTATAATATAGAATATAGTTATAGCCCTGTGTAACGGAGGTCCGTGAGTAATATCCACAGTCACGATAAACATGTGTGTTGAGAAGTGACTGTGGCAGTAAGCGGGCTGTAAACTCACTTCCCCATAACAGGGTTAATAGACACATAGATACGGTACCCAGGAGTGAATTCACCTCTTAGTGCAGCGGTCTATGTTGTCGCCCACGGCGTGGGAGACCCGTGTTCGACTCTCCCTCGGGGCATCGACATTTAACACTTTGAGTGCCACGGACGAGATAGCTCGTTATTTCAATCCAACCGTTGAGTGCCAGGGACGAGATATGCAGTTTTTTAATCGTTATTTCTTTTATTAGCGATTTCCATTCATATTTCATCAATCTAGCCTCACGTTAGTGCTGCAAACGCTCTCTGAGCTCCATTGGAAAAATACCGCCCCCTATCGTCTCCCGGATGGTACTGCACCCCTTTGGAATGGATTGAATGAACCGCATGGGAAAAAAAAAGTCCGGAATCCACATTTTACTTCTCAGGCAAGTAACCGGAGCCGATTGCAGTCTTTGTGGTCCCGCAGAACAGCGTGGAATAATGTGTTCGAGCACCCAGCGTTGGATCAATAAACGCGATCGATATTTGGAATGGCGATCAGGAATTGGAATAATCCTTTTGGAGAACATCTGATCTGAGGTAAGGAATCTATTTGACCAGTATTGGGATAATCGGAGCTGTTTTCACCTATATCAACGTGTCCCATATGTGTGTGTGTGTCTGTGCGATCAGGAAATAAGAGAATCGATTTTTCAGCCCGCTTCTATAGCGTGCATAAGTACACATATACTATCGATAATCTAGCGTTTATTTGAAAACTATTCATAAATAGGCCGAAAAATGACAGTGTTTTGTGTATTACAGTAAAGGGCATTTATCACAGAATCTTCTGAAATCTTCTGGAAGTTTCAAGAAACGAGCGTTTTTCAAAATGGTATAAAACGGAAATGAACCGATTAAAAAAATATATATATATATATAATAAAAAAAAATAATAATAATAATCCGTTTAGACAATGTTGACTGCAAACAAGTCATTGATAAGCGACGGCCACATTAGACACATAGCCATCATTTAAGATGTAGTTTATGCGTTCGCAAATATGAAAGCTCTATCATTGAAGTGGGTGGCGGCATTCAAGGGGGTAAATAGGAAAATACGGCCGGCACAGAAAGTGTTGATGCACAACGCAGAGGAGTCACTTACGATCTGTCACACCTGCAAACCAGAGTCATAGAGAGAGAGAGTTGCGACACGCTTTGATCTCGCCGCCACGCGATCACGTGGTTCACGTAGCTCCCTTAGTTCCAATTTGTTTTTGCACTCAGCGCTGTCGACTTGATTTCAGCGGGACAGAACGGCAGAACTACTACTGTTACAGCAATTTTTGGTACTTATTAACACAATGTGCATTGATCACTGTTGTGTTATATCATTTACATGTCTGCTACTTTAATATTTACATTATATTTAGGGATGTCCGATATTATCGGCCTACCACGTGGTATTGCGGATTGGCTCGAACACGGTATGTTTGTATACAGCGAACGGGTATATAGGGAACGGGTATATAGGCTAGCGAGGTAAGGCTGGTACCTCTAGATTAGCCTACTCTAGTTTGAGATGATATCTGTATCTTCACATTTGAGACCGCTAGAGTCTCAGAAAGACAATGATGTCAACAGTTTTGTTTGTTTGTTTGTTTGTTTTTTGGCCTGGCAGCTGGCGCCCCCCTAACGGATGGCCCCCCTTGGCAACCGGCCTATACGGCCTATGCCTAGGGCCGGCCCTTACTCATAATGCATAGACAAGAAATGTAAGACATGGAATCTCAATCAGTTTGCGATACTGCTTTGCTGGCTAAAAGTAACCAACATATTGATCACGATCACTTGTATTGGTGCAGATCGGGCTAAAGGTAACCAACATATTGATCAGGATCACTTATATCGGTGCAGATCGGGCTAAAAGTAACCAACATATTGATCAGGATCACTTGTATCTGTGCAGATCGGGCTAAAAGTAACCAACATATTGATCAGGATAACTTGTATCGGTGCAGATATTGATCAGGATAACTTGTATCGGTGCAGATATTGATCACGATCACTTGTATCGGTGCAGATATTGATCAGGATCACTTGTATTGATCAGGATCACTTGTATCGGTGCAGATATTGATCACGATCACTTGTATCGGTGCAGATATTGATCAGGATCACTTGTATTGATCAGGATAACTTGTATCGGTGCAGATATTGATCAGATCACTTGTATCGGTGCAGATATTGATCAGGATCACTTGTATCGGTGCAGATCGGCCTGGGCTTGATGCAGTTCGGCTTCGTGGCCATCTATCTGTCGGAGTCCTTCATCCGAGGCTTCATGACGGCGGCAGGTCTACAGATCCTCATCTCCGTGCTGAAGTACATCTTTGGTATCAACGTGCCGCCCTACAGTGGACCGCTGGCTATCATTTACGTAAGTGAGATTTCAGGTAAAAACGACACTATGCGTATCAGAATGTCCAGAAATGTAAGATATTGCGGAATAAACAATGCTCTGGTGTTTTGTGTTTATAATAAAATACTTTCATTATGGGCGGCTGGGTAGAGCAGTGGACCAAGCACTCGCCTACCACCGCAGAGACTCTGGGATCGAATCCAGCTGTCAGCCGTACCTCCGGCTTGGTCAGCCGTCCCTACTAACATCTCAAACCCTGCCCCTTTTCTTGATCCTCCAATCACAGCTGTCGCTTACCGAGGAAGTCCGAGGTAAGCGACAGCTGTGATTGGAGGATCAGGAAAAGAGGGCAGGGTTTGAGATGGGTCCATTGGCAGTGTTATATGGGTGGGAAGCCGGTGGGGTATGTGTCCTGGTCGTTGTAAACTGCGCCTCCTACTGGTCGGTCGGGGGCTGCCTGTTCAGCAGGGAGGGGATCTGGGTGAAATGGCGTGAACCTCTGCACGTGTTACGTTCCCCCAGTGAGACTCCTCGCTGTCCGGTGAAAAGAAGCGGCTGGCTGACTCCACATGTATCGGAGGAGGCATGTGGTAGTTCTACACCCTCCCCAGGCCGACAGTGGGGCAGGACAAGGCGCAACGACCAGGAAGGGAATTGGTATAACGACTAAATTGGGATGGGTGAAAAATACAGAAAGCCCAAAAATAAATTGAATAAAAAAAGAAAATAATTAAAAAGAGTATACTATTTGGATCAGAAGGTCCAGAAATGTAAGATATTGCGGAATAAACAATAGTCCTGGGTCTGGTGTTTTGTGTTTATAATAAAATACTTTCATTATACGTCGTTACCGAAACATATTTCTCTATTGCTTAAAGTTCCCTTATTCATTGACTCAATTCAACCAATTATTGCTTTGATCATTCTGAATATGTTGTTGTTTTTTTCACCAGAAAAAAGAAAACAAAAGAGAAAAAATAAAACAAACCTTCTTACTGTCTTTTACTATTATGTTCCTCACTACTATGCTACTATACTTATACTACTACCTATCATGCTAATATGTCTATACTACTATACTTATACTACTACCTATCATGCTAATATGTCTATACTACTATACTTATACTACTACCTATCATGCTAATATGTCTATACTACTATACTTATACTACTACCTATCATGCTAATATGTCTATACTACTATACTTATACTACTACCTATCATGCTAATATGTCTATACTACTATACTTATACTACTACCTATCATGCTAATAATGTCTATACTACTATGCACTCAGAGTGTAACACTATTTGACAAACAATACCACTGACCCTTAGCTGCCAGAATTGTACCCTTGTTCCTGAATTGTTGTTCACAATTTGTAAATCGCTTGGGACTTCCTGGTTAAATAAAGGTAAAAAAAATATATATATACCAGGGCATACAGTGAAATGCGGGTGGTCATGTCCGCATTGATTGTGCAAAATATAATAATAAAATAGGCATAGAAAAAAATAAACATAGAAAAAATTAAATAGGTAAGACACGAGACATGCTGAGTTCCTGCGAAACTGTTTCCTATATACACTACTTTACAATTTTAACTCTAAATAGTAAAGGGTTAACCTTCTGTAGTGTGGTAGTGAAAGGGTTAACCCTTTGTCGCGTGGCAGTGAACGGGTTAACCGTCTGTAATGTCGCGGTGAAAGGGTTAACCGTTCGGTAGTGCGGCAGTGAAATGGTTAATGTGTACAGTATGTTAATGGTAAAAATAAGTGGGGGTTTCCACTGAAACCCAGGCGTGACATGGTACACATGACCCTGTCCTGATTGCCGGGATATCTTGTTCTCCCCCAGATAAAACCTCCGATCAAACGGCAAGGAGTTTTCCCAGCATTCCAATAACATTTTAAATGACATTTCTGACACTTACATTTTGTCATTTAGCTGATGCTTTTATCCAAAGCGACTTACAAGTTGTGTACAACAGGTCAGCAGGAAGGGTGCAACTCTGGCAACTAAGGGTCAGTAAGATTGTTCGTCAAACAGTGTTGAACTTGAGTGCTACAGTCTCGAGTGCATAGTACATGGTAAATGGCTGCATTTATATAGCAGCTTTTATCCAAAGCGCTTTACAATTTGTTCCTCACCATTCACGCACTAATTCTCACACCGATGTCAGAGGCGACCATGCAAGGTGCCGTCCTGCACATCGGGAGCAATTAGGGGTTTAAGTGTCTCGCTCAAGGACACTTCGACACGCTGCCCGGGAGGAGCGGGAATCAAACCGGGAACCTCCGGATTTCCAGACTGCTCTACCTCCTGAGCCACTGTCGCCCAGCATAGTAGTAAAGACATACTAGCATAGTAGGTAGTAGTTTAGGTAAGGTAGATTCCTTAGTAGCAAATGCATAATAGTATCAAGTATGAAGGTTAATAGTAGGTGAGTAGAAGGTTACATTTCAGATATTCATTGAAGAAGTGTGTCTTTCCCCGACGGCAGTCGCTTTAGACTAAATCCACCGTCTGTTTTCCGTAATATGACAGGATCCTGATCTGATTCTTCTTCCTGTCTCAGACTCTCATAGATATTATTTATGGCCTGCCCCACACCAACGTCGCCTCGCTGGTCTTCGCCCTGGTCAGCTGTGTGGTCCTCATCGCGGCGAAGGAGCTGAGCGCACGCTACCGCCACAAAGTGCCCTTCCCCATCCCCACCGAGATCATCATCGTGAGTGGGCCCGACTCAAACCATCAAGTACACACAAGATAAGATTAGATAAGATAAGATTAGATAAGATAGGAATGCCCTCCACGACCATCTGAGAGCACCACAGTCCATTGAGTTTTTTTTTAAAAGGGGCCTAAAACCATTTCTTTTTAATAAGGCATTTGCCTGAATTATTCTTTTTACTTTTATTTTTAGATTTTAGGCTGTATGTTTCTTCCATTTTCATTGGTTGTTTTATTCATTTTAATTGTTTTTATTCATTAAACTTTTTACCTTTGTAGCACTTTGAGATTTTCACAAATTGAATCTATTATTATAAGATAGGATAGGACAAGTCAAGTCAGTTTTAGTTATATAGCACATTTGATTACAACAGCAGTTGACAAAGTGCTGAACAATTTACACAAAATTCAAGTAATATATCCAAACCATATCAAAGTATTTAAAACATGTATACATTAAAATCACATTAAAACTAAGCGGATGCTTTGCACAAGGGATTTAGAAGGCCAGGCTGAATAGATGGGTTTTAAGCAGCGATTTTAAAAGTGGCAAGTGACTGGGCAGACCTACAGTAATGTCAGCAGGTAGACTGTTCCAGAGGCGCAGGCGGGGCAGCCACAGCGAAGTACTGTTGGTCCGGGAGGCCGGAGACTGTTGCATGCTTTCCTCCGACACATGTGCAGCCAGCCGGCAGCCAGCCTGGCAGCGCAGATTCTCACCGGTAGAGTGTAACGTGTGGAAGGTCACACTACCTTTCTCCAGATCCTACCCTCGCTGTGCAGGCGCCCCGACCGAACTGTAGGGGCCGCTGTCCACAACGCCCAGGACCCACCCACGGCTTCCCTCCCCCTAACTCAGCCAAACGAGTTAGTATATAGCGATCAGCCCGAGCCAAGGCAATGCTGACTCTCCGGGAGTCGAGACCGCAGCCTCTTGCATTGGGCCTCTGGTTTTAAGCCTTGCTCTGGGGACGTCCAGGAGAATCTGGTTAGAGGACCTCGGATCTCTGGACGGGGTGAGATGAGATGAGATAATATAAGATGAGATTATTTCTTTATTGATCCCCTTGGGGGAATTCGGGAGTCATAGCAGCATGGAGGAGGGGGGAGGGGAGGTACAGGTATGGGCAGGGTAATATAGTAGAGAGACATAAATGTAGACGATACAATTTGATCTGAATATAAAAATATGAGAGAAATAAAGTGTGTAAACAATATACCGTGTAAACAATACAGTAATATAATCGACTCTGAATATAAAACTATGAGACAAATAAACAAAGCAGATGAGGGTCTGTATCAGTTATATTATACATTACAATAAATATATGCAATAAATTATTTGATACATTTGAATCTGAATATATTCAGATTATTTTATTGTCACAGCTTTTTTAAGTGTCTCTCTCTCTCTCTCTCTCTCTCTCTCTCTCTCTCTCTCTCTCTGTGTCTCTCTCTTTTCTCTCTCTGTGTGTATCTCTCTCCCTCTCTATTTCTCTCTTTCTCTCTCTCTCTCTCTGTGCAGGTGGTTGTCGCCACAGCGATCTCAGGACCTCTCCACCTTCCAGAGAAGTTTCATATGGACATAGTGGGAGTCATCCCTTTAGGGTAAAGCACAGTGATCTCAGATCAGTGGTGACTTCAGTAGTTAACCTATAGGGTAAAACATACTGATCTCAGATCAGTGGTGACTTCAGTAGTTAACCTATAGGGTAAAACATACTGATCTCAGAACGGATCAGTGGTGACTTCAGTAGTTAAGTAACCTATAGGGTAAAACATACTGATCTCGGATCAGTGGTGACTTCAGTAGTTAACCTATAGGGTACAGCATACTGATCTCGGATTAGTGGTGACTTCAGTTGTTAACCTATAGGGTACAGCATACTGATATCAGATCAGTGGTGGTGACTTCAGTAGTTAACCTATAGGGTACAGCATACTGATCTCGGATTAGTGGTGACTTCAGTAGTTAACCTATAGGGTACAGCATACTGATATCAGATCAGTGGTGACTTCAGTAGTTAACCTATAGGCAGTACTTGAGTTGTGAAAAAATAACAGGGGGGGGATGGTCAGGGCTGCAGATCTCATGACAAGTTTGGAGGGGAAGGGGCATCGTCCCCCGGTAGAAATGTTTAATGATTTTAATACGCAAATGAAGCTTTTAGGTGTATTTTGAAACTAGAATTACAGAGCGGGAGTAGATACACTACTCTTGATATCATATTTTTTCAAATTTGGGGGGGGACATGCCCCCCCCTGTGATCTGCAACCATGGGGATGGTGGATTTGACCATATGGGGACATCATTTGTGCTGATAATGGCTAAAAATGTCATTGCATGCAGGCATACATGCTCCTTCACCGTCAATATTTTCAATATGCGCAAAACTGAATGTTGAAATAGCAGTAATACCATGTTCATTGATCACACGACAAGGGATGGAAGGGATGGAAAGGGGGGATGGCCGTTTTTGAAGGGGGATAATATTGACATCCCCCCTCATCCCCCCCTCAACTCGAGTACTGCCTATAGGGTAATTATATCAAACAAAACCATTTGTGTTTCCTGTCTTCATCCCGTAGATTCCCAACACCGGTACTACCCACAGTGAGCCAATGGGACGACATGCTCGGTACCGCCTTCTCCCTGGCGATAGTGGGCTACGTCATCAACCTGGCCATGGGCAGGACGCTAGCAGCCAAACACGGCTATGATGTGGATCCTAATCAGGTAGAAAAAGACTTTCATTCAGTCCTGTAGAAAAAGTTATATTGTCTTTTTTTTCTTTTTTTTGGCGAGACGGTACCCCCTAATAGGCAAAACAAATATTTTAATAGAAACTTTCCCAGTTTGTTATGTACATATAACCAACATGGATAATGCCAGATTAAAAAAATTTATTTCATTTTGTTTAAACATTCAAAACGAAACTTTTCCAGAAGGGATTGTGGCTATGTCCGCTTATCAGCCCATACATCAGGAAAATACTGTCTATACTGTCATAAAAAAATATAAATGTTCACATAGTTTTGGTATAAAATGTACTATAATAAACCCGGCTATGAATGATATATCAACAAACCCTTCTGTAATTAGAAGCAGGATATGGATGGGAAGAAATGTGGAAAGTTTGGTGTGTGTGTAAATGGAGTTCCGTGTCTTTGTGTGTAAAATGTAAAATGCATAGAAACTAGTTTTTGAGAATTCTATATTTACATTTATATTTAGTCATTTAGCTGACGCTTTTATCCAAAGCGACTTACAAGTTCTGTATGACAAGCCATCAGGAAGAGCACAACTCTATCAGCTGAGTAACAATGTTCATCAAAGTGTTGAGTGCTACAGTGTAGGTTAGTTTATTAGGACAAGTGCATGACAGTACGGTTAGTTAGGGTTAGATTTTTTATTTTATTTGTTTAATTCAGATAATGGTTGAAGAAGTGCGTCTTTAGTCGACGGCGAAAGATTGGACGTGTTTCGGCTGTCCTAACTGGGGTGGGTAGTTCATTCCACCATTGTGGGGCAAGGACTGAGAATAGGCGACTTCTCTTTGATGACCCTCCCGGAGCTTGGATAGGAGTAGGTCTGAGGCGGCCAGAAGATGCAGAGCGTAGGGGTCTTGAGGGTGTGTAGTTGGAGACCATTGACCGGAGGTAGGCGGGAGCGGTTCCCTTTGCCGCACGGTATGCTAGGTCGAGGGCCTTGAAGCGGATTCGTGCAGCAATGGGGAGCCAGTGCAGGTCCCTAAGAAGTGGGGTGACATGGGCCGACTTCGGTAGGTTTGAGATCAGGCGGGCCGCTGCGTTCTGAATGAGTTGAAGAGGCTTAGTGGCAGTGGCCGGGAGGCCAGCGAGCAGTGCGTTGCAGTAGTCGAGGCGGGAGATGACTGTTCATTGGACGAGGAGTTGGGTGGCTTCTTTTGTCAAGAAGGGGCGGATCCTTCTGACATTGCTCAGGAGGAATCGGCAGGTTCTGGTTGTCGCTGCGATGTGAGCAGAGAAGTTCAACTGGTCGTCAAGGACAACACCAAGGTTCTTGGCGGTCGGGGACGCGGTCACAGCTGCATTCTCGACTGTGATGGAAAGGTCGGTCAGGGGGGAGGATTTGGCCGGCAGGTGGAGCAATTCTGTTTTGCTTAGGTTCAGTTTGAGGTGGTTGGTCGTCATCCAGGCGGAGATGTCGGACAGACAGGCAGAGATCCGCTCAGAGACGTGGATATCTGAGGGAGGGAAGGAGAGGAAGAGTTGAGTATCGTCGGCATAACAATGGTATGAGAAGCCATGAGACGTGATAATGTTACCCAGTGATTTAGTGTAGAGGGAGAAGAGAAGGGGTCCTAAAACCAAGCCCTGGGGGACACCCGTCCGCAGGGGGCGGGTGGCCGACAGGGTCCCTCTCCATGACACTTGGTAGGAGCGGTCATTGAGGTATGATGACAGCCATGTCAGCGCAGAGCCAGCCACTCCCATTCCTGCGAGGGCTACGAGGAGGATCTGGTGGTTGACTGTGTCGAAGGCTGCAGATGGATCTAGGAGAATCAGGACAGAGGAGAGGCCTTTCGCTTTTGCTAAGTGAAGTGCCTCTGTGACCGCAATGAGGGCTGTTTCTGTGGAGTGACCAGTCCTGAAGCCTGACTGATTACGGTCTAGGACAGGGGTCAGCAACCTTTTTGACATGGAGTGCCTGTTTGAAATATAGTTGTAACTAGTGTGCCTCAACAATATTCCATCGTAATTTTTTTCCCTGATAATCAGGTCTTTTTAATGATAATTTTTACATTATTACATCATTATTGTTATTGTTATTATTAACAATATTATTATGATGGTTGTATCAACCCTAAATCTGAGTTTGGGGGGGGGGGGATGCAATGCAGACAAACAGCTGCATACAGTGCGACCATTTCACTCACATTTGCCTAATAAAACTATGTTTATTGTCATTGTTTTAAGAACACAAGTTGACTTGGTAATACTCAAATTTCTTCGGCAGAGAAAGATGAGGGAGGGGGGGGTGGTGGGGGGGGAGTGAGGAGGGAGGACATGGTAGCATGCAGTTTGCGAAGATTCTTGGCAGAGGCCTTGATCCTATGGTGAAAGAAAGAAGCTTTGGCATTAGTAATGGTTTTGTGATCTATGGACACAATCAGACAAAATGAAGTAAAATAAACAACTAATTGTCTGTTTTTGATATTTTATTGCCACTAGTTTGAAATAAGACATGTTAAGGAAGCAAAATATAACAAGATCTCAATATCGTCGGAAAAAGGCGATTTCGGGGGTACAGTCTCACCTTAACACTTTGGTTGCCACTTGTTAAAGGGGAACTATTTTACTATTTCTTTCACTATTTGGGCACTTTTACACAATTCCTGTGAGTCTATGGAACACCTCTGTAATTTTTTTTTTTTTTATTCATTGTTTTGTATTTTTAATCAAGTAGCCTATACTCAAACAGCATTTTTCTACCTCAAGATTTTAAGTCATTTTGAGGCTGGGCTCCAACCACAGTGTGGCCTGGTGCCAACTGCCACATCAACTGCCACATTATTATGCAGCTGAGACATCTCTGACATCACAGATATGCACATTTTCAGATGACTCAGTTCAGTGAGGGTGAATATTGTGAGAGGAGAATTGGAAGAATGCGCCAATATGAGAATTAGAGACATAGATCCTATTAATATAAGTCCATATAGCTAGGAAACAATGCTAAACACTGAAAAAGGCCATTTATAAGATAGTTCCCCTTTAACATGGTAAAACCCTGTTGAATGCCAGCACCCACTTCAATGATAGCGTTGTGAACACATAATCTCTGTCTTAAATTATGGCTGTGTCTAATCTGCCCGTCGCTTATCAATGACTTGTTTGCAGTCAACATTGTCGAAACGGATTGTTTTTTAATCTGTTCATTTCCGTTTTATAGCATTTTGAAAAGCCCTCGTTTTTCAGGAAAATATATAGATTCCGTGATGAACAGCAATATTCTGGCATACACAAAAAACGTTGTAATTTTTCGGCCTATTTATGAATCGTTTTCAAATAAACGCTAGATTATCGATAGTATATGTGTACTTATGCACTCTAGAGAAGCGATCTGAAAAATATATTCTCATTTCCTGATTGCACACGTACACACACACACATGGGGCACACGCTGATATCTCTGTGAAAATAGATCCGATTACCTCAAGACGGGTGAAATAAATTGCTTACCTCAGATCAGATGTTCTCCAAAAAGATTATTCCAATTCCTGATCGCCATTCCAAATATCGATTGCGTTTATTGATTCAGCGTTGGGTACTGTAAATATGTATTCCACGCGTTTTCCGGCTCGGCGATCACTTGGGTCTCTTCAGATGCCTCGCCGGAGAAGTAAAATGAGGAGGCTGGACACAGGGAGAGACGATAGGGGGCGGTATTTTCCCAATGGAGCTCGGAGAGAGTCTGCAGCACTAGCGTGAGGCTCGATTGATTAAATATTAATTCAAATCGCTAATAAAAAAAAATACGACAAACAAGCGCTATATAGTGTTGTTGGCATTCAACAGTCGGCATGAACTAACGACAAAACGCGTCCGTGGCACTCAAAGTGTTAACTCTTTCAGTGCCCACCACGACATAACACGTGTTATCAGCCCGCCCCCTGAATGCCCACCACGACAATTAGCGTGTTATTTTTTTATTAGCGATTTGAATTCATATTTCATCAACCGAGTCTCTCGTTGGGAAACCAGCCCCATCAGGAGCTCAGATGTGAAAAAAGCGCCCCCTATCGTCTCCCAGATGGTAATGCACCCTTTTGGAATGGACTCAATGAAAATGGATGAGAAAAGAAAAATCCGGAATCCACATTTTACTTGTCAGGCATGTAACCCGAGCTGATTGCAGTCATTCTGGTCCCTCAGAACAGCGTGGAATATGTGTTTCCACTACCCAGCGTTGGATCAATAAAATCGATAGATTTTTGGAATGGTGATCAGGAATTGGAATGATCTTTTTGGAGAACATCTGATCTGAGGTAAGGAATCTATTTTACAAGTCTTGGGATAATCAGAGTTGTATTTGCTGAGCTCTCAGCATTCGCCCTATGTGTGTGTGTGGGCGATGGCTTTGAGGAAATCAGAGAATCGATTTTTCAGATTGCCTATATAGCATGCATACGTACATATATACTATCGATAATCTAGCGTTTATTTGAAAACTATTCATAAATTGGCCGAAAAATTACAACGTTTTTGTGTATTCTAGAATATTCCAGTACAGGGCGTTTATTATGGAATCTTTTTATTTTCCTTGAAAACGAGGGCTTTTCAAAATGCTATAAAACGAAAATGAACCGATAAAAAAACAATCCGCTTCGACAATGTTGACTGGAAAACGAGTCATTGATAAGCGACGGGCAGATTAGACACATAGCCATAATTTAAAACATAGATTAGGCGTTATTAACGCTAACATTGAAGTGGATGCTGGGCATTCAAGCACTAAATCGTGCGCCCCCTGCTGGCACTGAAAGTTGTAAGTGGTATTTTTTTGTTTGTTAAAATAAGTGGTCTACATTCTGACAGTCATCACTGATAGATTGTCTGGTCAGTAACATGGGTCTCCCAGTAGTACTGGCAGTAAACACAAAATAAATGTTCTGGTATCCCTTCCCACTAGTTTTAAGAAAATGTGTCCTTGAAACAAGTAAAATAATCTACCAGTGCAAATTTGTAAATTTGCTGTGGCAAGATTTCTTGAAATAAGTAAAGAAATATCGGGATATCCGTTTTTTTTGGTTTACCGCAGAGCGGAGGGACTGGGAGACCAGACACTCTATATAATAATAATAATAATAATATTAATAATGGCTTGAATTGATATGTTGGTGGCTGATCTGGCCAAGGGGAAGCACGTTGAAAATAGATTGTCTTTTAATATACTTGTGCTGTTCAAGTTGGTCATGAGCAGTAAAACCCCTGTTTTTATACATAATCAGATTGTTTTTAGTAATACTGTGCACGAGCATTACACTAGAGGTTCCAGTAGTGGGCAGCTTGAATTGCCAGGTCCTAGAACCAGCGCTTTGGGGAGATCTTTTATTTTTAGAGCATTAACTCTTTGGAATGGCCTGCCTCGGAACCTCTGCTGCATTTACAGTAGATTCACGTTTAAAAATAATCTTAAATTGTTTTTAAATTGTTTAACACTGTAAAGTAATTTTTTGTTTTTGTTTTACACTAATGCAATTTTAGCTATCTTAATTGTTACAGTAGTTTCATTATGCATTGTGTGTACTGACTTTTAATAATTTTGTTTATACAATAGTGATTGTTTTTGTATGTTTTTTTTTTTTTTTGTGTGGACCCCAGGAAGACTAGCTGGTTGCTATCGCACCAGCTAATGGGGATTCCTAATCAAATCAAATCAAATCAAATGTAAAGGATGAAAAGGAGGGGGCCAAGGACAGAGCCTTGAGGTACTCCTTGGATGACCGGGGCAGGGGGGGATCTGGAGTTATTGATGGTGATGAACTGTTTCCCGTTGGAGAGATATGACCAGAGCCAGGAGAGAGCTGTGCCGGTGAGGCTTAGGTAGTCAGACATGAAGGGTAGTGTGGTAGACTGTGCCAAATGCAGCAGACTGGTCGAGATCATCTCAATGTGTCCAGAGTCAGCAGCAAAATTAGTTTTCATGAGGGCAGTCTCTGTGCTGTGATTTAAGGGATTCATAGAGCTCATGGTTGGACATGTGTTGGGCGGCAACTGCTCTTTCCAAGATCTTACTAAGGAAAGGAAGGTTGGAGATCGGCCGGTAGTTGTTCAGTTCATCCGTAATATCAGTGACAGCTGTGAATGTAGAGATATTCAACACTTTTAACAAAGAAATACCACTTGCAGCACCTTTTTAAAACGTTACGTTTATGTATCGTTGTGTATATCTGAATACCTGTATGTCATTATGAATTGAAAATGGGGGACCCTGATGTAAACAAGACTAAAGTCTTTCTCTGGTCTGCATCCCAGTATTGTGTGTGTATTGAGTTGTACTGTACCGATTCTGCAATCTGTTAATTAAAGTTTTCAATCAATCAATCAATCACGTTTCTGTTTTACAGGAGATGTTGGCTCTCGGATGCAGCAACTTCCTGGGGTCCTTTTTCAAGATCCATGTGATCTGCTGTGCCCTGTCAGTGACTCTGGCTGTGGACAGCGCCGGGGGGATGTCACAGGTAGGTACAACACAACACGGCTATGTTCACACTGCAGGCAACAGTGGCCCAAATCAGAATCTTTTATATAATTTTCTTTTTTTTCCATTTTTGTCATTTAGCTCAGGCGTTCCCAAACTTTTCAGGCCGCGACCCCCAAATAACTGTCAGAGAGCCGCGACCCCCACTATTATAGAAGGTAAAAAAAATTATAATATATGTAGAAGGGTGGATTATCCCTGCTTGTGGGAGTAGTAGTACACAGACACTGGGTAGTAGGTTACTATAGTATTGGACCTATAAGTACCCCCGTCTTTGGCCCGGAACGTCGTTCTGGAGGGCTTGCAGCTGGAGTGGATGGGGCCCAGGATTTACTAACCTGGGGACTGGTACTCTGGTCTCCCTCGCCTTCCAAGGCGGTCAGCAGTAGCTCCCCACACACCCTCACTTTCCCCAGTACCTCCGACAGCCCTCCCACACCCAGTGACTGTCAGTTCAATAGTGTTATTGGGCTTCCCTTTAAGCAGTACCCTTCCTTGACCACCTGTATAGACCCTTCAAATGCTATTCTGTAAATGGGGTGTAAGTAGGGATGTCCGATATTATCGGCCGACCGATATAATCGGCCGATATCGGCAGTAAAATGTGATATCGGAAAATATCGGTATCTGTTTAAAAAAAGAAAAAAACAATAACAATATTTGTTATATATATATCCAGTGAAATTATTAGTTACCTGAAATTATTCAGTTTTTTGGGGGGGGAAACCCTGCATATATCGGTATCGGTTGATATCGGTATCGGAAATTAAGAGTTGGACAATATCGGAATATCGGTATCGGTAAAAAAGCCAATATCGAGCATCCCTAGGTGTAAGGGTTAAATAATTATGCAGTCACAATATTTACCCAGGGGTTAGAATAGCAAATGGAACTTGGAAGAAACGGACACACAAAATGATCCCGATTATGTCTACTTTATATAGAAGCCTGGGCATGTTATCCATTACACTGTTATTCATTAAAACATGGCACCGGGTGCTCTTGTTATTATAATGTAGGGGAAGCTCTTCCCACCATAGGCACTGAGTGCTCAATACATTAAAACACCCCGCTTGTACTAGGGGAACCCAGGCATAAAATGTAGACACATTGGGAATTCAAGAACCAAATAATCAAATAAACGAATAACAAAATAAAACCAAGTAAATGTGGGCCCACGTTACCAAAAGAAAACCTAACCTAAGCCGGCTTAAATTGTTCGGGGTACCCCTTAGACACTGGTTGTTAGCGTTCACTTCAATGGCCGTTGCTGTTGATACACGTGGTACTGTTAGTACTTAGCCAAGATGGCGGACCCACTCTTGTCACCGCTCGTCCGGGTGACAAGATGGCGTCAGCGATACCGCGAGCACAGCCAGCAGGCTGGGCGGACAGCAGGCAGTGGTTAGCTGGAGGAGCGTGCTGTATGGCGTCCTCTGCTGGTGGGAAGAGGTGTCCTCTGTACCGTCTGGGAAACGTCCACCGCTGCTGTTGCTGGCTTGCTTCTGTCGCGCAAGCTAATACTGTGACTACCCTAAACACAGCTAAGCTTTGGGTCTCGACGCACCCTCCTGCTATATCGGTTACACTGCTAACGCAACGTGGCTGGCTATACCACCGGTCTCTTCAGCGCCGCGCGCCCGGTAGTCTACTCAAGTCAGACGGAGCCGTTAGCAGCATACTACTATACCGCACACAGTAACTACTATAACCCGATAACGTTAGACGTTAAGTCTCGTTAACTAGACGTTAGTCCTCTGGTTCGGTTTCTCTTACTCACACACTATCGCTGATACTTCTAGGATAACCCGTCACTAGCAAGTATTTCTCATCACCCGCCGCTCGCTCCGACGGGGCTCTCCTTCATTAACTTCTTCAACGGGGCTATTCCAAACCCCCACTTTGGGAACCCCTGCTTTTATCCAAAGCAACTGACACGTTTTGTACGACAAGTCAGCAGGAAGGGCACAACTCGGCTGAGTAACAATGTTCATCAAAGTGTTCAAACTTGAGTGTTACAGTGTCGAGTGTATGTTAGTATATTAGGAAGAGTGCATTTTTGCTCATACGTATGTGTGCTCATCAAGATCTGATTCTTTTATGACCGTGTGAACAACACAATCACATGGAATCTGATCTTTTCAGTTCTGATTTGGGCCACTTTCATATGTGATCCTAAATCAGATACAGGTCAGATCTTTTTGATAATGTGACCTCAGTCTGAACAGTCATGTGACTTTCATTTAACTTTGCATGCGGGTCAGTTCAGGAGCGTGACTGGTTCACACTGGACTCTGATATTGGCCACATTTAAAAAATATATAATATAAATGATGTGAACAGCCAAACTAAATAGTCAGATCTGAGCAATAAATCAGAATAGAGTACTAAAGCTTGCAGTGTGAACATAGCCCCCTAGAGAATAAACCAGTAGGTTGTTATAGTCTTAGCTAAACTGCAGGTAAGACAGTTATCCCGCAATCTATATAATGTTTTGTCTCGTCTAAATATTTATTCTCTATGGGTGCATCGACCGCTCGAGAAATTCTAGAATTGAATCTCAAACCCCACCCTCTTTTCTTGATCCTTCAATCGGTGACATTTCGAGGGAAAGCGACAGGTGTGATCTTTTTTCCTTTAATGATTCCAACACCTGGAATTCCCTCCCAACTGACTCTGAAGCCGAAGGTTTTTCTTTTTCTGCATTTAAAACTTAAGAGTATGATCTCCGACCACCCTGTGTCGACTCGTAACCGTCTGATTTTCTATCTTTTATTCTGATTCATTGTGCCTATATGTATGAAATAGCTGATAAACTACGTCTTGTAAGCTCGTCGTCGCTGTAAATAAAGGTAACCTCAGTGTCTTACGAGTTGAAATAAAGGTTTGAAATTAAATTATTGGAGGAACAAGAAAAGAGGGCGGGCTTGAGATGGGTCAATTGTATTTTAAGTAAAGGCTAGAGAGCATGTAAATGGTAAATGGTGCATTTATATAGCGCTTTCACGCACACATTCACACACCGAAGGCGACCATGCAAGGTGCCAACCTGCTCATCGGGAGCAGGTAGGGCGTTAATTGTCTTTGCTCAAGGACACTTCGACACGCTGCCCGGGAGGAGCAGGAATCGAGCCGGGAACCTTCCGGATTACCAGACGACGTGGCTCTACCTCCCGAGCCACTCTTTGTTCTCACTAACCAGCTCGCTCCTCTTCCTCTCTCACGCTGCAGTTTGCCAGTCTGTGTGTGATGCTGGTCGTCATGGTGACCATGCTGGCCCTGGGAACGTTCTTGAACCCACTGCCCAAGGTATGTAGATAATAATAATAATAATAATAATAATAATAATAATAACTATTTGTATAGCACTTTTCATAAAGAAATTGCAGTTTAAAGTGCTTCACAGCGGTAAAAAATACAGGCATAGATAGAGGGGTAGCAAGTAGGGATGTCCGATATTATCGGCCTACCGATATTATCGGCCGATATTGGCATTAAAATGTGATATCGGATTTTTTTTTTTCTTTTTTACATTTCTATAACCTTTATTTACCCAGGCAAGCAAGTAAGAACAAATTCTGATTTTATTTATTGTCAAAAGTATGCATAATGTTATGTTAATTCCACAACAAGAGATATGTAATGTTAAATACCTGAAATTATTCAGTTTTTGGGGGGGGGGGGGGGGGGGCGGAGAACCCTGCATATATCGGTATCGGTTGATATTGGTATCGGAAATTAAGAGTTGGACAATATCGGTATATCGGTATCGGTAAAAAAGCCAATATCGAGCATCCCTAGTAGCAAGGTAAGGTAAATCACAGTTTTTCACATTAGGATCAAGCATCCCAATAGGCCTCTCTGTTTACGGTTTCATTCAGTAATACAAATTATTAAATAGAATAGACGGAGTAAAAAAGTGCTAAAAATTATAAAATAAAACGGACGGTAAAAGAGCAGTGCATCGCTCTTAATCAGTGGCGGTTGGAATGCCCCACGGGCCCCGAGGCGAGATTGACAGGTCATCTCTGGTACTATGCAGTGCACTATGCAAAACGGCAAAGAGATAGGTAACGTTCGTTAAGTGCCAAATTACCATCATCATGATACACCCTCACATAATTCACAAAGTGTTCACATGCGCCACCCATGTGGTAACCTAGAAATACCATAGATTGTGGCTAGGTGGTAACGTATATGTTTTCTATGATCACTATGAATTGAAAATGGGGGACCCTGATGTAAACAAGACAAACGTCTTTCTCTGGTCTGCATCCCCTTAACGAGCCGTACTGTATTGTACCCATTCTGCAATCTGTTAAATAAAGTTTTCATTCATTCATTCACATTACGTTAGTTAGCATCCAAGCTTGATTGATTGATTGAAAACTTTATTAACAGATTGCAGAATGGGTACAATACAGTACAGCTCAATACACACAATTGTTAAGGGGATGCAGACCAGAGAAAGACTTTCGTCTTGTTTACATCAGGGTCCCCCATTTTCAATTCATCAGGACATATATGACATACATGACATACAGATAGTCAGTACTGCTACATCTATACATTTATGACATACCAGATTTGCAAATACAGTACTGTTTGTGATACAGAAGGAGTCAAGAAAAGGGAGTATATACATTTGACGTAGAAACTGTACATTGGAGGAGGTTGGGTGGGGGGGGTTGGGTACACTGGGATATTGACAACCATACTGGGTAATTTACATTGGAGGTGGTTGGGGGGGGGGGGGCACACTGTATAAACAAGCAAAACTGTACATTGAGGGGGGGGAGACTCTGTACAAACAAACAAAATTGTACATTGGACTATTGACAAAACCATACTAGGTAAATGACTGTACATTGGAGGGGGTTGGGTTAGGATATTTACAGGGGCCAGTGTTGAATTGCAGTCTCCCGTAGGTGTCTCTTGAGAGAGGTTTTGAAAGTGGGTAGTGATCCACATTCCTTTACAGCTTTGGGTAGGGCGTTCCACATTGATGTGGCATAATTGCGAAACGTGTTTAGTCCCTTATTTGAGCCGAATCTGGGTTTAACATGATTTGTGGAGCTCCCTCTGGTGTTGTGATCGTGGTATTCACTGACCTTTGGGAAGTATTTTGCCATGTACATGGGTACCTTGGTTGTGTAGTGTATCTTGTAGACCAGGCCCATTGCAAGTTGCTGTACTCTGTCATCTACTCTAAGCCATCCTAGGTTGTCAAAGTGGGCAGGGGTGAGGTGGGTTCTAGGAGTAAGGTCAAGCAGTAGTCTGACCAGTTTGTTTTGAGATGTTTGTAATTTTGTTTTTAGCGCCTTTGAGGTGCTTTGGTACCATGAGGTGCAAGCATAGTCGTAGTACCCCTGAATGAGTGCTCCTGCCAGAGTCTTCAGGGTATTCTTGTTTACCAGAGAGGAGATCCGGTACAAGAATCGAGTTCGTTGGTTGACTTTTTTTATTACATTGGATGCCATTTTGTCACAGGAGAGATTAGCCTCTAGGATGGAACCCAGGTAGGTAATTTCATCTTTCCTTGTGACAATATTGTCACCCACTGTAACTGAGAAGCCGTCGGTCTTGCTGAGTTTGTTATTTGAACCGAAGAGAATGGACTCTGTTTTGCCCATGTGTAATGATAGTTTGTTATCAGCGAGCCATATGCAGATTCTGCCTAGTTCCTACTAACGTTAGTAGTACTAGGTAGCTTACCTGCAATAATGTTGTCATCGTCCTGGACAGATAAGACTTGTTAAATCATAATATATCCACACTTTGTGCTGGTAAATGTCCCCTTTAGCTGCTCGGTGTCGTCGGATTTTAATACACCACGGTGGTGATGTGGGGGACGCTGATGTAAACAAGACGAAAGTCTTTCTCTGGTCTGCATCCCCTTAACAATTGTATGTATTGAGCTGTACTGTACTGTACCCATTCTGCAATCTGTTAATAAAGTTTTCATTCATTCATGTTTCAGGTGACTTATTATGTTGTGTTTCTCTGATGTCGCGTTCATGTTACGTGGGAAGAAGCGGAAGAACCAGAGGACATCTCGTTGCTACAACTAGGAAGCCTTCACGCATTGACTCGATCAAAACGCCCACATCCATACTTCCGCAATTCGTGACGCGAAGTGGGAGATATCGGGGTCTATAAAAAATCCCATATGTCCTAGTAGGAATTACAACTAGGAGGCTGACGTGAATGGTTTTTCCCAGTCGGAAGCTGATTCTTCCGATTCTTCCCACGTAACGTGAACGCGACATCAGAGAAAAATATCACATCCGCGCTGCTTGTGAGATTTACGTGGCTACGTCACAGCCAAGGAAAGGGAGCGCTGGATTTGTGCAAAACGCCCTGTTCCTAAACCACACGCTATCAGTCGTACTCGTACCACAGTACTGGCAAAACGGGAGGAGCCTAGAATCAAAACAAACGCACCAGTCCCAGTTGCCGTTACCACCAGTTGTGTTCGATCCAGTCCCACACGCGAACGGCAACTCCATTCAGTCCCGGGCCTGGGCCCGGGGCCGGAGGGGGGGCCGGGGCCCGGGCCCCCCCTCCCGCCAGACGGTGGGCGGGCCCTAAGGCCGCTGCCTCCCCTGCCGCGCCTATAGCTCCGCCCCTGCTCTTAATACAATGATGATGATGTCATCCAGAGTTAACAGAGTAAAACACTGAGTGATGGTCAAGAGTTTAATATCATATTTTTGGTGTTTCCTATCGAGTTGAATCCCATGTGTCTCCTACTCGGTCTCCCAGATGGTTAATGTCAAACATAAGCGGTTGTTCAACTTGCTAACGTTTGCTGCCTTTATTTATTCTCGAAATTACAATTGAGGTCACCCTCGTTTTCAATGTCGTCGAGACTTTCCAGCCATTTCAATGCACACATTTCTACAATATAGCAATAATAAATATGAATAACTATCTATATAGTATTCTTCACACATGGATCGCAGTCCAGAGTGCACCACAGCAATTAGTATAACATGAACATAAAATCAACACAAATTAACCAAATTTGCATTAATTGCAGACATAAGAATAGGTATAAAAGACAATAAAAGTAGTGCAATGTAAACATGCAGACTTAAGACTTAGGCATACAATAAGTACATCACATGCTATCCTTAACCCTTTCACTGCCACACGACAGAAGGTTAACCCTTTACTATCACACAACCGACGGCGATGCTAATGATGGAGCATCGCCGTCGGTTGTGTGATAGTAAAGGGCTAACCTTCTGTATTGTCACAGTGAAAGGGTTAACCGGCTGTCGTGTGGCAGTGAAAGGGTTAACCTCCCTGTAGGCCAGTAGTGTTTTGTTGGTTTACCGATGCTCTGTGTCGCTGCGGAAGGCTATATTTTTATCTGCCTAACGCTGTCGTCGGCTGGGAGAGTCGACCCCTTCATTTTCGTTCTTGCTACTGTATGTCTTTGCATAATTTGAAAGGTTGTGTCTGAGCCGTTGTCTTGCTGTCTGTATGCTTGTTTGTTTTTCTGTTAACCCTTTCACTACCACACTACAGAAGGTTAACCTTTCACTACCACACTACAGAAGGTTAACCCTTTCATTACCACACTACAGAAGGTTAACCCTTTCACTACCACACTACAGAAGGTTAACCTTTCACTACCACACTACAGAAGGTTAACCCTTTCACTACCACACTACAGAAGGTTAACCCTTTCACTACCACACTACAGAAGGTTAACCCTTTTGCTACCACACTACAGAAGGTTAACCCTTTCGCTACCACACTACAGAAGGTTAACCCTTTCGCTACCACACTACAGAAGGTTAGCCCTTTCACTACCACACTACAGAAGGTTAACCTTTTGCTACCACACTACAGAAGGTTAACCTTTTGCTACCACACTACAGAAGGTTAACCTTTCGCTACCACACTACAGAAGGTTAACCTTTTGCTACCACACTACAGAAGGTTAACCTTTCGCTACCACACTACAGAAGGTTAACCTTTTGCTACCACACTACAGAAGGTTAACCTTTCACTACCACACTACAGAAGGTTAACCTTTCGCTACCACACTACAGAAGGTTAACCTTTTGCTACCACACTACAGAAGGTTAACCTTTTGCTACCACACTACAGAAGGTTAACCTTTTGCTACCACACTACAGAAGGTTAACCTTTTGCTACCACACTACAGAAGGTTAACCTTTTGCTACCACACTACAGAAGGTTAACCTTTCGCTACCACACTACAGAAGGTTAACCTTTCGCTACCACACTACAGAAGGTTAACCTTTTGCTACCACACTACAGACGGTTAACCTTCTGTAGTGTGGTAGTGAAAGGGTTAACCTCCTGCAGTGTGGTTGTGAAAGGGTTAACCATTTGTTGTGTGGCAGTGAACGGGTTAACCTTCTGTATTGTCACAGTGAAAGGGTTAACCCCTTTGGTAGTGAAAGGGTTCATGTTTTGTGTTTATAAAAGAAAATAATAAACACATTTGTAAAAAGAAAAAGAAAAAAGGTTCAATATCAACACTGTTCTCCACACAGTCTGTGCTCGGAGCCCTTATTGCTGTCAACCTGAAGAACACCCTACTGCAGCTGTCTGACCCGTATTACCTGTGGAAGAAGAGCAAACTGGATTGTGTGAGTGAAATCTACACACAATGTTAGTATTACCTGTTGAAGAAGAGCAAACTGGATTGTGTGAGTGAAATCTACACACAATGTTAGTATTACCTGTGGAAGAAGAGCAAACTGGATTGTGTGAGTGAAATCTACACACGATGTTAGTATTACCTGTTGAAGAAGAGCAAACTGGATTGTGTGAGTGAAATCTACACACGATGTTAGTATTACCTGTGGAAGAAGAGCAAACTGGATTGTGTGAGTGAAATCTACACACGATGTTAGTATTACCTGTGGAAGAAGAGCAAACTGGATTGTGAAATCTACACACGATGTTAGTATTACCTGTGGAATAAGAGCAAACTGGATTGTGTGAGTGAAATCTACACACGATGTTAGTATTACCTGTGGAAGAAGAGCAAACTGGATTGTGTGAGTGAAATCTACACACGATATTATACCCTGATAGCAGGCACGTGCACACATGAGCCCAAAGGGTGCTCGAGCACCTGCCCTTTTGTGCCTCAAATCTTTAAAAAAATTTGTTTTTATACTTATTTTTTTTATATATATATTAGACAATAGAGCACTTCTTGGGTCTGTAGGGTAAGCACTTATTCCCTCCCCCCTGAACATTTATGGAGATGTATGGGCCTTTTAAGTCAGTGATAGAAGTGTCTTTCAAGGATAAGTGAGCTCCTGCACTGATTATTATTTAAGCATTACATCACGCGCAGTCGTGGTTTGTGAAAAATAAACCATGCCTAGGGGTGGTCGTTAGACCCCCTAGGCATGGTTTATTTTTCACAAACCACGACTGCAAGTGGTGTAATGCTTTTATACAACTGCCACATTCATCCAACCTTATTGCTATACAATAAACACACATTAATTGAAGATTTATTGAGAACCATCCGCCAGAAAAAGTAGTTCCCAAAAAAGAGAAGTTGCCTCCATGTGGAAGCAGCTCGGAAGTGCATTCAACTGTTCTCAGTAGGACATCCAACCAACTAACACATCCAACTGTCTTTCAACTAAGACATCCAACCAACTAACACATCCAACTGTCTTTCAACTAAGACATCCAACCAACTAACACATCCAACTGCCTTTCAACTAAGACATCCAACCAACTAACACATCCAACTGCCTTTCAACTATAAGACATCCAACCAACTAACACATCCAACTTTTCTTTAGTTTTTAATTATGAAGTTAGTGGTTGTTATTGGAATGATTGATTGATTGAAAATTGTATTACCAGATGCAGAATGGGTACAATACAGTACGGCTCAATACACACAATTGTTAAGAAGATGCAGACCTACTTTCTATAGAACTTCATTCTTAGATGCTTCTATTGAAAGTAGGTTTAAAAAAAAAAAAAAAATGTGCAATCAATCAATTCGCGCGATTTTTATTTTGTTCTACAATGACTCATGACCCATCAATTACATCATCCAACATTGTTTAAAGGACTAAGACATTCGCCGTGACAGAATCGCTTTATATTTAGTCGTTATGACGCTATCAACATATCCATTTGTTAAAGATTATTGTCCGCCATCTTGTTTTTTCCGAAAAATCCGCACGGCGGAGTGATTGTGATTCGGTTGTGGGCGGGTCCTGGGACCAGGAGTGTGGAATTGTGACCGATACATACGTGTAAATTGACTGTTTCAGCCAATCAGAATCAAGAAATTTGCATGCCGTTGTATAAAGTTCAATATTTGATCACCAATACCCCCCAAAAAGCATAAAAAGGGGGCCCCCTGCCCAAAAAAGGCCCCCCAAAAATCTCGCTTTGCAGGACCAGTGCCCTTTTCAGCCTTTGGGCACCCGCCCCTCTAAAGTCCTGTGCACGTCCCTGCCTGATAGTATATGATGCCTGTTTGGGCACCTTGTGTATACTGCACCATCTGTACACGGTTTGCTTTTACTCTTTTCATAGTATATATTCAGATTCAAATTCTTTATTGCCTATATTTATTGTAACGTATGATATAAAACCGATAGGGCATACAGACCCTCATCTGCACCTTTGTTTAGACTATTAACTTTTCTCGTATTTTTATATTCAGAGTTAATTATATTGTTACACTGTTTATTATTATAATAATCTTTTTAAACTAAGTTATTGCCTATATTTATGTCTTTCTACTATTACCCTGCCCATACCTGTACGCCTGTTACTGTTCCGCAACTATAAGTTACTTCCGGGGTAGGCCTGATTGGCCCCGACAGGCACGTGACAGGCGCGGCCACGCTCCCGCGGCAGCCTCAGGACGCGCAACTTTCTCTGCCGCGCGGCACGCTCCGCGGCAGCATTATGTAGTAATACGCCCTTTTTCACTATCCAGAAATAGCTCAATTGGCAGTGTTGCATTGGTGTGGATCCTACCGTCCGTTGCTGGCGAGTTCGATTCCCTTCAAATTATTATAATTTTTTTTAACGTGCATTCGTTCGCCGTTAAGTTTAGGCATGTTAACTTTAAGCATTGTTTCGGAGTTGGTTAAGGTTAGGCATTGTTTCGGAGTTGGTTATGGTTAGAAAGGTTAAGTTTAGGCGCTGTTAAGGAGCTGGTTAAGGTTAGAGTTTGTCTTAGAGAATGGCAATATTCTTTCGGAGTTGGTTATGCCTTATGGTTAAAGTTAGGCATGGTTAAGGTTAAGGTTAAGGTTAGGCATAGTTTCGGAGTTGCTTAAGGTTAAAGGGTTAAGTTTAGGCGCTGTTAAGGAGCTGGTTAAGGTTAGAGTTTGTCTTAGAGAATGGCAATAGACAGCCTATTTCCGCGCGACAGCTCTCAGCAGCCTCGTTGCGCGTCCTGAGGCTGCCGCGTCACGTGCCTGTCAGGGCCAATCAGGCCTACCCCGGAAGTAACTTATAGTTGCCGAACCGGTACAGGCTACCTGTACCTCCCCTCCCCCCTCCCAGGCACGTGCACAGATGGAGGCCAAGGGGTGCTTGAGCACCTGCCTTTTTGAGCCTCATCAAAAAAGTGCCCTTTTTGAAAAAAAAAGAAAAAAATATTTTTTGTTTTTTGTTTGTTTACCGTTACGCATATAGACTGCCCTTCCAACTGAAAAATGTCAGGATAGAATAAAAATATTAGGTAAAGAGAGAGAGATGCCCCATATTCCATTGCAGTTTGCACGGCCTCCTCAGCGTGCCTCTCCGCGGACCTATATATTTTATGCATAGCGTGGGTGGTGATGATGATGATGATAGAAACCGCTGTGGCGCATACAGTTGAATGCTGGTATTACACTCATTGAGGGACACGAAGAAGTCAAGTCCGATTGGATTTGGGAATCTCAAATACAAATCGGGATTGGAATAAAAAATGCATTTATATTAAACAATACAGAATATACAGCACTTCTTGGGGTCTGTAGGGTAAGCACTTATTCCCTCCCGCCTGAACATTTATGGAGATGTATGGGCCTTTTAAGTCGGTGATAAAAGTGTCTTTCAAGGATAAGTGAGCTCCTGCACTGATTATTATACGCGCGCTCGGTTTATATATACACACACAAGTGTAGTGCCCTTTTCAGCCTTTGAGCACCTGCCCCTCTAAAGTCCTGTGCACGTCCCTGCCCCCTCCTGCTATGACACCCGCATTTCCCCAAGGGGATCGATAAAGGAATATCTCATCTCATCTTATCTTTTATTTTTAACCTTTTATTTAACCAGATAAAAAAGCATTGAGACAAAATCTCATTTACAATGCAACAATCTTCTCTTCCATGTTTCCTCTGGTCCAGTGTGTGTGGGTCGTCTCTTTCCTGGCCACGTTCTTCCTCAGCTTGCCTCTCGGAGTTGCTGTTGGAGTCGCCTTCTCCATCCTGGTGGTAATATTCCAGACACAATTGTGAGTTGAATTTGACTGTATCCTAAGGCCCAGGGGTGTAAAGTAACTTGAGTAATTGTACTTCGTTACAATACTTAAGTACTGTTTTTTGGGGGATTTGTACTTTACTAGAGTATTATTAGGTTTGTATTCTTGTACTTTTACTCAATTACATTTCAGAGAAAAAAAAAACATTTTACTCCTTACATTTTAAATGCAGACCTACAAAGTACAAATCTCGCAGGTCCAACAATTTTTTTTTAAACTTATATTTTTATTAACATTTATAGACACACAACACTTATACAATACCTACAATGACATCAATAACATAACAGTACATTTACATGGGCCCCTTGAATTCGGCTGCGTTCAGCCTCCCAGTCCCCCCCCCCCCCCCACACCTAGCCAAGCCCGCTACCTCCCATGTCACCGAGAGCCCCACCCCACGCCCACCGACCCCGCAACATACAGGACCCAGGTCCAACTATTTTAATTAGTATATTTGTTTCTCTGGCCGAACTAACGTTAACGTTATTAACTCATTAATCCTGCGGCTGCAATTTTACAGCCCGATACTCTTTGACTTTTATTTGAGTCCGATTTTGAGACGGTACCCATACTTTCACTTAAGCATAATTTCTGAGTACTTTTTACACCCCTGCCTAAGGCTGCGTTCACACTGCAAGTGCTCAATTCTGATTTATTGCTCGGGTCAGATTATTTTTGTTTTTTTTATATTTTTTTTAATGTGGCCAATATCAGATGCCAGTGTTGAACCGGTCACTGCGCCTGAACTGAGCCGCATGCGCAAAAATGAACAATAAAGAAGATGGACGTAAAGAATTGTGACCAATGTCAATCTAGAGTGACGTAAAAGTTGCATGAAAGTCACTACTAGTCCCATGACTGTTCAGCCTGAGGTCGCATTGCAAAATAATAGACCTGTACCTAATTTAGGATCACATTTTGAAAGTGGCCCCAAATCTGAATTGAAAAGACCAGATTCCATGTGATTTGTGTTGTTCACACTGTCATGATAAAGAATCAGATCTGAGTCGCATATTTATGAGCAAAACTAAATCAAATTTGGGCAACTTTCACCTGCCCAACTACGTGGCCTATTTGTAGTGTGTGTGGGCAAAACAAAATAACTGATATCTTTATACACAAGTTACAAAGAACCCTGAATATGTGACACAAAGTATAACTCGTACCATATCATTACTACGCCACTGTACTGTAACTTTAACAAAGTATAACTCATACCATATCATTACTACGACACTGTACTGTAACTTTAACAAAGTATAACTCATACCATATCATTACTACGACACTGTACTGTAACTTTAACAAAGTATAACTCATAACATATCATTACTACGACACTGTCACTTTAACAACGTTTATTACATGGCGTTTTCACATTCGCCGAAATGCTTGCTTGTGATTGGTCAATAGCGTTCGTCAGAGGTCCGATATTACTCGATAACTGACCTCTGCTGAACAATAATGACCGCTGTGCGCAGCTGGACCAATCAAGCCCACTACACACACTGTATCAGTGCTGCTCAGCATATGCACGGCTGCACTCAGTCATGCAATCAGACCACAGACCTGCCGGCTGCTGATAATAATAATCACTTTATTTGGGCTGACAGAGCCACAGAACAACTGCGTCTGCATTTGATCTCGTCTTGTCGATGAATTAGGTATATTGTTAGTAAGTTAGCCATGTAATAAGCGGGATAATGTATAGCCTATACTCGGTCATTGTCGCAAAATAATTGACCTTCACTGACGTTTAAAACACCTCGGCTGCGCCTCTGTGTTCTAAACTCTGTCGGTCAATTATTTTGCGATAATGACCTCGTAGCTATACATTATCCCTTACATAACTCATACCATATCATTACTACTACACTGTATGCCACTTTAACAAAGTATAACTCATACCATATCATTACTACGACACTGTACTGTAACTTTAACAAAGTATAACTCATAACATATCATTACTACGACACTGTATGCCACTTTAACAAACGTTCCTCTGTGTTCCTCTAAGTCGTAATGGTTCAGCGGTGGTTCAGGTCATGGACACGGATATCTACAAAAACCCCAAGGTCTACAGCAAGGTACTGAAAGTCATCATCTAAAAGCATTTATTTCACCAGGGGGCGACAGTGGCTCGGGAGGTAGAGCAGTCTTCTGGTAATCCGGAGGTTCCCGGCTCAAGTTCAAGTTTCAAGTTTCTTTAATAGTTGTCATACAGAAGTACAGAATACTTTTGTACAAAATGCTTCTTACTGTTGCGCTCCAGAGACTGTGCAAGACAAGATAAGTATGAAATAAAAACATAGTAAAATTAGAAGTAAAAAAAAAGAGGTCACAGTGTTCAGTTTAGACATATGTACAATGTTCGATGCAGAATAGACGTAGTTACCATACAATATACAATACTGTGCAGTGTACTAATATATAATACTATATAGTGCAAGGCAGAAATGGAGAAATGGGACGAGGTGCAATTTAGGTACAATTCACAGTAGGTGTACGAGTTGTAGTGCAAATCCTTTATCAATAAATATAAAGTGTAAGTGTGTTTGTGTGATCTAAAGTGTGGAGAGTGGGTGCTGCAGTGTGTTGTTTGTTTGAGTGAGTGTGTGCGTGTGGGTGTGTGTGCTGTGTGCATTTGATGGTTGTTGCATAGTGATTATTGTTCGTTTAGCGATTATTGTTCGTTTAGCAGCCTGATGGCCTGGGGATAGAAGCTTCTTCTGAGTCTTTCTGTGCTCGCCTTAAGACTCCGGTATCGCTTGCCTGACCGCAGCAGTTCAAAGAGGCAGTTGTTCGGGTGGCTCGAGTCCTTAATAATTCTCTTAGCCTTCCCCTTGCACCGCTTGTTGTAAATGTTCTGGAGGGTGGGAAGCCCCCCTCCAATTGTGCGTTCGACTGAACGTGTCACTCTTTGTAGTCTGCTACGGTCTTGTGCAGTGCTATTCCCAAACCAGGAGGTGATGTTGCCGGTCAGGATGCTCTCTATTGTACATGAGTAGAAGTTCCTAAGGATCTTCTGACTGACTTGGAACTTCCTTAGGCGCCTGAGGAAGTAGAGGCGTTGTCGTGCCTTCTTCACAACACTGTCAATGTGTGTGGTCCATGTCAAGTCCTCGGATATGTGGGCTCCGAGGTACTTGAAACTGTTCACTCTCTCAACCGGTGCCCCGTCGATGCTGAGGGGGCTGTAGTCCTTGACCCCCGACCTCCTGAAGTCCACAATCATCTCTTTTGTTTTGCTGACGTTCAGGGAGAGGCAGTTCTCCTGACACCACTGTGACAGGTTCTCTACCTCTTCCAGGTAGGCCCTTTCGTCGTTGGCAGAGATCAGGCCCACCACTACTGTGTCATCAGCAAATTTGATGATGGTGTTGTTGTTCCGCTGTGCTACGCAGTCATGTGTGTACAGGGAGTAGAGGAGGGGGCTCAGAACACAGCCCTGGGGGGCCCCTATGTTGAGCGTGATGGATGAGGAGGTGCAGTTGCCGGCTCTTACCACCTGGGGTCTGCCCGTCAGGAAGTCCAAGACCCACTGGCACAGGTCATAGTTCAAGCCCAGGTCCCTGAGCTTGGCTATGAGTTTGGAGGGGACTATGGTATTGAATGCTGAGCTGTAGTCGATGAACAGCATTCTCACATAGTTCCCCTGCCTCTTGTCCAGGTGTGATGCTGCTGTGTGCAGCACATGGGCTATGGCGTCCTCCGTGGACCTGTTGGGGCGATATGCAAATTGCAGAGGGTCCAGGTTGATGGGGAGGGAGGAACAGATGTAGCCCTTCACTAGCTTCTCAAAGCACTTCATGGCTATGGAGGTGAGGGCTACAGGGCGTAGTCGTTGAGGCAAGCGGGCGTAGATTTTTTGGGTACAGGGATGATGGTGGACTTCTTCAGACAGGTGGGGATGACAGCCTGTTCCAAGGACAGGTTGAAGATGTCAGTGAATACCGGGGCCAGTTGGTCGGCACAGACTTTTAGGACGCGGCCGGGGATGCCGTCCGGTCCTGCTGCCTTCCTGATATTCACTTTTTTAAAGATCCGTCTCACCTCATGCTCTGTTACCCTGAACACTGAGTCTCCATCAGCAGACCCCCCCCCCCCCCCATTGCCGTGGTTTGTAGGCTGGTGTTGTTATTCACAGCCTCAAACCTCGCATAGAAGGAATTGAGATCATTTGCTAAGGAGATGTCACTGTTCAGTTTGAGGGGGGTGCCTTTGTAGTCTGTCATTGTTCTGAGGCCCTGCCACATGCCTCTAGAGTCAGCCTGTTCAAACTGAAGTTCAACTTTATCTCTGTAACGCCGTTTTGCCTCTATTACTGCTCTCCTGACGTTGTATCTTGCCATCTTGTGTTCTTCCATGTTGCCTGTCACCAGCCCGGTGTTGTATGCTGATGTGCGCACTTTCAGAGCCTCACGGACGGATTTGTCTACCCAGGGCTTTTGATTTGGGTAGATTTTAATTTTGGTGGAGGGGATTGTTTCTTCTACCTGAGTACAGACATAGTCAATCACGTTTCGGTGTATTCGTTAATATTGGCTGTGTTATCACGGAATACACTCCAGTCTGTGCAATTCAGTACAGCTTGGAGTGACTCCTCTGACGTCACGGCCCAACGCTTAACCTCTCGTGAGACCACCGGCGTTCGCTTGAGACTTTGTTTGTACTTTGGCAAAAGAAATAGGCTCGATTCCCCTCTCCTCCCGGGCAGTGTCTCCAAGTGTCTTTGAGCAATACACTTAACCCCCTAACTGCTCCCGATGAGCAGGTCGGCACCTTGCATGGTCGCCTCCGCCGTCAGTGTGTGAATGTGGGAGTGAGTGGGTAAAATGTGAGGAACAAATTCTAAAGCGCTTTGGATAAAATTGACCATTTACCATTTTACCTGTCACTAAAATGTAAAAGTGCATAATTTCTCACCATTTTTACCTCTTCAGGTGGAATCTATAAAAGGGGTGAAAATAGTAAACTATTGCGCTCCGATTTACTTCGCAAACGCCGAGATCTTCCAGCAGAAGGTCATCAAAAAGGTACGGCGATGAATTTTAGCTTTTTGAATTTCCCTTTTTCGCACCGGTCAAAGGTCAAGTGATGTTTGAATGAAGTTTCTTTATTAGTTGTCATACAGAAGTACAGAATACTTTTATACAAAATGCTTCTTTCTGTTACGCTCCAGAGACTGTGCTAGACAAAAATAGATAAGTATAAAATAAAATAAGTATAGCAAGTATAAAATAGAAGTCACGTACATAGACGCAAGTGTTCAGTATGTACATATGTACAATGTTCAATGCAGAGTAGAAGTAACTGAGTTACCATACAATATACTATACAATATACTAATTACAATATACTATATAGTGCAAAGCAGAAATGGGATGAGGTACAATTTAGGTACAATTTACAGTAAGGTGTACTGAGGTATGGGTTGTAGTGCAAATTCTTTGCCAATAAATATAAAGTGTGTTTAGGTGTTCTAAAGTGTGCAGTGAGTTGTTTGTTTAAAGTGAGTGTGTGGATGTGTGTGCTGTGAGTGCTTTTGGTGGTTGTTGCATAGTGTTATTGTTCGTTGAGCAACCTGATGGCCTGGGGATAGAAGCTCCTTCTGAGTCTTTCTGTAGGAACGTATCCTCCACGTGGTTCTAACGAGTGTTTACCTGCTCGTGTCTAGACCGGCCTTGACCCGCACAAACTGATCCTGACCCGGAGGAAGTTCCTCAAGAAGCAACAGAAGGAGAAAGAGAAGGAGGAGAAGACGGAGAAGGAGGAGAGGGAGAACGAGAGGAAACCCAGTTCTCTGTCCACCATGAAGTCTCAGGTGGGAAAACGGAACAAGATATAATGTAGGGCAGGGGCGGCCTTAAGGTTCATGAGGCCCGTTTTAAGAACAAATATGGGTCCCTTATTTTTATATTAACACCTACTACAGTCTACCTCTACCTTTAGGCATATTTTCACATAAGGCGGGAAGCGGCACCTAAGTTTCAGCACTGTTTGATGAACATTGTTACTCAGCTGTAAGTAACAATGTTGTACTCGGCTGTACCCTTCCTGCTGATCTGGTCGTACAGAACTTGTAAGTCGCTTTGGATAAAAGCGTGCAGCTAAATGTAAAATGTAAATGTAGCCACTGTGCCAAACTCACCAGGACGCAGCTCAACTAGACCCTGGAGATTCGCATGACTTGGTTTATGTCGGGAGCGAGGGTTCTTCTACAAGGTGAAAGACTTTGTCAGTAAGCATCTTTCTGTGTTGGTGATGTTGCCCTTTTTTTTTTTTTATCTTTTTCCCCCTCCTTTTTTCTCCGATTTTCTCCCATCCCAATGTTAGTCGTTATGCCAATTCCCAATCCCCTTCCTGGTCGCTGCGCACTTACCCCCCACAGTTGGTCTGGGAGAGTGGAGGCTATCACGATCACGTGCTTCCTCCGACACACGTCTAGCCAATCAACCGCTTCTTTTCACCTGGCAGCGCGGACTCTCACCGAGAGGGTGTAACGTGTGGAAGGATCACACTACCGCCCTTAGATCCTATCCGCGCTTAGCAGGCGCCCCGACCGAATTGTAGGAGTCGCTGTTTACAACGACCCGGACCCACCCCGCCAGCTTCTCCCACCCTTTAATACTGCCAATTGTATTAGTGTGAACGGCCAGCCAAGCTGGTGACAACCCCGGAGCTGTGAGCTGGATTCGAACAGGCGAATCCAGCTTCTCCGGGGTTGGTGACGAACGCAATCTCCGCTACGCCACCTGACCGCTACGGTGATGTTGCCTTTTCAAGCATTTCCGCAACGCATTGCACCCCATTGGGAATGGTGTAGTTTCTTTTCTGGGACGATCTGAGCCGTGCGGGCGGGGTTTAGTCAAGTCAAGAGTTTTATTTGTCACGGCATACAAGTATACAATGAAATGCGGGTGGTCTTGCCCGCAACGATGTGCAATACAGTGGTACAACATATAATAGAATCCAATAAAACAACATTGTGCAATTAACAGGTAACATGGTGTGACATCTCGGTATCTGTACATAGTTATTTACAGAGCATATAGGACATGCTAGGTAGCTTTGGTAGTGCAATACACTGTTACTGTTGTTATACTAGTGGCCTTTCCTTTTGGCCATAAGTGGGTGTGTGCGGCATGAGTGTGTGCCCGCTCATGTTAAAGTGTTAAAGTGGCTGCTAGTGTGTGAGCGTGCACAGCGTGCGTGTCGTGTGTGTGCTCATGTGTGCTGTGTGTGGATAGTTCAGTGTTCTGTGGCACTCAATGTTCATTGTTCAAGGCTCTGATGGCCTGGGGGAAGAAGCTGAGCCTAAGCCTCTCTGTCCTAGTAGCTGGGGTTCGCAGGCGTCTGCCTGACCTCAGCAGCTGGAACAGGCTGTTATTGGGGTGGTGGGGGTCTTTCATTATTCTGCAGGCTCTGGATTTGCACCTCTTGTTGTATAGAACCTGCAGGGGAGGTAGTGCAATACCCGTGGTACGCTCGGCTGAGCGCACCACTCTCTGTAGGGCCTTCTTGTCCTGTGCCGTGCTGTTTCCATACCAGGCAGTGATGTTTCCGGTCAAGATGCTCTCTACAGCTCCTGAGTAGAAGGACTGGAGTATCTTCCCCGATACTCTGAACTTCCTTAACTGTCTCAGGTGGTAGAGGCGCTGTTTCGCCTTCTTTACCACTGTGTCTATGTGTGTTGACCATGTCAGATCCTCTGAGATGTGGACCCCCAGGTACTTAAAGCTGCTCACCCTGTCCACGGTAGCCCCGTTAATCATCAGTGGTGTGTGTGTCTCCTGCTGTCCTCTCCTATAATCCACGATCAGCTCCTTGGTTTTACCAATGTTCAGGAGCAGGCTGTTGTCCTGGCACCAGCGTTTCAGTACCTCAACCTCCTCCCGGTAGGCCTTCTCGTCGTTGTCCGAGATCAGCCCCACCACCACCGTGTCGTCTGCGAACTTCACTATGGAGTTGGAGCTGAACTTGGCCACACAGTCGTGTGTGTATAGTGAGTACAGCAGGGGGCTCAGAACACAGCCCTGGGGGGACCCAATGATCAGGGTGATGGTGTTGGAGGTCTGACCCCCCCACCCTGACCGCCTGGGGTCTTTCACTCAGAAAGTCCAGTACCCAGGCGCTCAGAGCGGAGCTCAGACTCAGCTCGATCAGCTTGTCCACCAGTCTGGTGGGGACTATGGTGTTGAACGCTGAGCTGTAGTCAATGAACAACAGTCTCACATAGCCCCCCTTCTGACGGTCCAGGTGAGAGAGGGTGCTGTGCAGTACTTGGGAGACCGCATCGTCAGTGGACCTGTTTGGCCTGTATGCAAATTGCATAGGGTCCATATCGCTGGGGAGGGAGGCACAAATGTGATCCTTGACCAGCCTCTCGAAACATTTCATGGCCACAGAGGTGAGTGCCACCGGTCTGTAGTCATTGAGACCTGCTGGGGAGGGTTTCTTTGGTACCGGGATAATGGTAGACATCTTGAAGCAGGCAGGGACCACTGACTCCTTCAGGGATCGATTAAATATGGTGGTGAACACAGGGGCTAACTGGTTAGCACAGGACTTGAGTATGCGTCCTGTTCTTCCATCTGGGCCAGCCGCCTTCCTGGTGTTCACCTGCATAAATGCTCTTCTCACACTGTGTACCGTCAATGAGAGCGTCCCCGCCCCCCGCGGATGCCCCCCCCTCTACAACAGCCGGCGCACCGGTGACGTCACTAGCCGTGAGCTAGCAGTGCCACCGTTTGCACCAAACCGTGCGTAGAAGGTGTTGAGCTGGTCCGCAAGGGAGGCGTCGTCGCTCCCCATTGAGGGGGCGCTGACTTTGTAGTCAGTTATAGCCCTCAGTCCTTGCCATAAGCCTCTTGTGTCATTTTGTGCCATTTGTGCCTCCATCTTGTCGGCATACGTCCTCTTAGCAAGTTTAACAGCCTTGCGCAGAGTGTAGACTGTTGTCTTGTACTCTTCCATGTTTCCTGACTCTCTGCCCAGGTTATAAGCAGTGGTGCGAGAGTTCAGGGCTGCTCTGATAGTACTGTCCACCCATGGTTTCTGGTTTGGGAACACCCTCGCCTTCTTTGTGGGGACAATACTATCAGCCAGCGTTGTTATGAATGACACCACAGTGTCTGTGAACTCGCTGACGTCACTGGTGCTCCTCTCTAACATTCCCCAGTCGACGTCATCGAGTGCGTCCTGGAGCGTGGCCTCTGATTGGTCGTCCCATTTTTTTACCTCACGTGACACGACAGCGTCACGTGATCTCTGTTTGTAAGCGGGGACCAGCAAGATGGCGGCATGATCCGACGTGTTCGTCGCTCCCGCTAATGGTGGGGCCGGTACAGCCTTGTATCCAGCTTTGAACGGGGTGTAACAGTGGTCGAGTGTATTTCCTCCCCTTGTGGAGCAGACGATGTGCTGAAAGAAAGACAGCATGACTTTTTTCAGATTCGCCTGATTGAAATCCCCGGCTACAATCATGGCCGCATCTGGATGCTTTATCTGGTGTGTGTTCAGATGTGTTCGTCTTTTCCTGGGATTACTAGAAATCACCAAAACTATACTCTTATTCAAAACGGTATAAAACGGAAATGTACCGATGAAAAAACAATCCGTTTTGTTGTACATGTTGACTGGAAGCAACTCACTGATAATCGACGGGTGTATTAGACCCATAGCTATAATTTAAGATATATTGCACTCGCAAATCTCACAGTCCCCCCCATTGATTAAAGCGATTGCGTTCTAGCGCCATCTCGCAGATTAAGCTCCGGTGCTGAATGAGTTAAGGACCAGCCAGTCACTAGAACGGGTTCCAGTAACTAAAGTCTTGCACTTTGCTCTCACATGATGTAATAATGATCTCTAGACTAAGAAGAGAGCGGGTCACGGCACCAATGTGCTTGTGGAGGTTCTTCAGCACGCGATGTGTCTCCCAGTGGTGACATCTCTATGACAACACTCCTCTATCCTCATCTCTATGACAACACTCATCTATCCTCATCTCTATGACAACACTCATCTATCATCTCTATGACAACACGCCTCTATCCTCATCTCTATGACAACACTCATCTATCATCTCTATGACAACACTCATCTATCATCTCTATGACAACACTCCTCTATCCTCATCTCTATGACAACACTCCTCTATCCTCATCTCTATGACAACACTCATCTATCCTCATCTCTATGACAACACTCATCTATCCTCATCTCTATGACAACACTCCTCTATCCTCATCTCTATGACAACACTCATCTATCCTCATCTCTATGACAACACTCATCTATCCTCATCTCTATGACAACACTCCTCTATCCTCATCTCTATGACAACACTCCTCTATCCTCATCTCTATGACAACACTCATCTATCCTCATCTCTATGACAACACTCCTCTATCCTCATCTCTATGACAACACTCCTCTATCCTCATCTCTATGACAACACTCCTCTATCCTCATCTCTATGACAACACTCCTCTATCCTCATCTCTATGACAACACTCCTCTATCCTCATCTCTATGACAACACTCCTCTATCCTCATCTCTATGACAACACTCCTCTATCCTCATCTCTATGACAACACTCCTCTATCCTCATCTCTATGACAACACTCCTCTATCCTCATCTCTATGACAACACTCCTCTATCCTCATCTCTATGACAACACTCATCTATCCTCATCTCTATGACAACACTCCTCTATCCTCATCTCTATGACAACACTCCTCTATCCTCATCTCTATGACAACACTCCTCTATCCTCATCTCTATGACAACACTCCTCTATCCTCATCTATATGACAACACTCCTCTATCCTCATCTCTATGACAACACTCCTCTATCCTCATCTCTATGACAACACTCCTCTATCCTCATCTCTATGACAACACTCATCTATCTTTCTAGAATTCTGAGTCACACCTCAGATCGGCACAAAAAAGATTAACAGTCGGGTAATAACTATTTCTGGGCCTTGGTGGAGTTGGCGATCATAATTCATGACATATTGCCCGTCTGATGCCCCACTGCAGCCATCATCAGCGTCAGTATTTTGCATCCCTCCTATAGTAAGCCTTCCCTTGAATAAAATCGGGGGCCACAGAATGGTGCACGTGAACGCTCCCACTTGCACCACGGCCTACTACGGTGTAACAAGACTGCGATAAGACCCGCAAACAAGGTTTCATATTACGACCGACAATGTTCAATGTTGTCTTTTGATTACTTTTCCCCACCAGACCATATCTCGGCAGGAGCTGCAGGGTGACTTTGACGTGAACGACGACGACGGCGGCGCCAACAAGGTCAGCTACGTCAACTTCCACTGCAGCGACATCGAGCTGGGAGAGCAGCAGCAGGCCACCGGCCGCCGGGAGTCGCCCCCCAGCCCCCCCGCCGTGACTCCGGAGTCCCAGCCCATGCCCTTCCACACGCTGATCCTGGACCTGGCGGGGGTGTGCTTCATCGACCTGATGGGCATCAAAGTGCTCACCAAAGTCAGTACGAGATTTTCCGGCGACTCTGCGGACGAATCAGAAACGGGCGTGTGTGTGTGTGTGTGTGTACGACTATGAAATGATATATTTTTTTATAATAAATAATAATAATTAATAAATCTAACCCGAACTAGTCAAGTCAAGTCAGTTTTATTTGTATAGCACATTTACAAATGACTAAAAGCCAAACCAAAGTGCTTCACATGATAAAACATACAGTGCAATACAATGCAATAAAAATACACTAAAATGACAGAAAAAGGTATAGTACAGTATACACAAAAATTACAGAAAAAGGTATAGTACAGTACATTTAAGAAAGCAAGGGCAAAGTGCAATATAAAAGACAAACATACCATTTCCTCTACTACTAAGACAAGATTAACATAACAAGACACAAAGACACAATTAATAGTTTTATATTTTATTAAGTAACAGTAACTAACCTTACTGTCATGCACTTGTCCTAATAAACTAACCTACACTGTAGCACTCAACACTGTGATGAACATTGTTACTCAGCTGATAGAGTTGTATCCTTCCTGATGAGTTGTCGTACAGAACTTGTAAGTCGCTTTGGATAAAAGCGTCAGCTAAATTACTAAATGTGTTCAAATCCTTCTTCTGTTTCGTTTCCCCCCACGCCAGATGAACACAAACTACGGGATGCTGGGGATTAAACTGTGCCTAGCGAATGTCCAAGGTAACGTCTAGCATTATGAGATAACATTTCAAATGAGTGATGTTCGATATTGGCTTTTTTTACTGATATACCGATATTGTCCAACTCTTAATTTCCGATACCGATATCAACCGATACCGATATATACGGGGCCCCCCCCCCCCAATTTTTTTTCTAATTTCATTTAATTAACATTACATATATCTTGTCGTGGAATTAACACAACATTATGCATACTTTTGATAATAAATAAAATAAGAATTTGTTCTTACTTGCTTGCCTGGGTAAATAAAGGTTAAATAAATGTAAAAAAACTAAATAATAATAATAATATTTTTTTTTAAACCGATACCGATCATTTCCGATATTACATTTGAATGCCAATATCGGCCGATAATATCGGACATCCCTATTTCAAATGTATCTGCTGCTCTAAGCGTAGCTGCCGTCACGGTAACAGAAACGCTCTAGCCGACGCGAGGCTGATGGTCCGCTCTGACCCGAAGCAGCCGAGTCCAGCAGAGCGGCTGCTTTCAATTCATCTCCAACGTAGAGGAGCGTTTGACGAACCTCGCGGCTGCATGCGCTCCTCTACAGGGCCGTGCAGAGACCTTTAGAGGGGCAGGTGCTGCATACGCTCCTCTACAGGGCCGTGCAGAGACCTTTAGAGGGGCAGGTGCTGCATACGCTCCTCGACAGGGCCGTGCAGAGACCTTTAGAGGGGCAGGTGCTGCATACGCTCCTCTACAGGGCCGTGCAGAGACCTTTAGAGGGGCAGGTGCTGCATACGCTCCTCTACAGGGCCGTGCAGAGACCTTTAGAGGGGCAGGTGCTCACATTTTAAAAAGCGCACATCTATCAAAATGTTAGAACACCAACTACAGCGTAACGTAACCAGCCAAACTATAGCATTAGCAACCAATATTCAGAGAATGTAACACGGAATCTTACAACAAACTGCATCATACTATATGATTATTACGCCTTAGAATAGTTTGGGATTTATCAAACATTTATTATAGATTTCTATTGGCTAATGGGCCCGTCATTCCAAGAGGGAGGGGCGACGCGCCACGCAACATAACAGAAAACCATGCACCTCAGACAGACAGGCATTAAAGTATGTATTTTTATTTATAATATTATTCAAATTATTCTTGATGAGGACCATGGGCATTGCAAAAAAATAAAAAAAAGCCTTACCTAAAAAGGGCACTTTCGTCATTAAGGGGCACATGGGCAAGTGCTTGGGCACCCAAAGCCCCCCCCCCCCCTCTGTACGTGCCTGTTCCTCTACATTGGAGATGAATGCTTCGGGGTGAAGACGGACTATGAGTCACTAAGACCCGTGGAGGACGTGGTGAATGAAAGAGGGTATAGACCTGTTTTCTGTATACGTCAGACTCGGTGTGCGCGCGCATCACCGCAGCAGAAAGGAACGTAATCCTGGTCAGAACGACGGGGCAGACTACAATATTATTTGCATTTGTTAGCCATGCTAGCGATCTAAATAATCAATCCATGTCAAAGCTAGATATATAAAAGGTGAAAGACTCACACTCGCAGCCATGCTGATTTGGCAAAATGACATCCAGACGTTTTCGTTTGAAAAAACTTTTAGTTAGGCGAGTGTCATGGTTTCTCCATAGAGCCCGTCGTATTCTTTTAGCGCAGCAGCTCGCGCAGGTCCAAGGCAACTTAGTCATGTGACTCAGTTGTTAGTGCTGATTGGCTCGAACACGGTATGTTTGTATACAGAAAACGGGTCTATACAGAAATACAATTTCTAGGTGCCCGTGTCGGGACATAATATATCTTCCAGTTCCCTTCCTTTCGCAAGTGTGAGGTAAAGTGGTGATCCATCAACAGGGGAAGTTTGGTATTTCGTTCACCAGTAATTTACAAAACTGTTCCCCGTTCCTGCTGCTTAGGTAGTCGCGGCCGCCTAACCGTCCAGAGGTTGAGCTGATTAGAGTTACAGGATGTAGAGGATGGATTCCGTACAATTATGCCTTTGTCCCTTATCTACCTTCCTCTCTCGGTTAATGTTTTCTTTGTGTGTTGTATGTATTACTCAGCGTGAAGGTCCACGTGAGGTCACTGATTGCCGCTCTGCACTCTCTCTCTCTCTCCCTGTGTGTGTGTGTGTGTGTTGCGATTTCTCCGCACTGAATCTTACAGCCCAGGTGTACGAGGAGCTGGAGGTGGGCGGGGTGTTCGATGAGGGCGGCATCGCTCGCGGGCAACTCTTCCTCTCCGTCCACGACGCCGTCCTCTTCGCCCTGCAGGGGCCAGAACACACGGGGGTCTCCCGGAAGGCAGGTTCTAACAGTCCCGTTTCATGTCCCGGCGTTGTAGGGCTGACCCCGATTAGTCGAATAGTCGACTAATCGATCGAAAGGAGCCCTAGTCGACTGCCAACCTCTTACTCGAATGCAAAAAAAAATTAAATTATAATTTATTTAAATTTTTTAATGGCACGCATACCAGAGGCTAACTGCCTAAGAAAACAGGCACAGAGGCACTGAAAGAGGATTTCACCCATCTAATGAACACACTAGACTAGACAAATATCAAGATGTATCAATCAGTGGACCAATTGCATGCTTTCGCAGAGAACAAGAAGCCTTCCGTCGACTCCTTCAGACATTAAGCACCCCCACAGCCCAAATGGAATGATAAAATATAAAAAGATAAAAAAATAAATAATAATAATTCATATATATATATATATTTTTATATAGTCGACTAATAGTTGACCATCGGCTAATTTTGGCGACTACAAGGCAACTATCCACATCCTTAGTCGGGGACAGCCCTACAGTGTTGTAGTAGAGTCACTAAATCTCGAGTCCCCAGTGTTCGAGTCACGGAGTCCAAGTCTTGAGTCAATAAAAAAAGGTCTACATTAAACATAAATGACACAGCGGTCACCATTTCAAAGGGAGTTTATTTACTTTGTGATACAATAGCCAAACAAATGCACTAGCCAATCGATATCTTGTGCCAAATGATTAGGGCCTATTACAAAAAAACGAACTGTATTTATCAATTAACAAGTCCGAGTCCTCGTCTGCACCTTCCGAGTCCGAATGCAGTCAATGCTCGAGTCCAAGTCGAGTCACAAGTCCTGGACTCAGTACTACAACACTGCGTCAGACTAATCTAGAATAGAAGTACTGTATTGATCCCGAGGGAAGTTCAGCACTACAGACCGCTCACAATAAACATTTAGGTAGTCAAAAATCACAAATAAGAATAAAAAGACAGGAAATACATTCTAAAATATGTGTATTTTGACAGTGAGGCGTTATACAGTCTACATTTCGTTCACGCTGGTTGCTGGGTCTCTGCATCTCTCCAGGTGATGAAAATGGCGGCTTGTTTGCTTGTCAAATAATTTTTTTTGTTACCTAAAGTTGAACCTGAAATACGTTTCTGACAAAAAATTTATTGGTACGTTTGGTATGACATTGCTGGATCTTGAGTCATATTTGATCTGCAATGCCTAGACAGTGTTCGTAAACACCACACTGTTTTGGTGGTGCTCTAGTGGCAGTCCACTGTAGTCTAAAGACTACTTAGTATGTCTTTAAGATAGACGTCACCTTGATATTCCTCATAATTTCATAACACTTTCAGCACTTTCAACGACGAGATTTCACGTTAGTTCATGCCAACCGTTGAGTGCCAGCCAACGAGAGATCTCGTTTTTAATCGTTATTTTTTAGCCTCACGTTACCAGTGGGGATCTGTCTGAGCTCGAACAGGGAAAATACCGCCCCCTATCGTCTCTCCGGATGGCACTGCACCCCATTGGATTGAATGAAACGCATGGAGAAAAAAAAGTCCTGCTTCCACATTTTACTTGTCAAGCATGTAATCCGAGCATACTGCAGTCATCGCCCACCATCAGAACAGCGGAGAATATGTGTTTCCAGTACCCAGAGTTGGATCAATAAACGCGATCGATATTTGGAATAGCGATCAGGAATTGGAATAATCTTTTTGGAGAACATCTGATCTGAGGTAAGGAATCTATTTTACCAGTCTTGGGATAATCAGAGCTATTTTCACCTATATATCAGCGTGTGCCATATGTGTGTGTGTGCGATCAGGAAATAAGATAATCGATTTTTCAGCCCGCTTCTATAGCATGCATAAGTACACATATACTAAAAAAAAAAAGAAAAAAAAATCCGTTTCGACAATGTTGACTGCAAACAAGTCATTGATAAGCGACGGCCATATTAGACACATAGCCATAATTTAAGATATAATTTATGCGTTCGCAAATATGAGGGCTCTTGTCATTGAATAGAGCGGTGGCACGCAACGGGGTTCCTAGGCACCGCATGGCTGGCACGGAAAGTGTTAACGTATTGTCTTTGTTTACAGAAGGAGCGAGAAAAACAGGAACTTGCCTTTAACGTTGAAGAGGACAGGGATCTGGAGCAGGTATATATCCGACTGTTGTTGTTCTGTACTTAACCCTTTCACTACCACACTACCAAATGGTTAACCCTTTCACTGCGGCAATACAGACGGTTAACCCTGTCACTGCCACACGTACAAAGGGTTAACCCTTTCACAACCACACTTCAGAAGGTTAACCCTTCCACTACCACACTACAGACGACAGTGGCTCGGGAGGTAGAGCAGTCGTCTGGCAATCCGGAGGTTCCTGGTTCGAATCCCGCTCCTCCCGGGCAGCGTGTCGGTGTGTCCTTGAGCAACACACTTAACCCCTAATTGCTCCCGATGAGCAGGTTGGCACCTTGCATGGTTGCCTCCGCCGTCGGTGTGTGAATGTGAGTGAATGGGTAAAATGTGAAGAACAAATTGTAAAGTGCTTTAGATAAAAGCGCTATATAAAAAAGCAGCCATTTACCATTTACAGACGGTTAACAGTCTGTAGTGTGCTAGTGAAAGGTTAACCTTCTGTAGTGTGGCAGTGAAAGGGTTAAATAAATACACATTATTTTTCTCATATTTCTATTTTCAGAGTTAATTATATTGTTTACACTGTTTATCTTTTCCTCATATTCTTATATTCAGATCTAATTATATTGCCTATATTTATGTCTTTCTACTACTACCCTGCCCATACCTGTACCTCCCCTCGCCCATGCTGCTGTGATGCCCGCATTTCCCCCAAGGGGATCAATACAGGAATATCTTATCTTATCTTACTGTACTATTGCATTTCACTGTTACATTTGCACTCTGGTTGGATGCCAAACCTATTTCCATTGTACTGTAGTTATGCTGTATAATGACAAAAAAGATCAGAATCTAATCTAATCTACAGTCTGATCTAAAGTGATACACTAGCCTGCTTATCGATGAATTATAAAACCGGTAAGCTTCTTAAAATGAATTTTTTTTTCTTTCCCAGGTGATGTTTTGAACGTTAAAACGGAGGAAGCTGTCACGTCTGCACACCTGACCGTCGGCATTGTGGGGGGATCCCCCCCCCCCCCCCCCCCTGTTCATTTAGTGGGAGTTTTTCCCTCGTCTTCTCAAGGGTCAAAGGTCAGGGCGTGTTTTCCACTGTGAACTTGTGGGGGGCGTGAAGGCCCATTGAGATGAGATGTATATTGGGGCTATGCATCCAAACACATCTCACTTGACTTGACAAGCACAGGAGATTGCTAAAGACCTTCAGTAAACACAATTCATAGACACAATAATTGTACATAATACTGTATGTAACCTTTTAATCGTTTTAACAATAAATAATTTTAAAAAACGATTTACCCGGTGGCTGGTTGCTTCTCCTTCTGTCTGACAGGGGGCAGTGTCCTACAGACAGTACAAGACAACAAGTAGCACCAGCAGCTAATGAGAGGGACTCTACGGCGATTCACCCCCCCCCCCCCCCCCCCCCCCCATAGATATATATAGAACACTAGATAGCTTGCCCGCGCTGCCGGCCAATGGAGAGCGACGTCACTGAACCGTCGCCATCTTGCTCCAGTTAGCCTTGAGTGAGAGTGAGTGAGCTGCACAGACAAAAATACTCATAACTCGCTGAAATATTGACGGATTTACAAACGGTTTGGTTTATTACGAGCATTATTAACGTGGCTATGATTCAAGCGGTTTGTAAAAAAAAAACATCTTTAAAAAGATTTTTTTTTATAAGTATGCAGTATCATAACTACATCTTTGATGTTTATAGCAAACCAACCCGTTTGTAAATCCGTCAATATTTCAGCGAGTTATGAGTATTTTTGTCTGTGCAGCTCACTCACTCACTCAAGGCTAACTGGAGCAAGATGGCGGCGGTTCAGTGACGCTGGTGACTCCGCCTTAAGCTATCTAGTGTTCTATAGATATCTATGCCCCCCCCTCCCGGCCTCCCTCCCTCCCTCCCTCCCTCCCTCCCTCCCTCCCTCCCTCTCGCAGTAGCTGTTGAGTGAAACTGCTGACTGGGCGGGCAGGCAGGCGCACAGTGCTCCTGTAATTAACTCAGAGAGGGTGCGCGCGGCCACAGCTGTGTGTGGGGTGTAGCTGGCCCGGTCGAGCCGTCTGGCTCTCTGTCCCCGTGGAGACGAGCGCGGGAAAAGGCCAGGCGGAAGGAGGATGAGGAGGAGGAGGAGGAAGGAAGGAAGGAGGAGGAGGAAGGAATGAGGAGGAAGGAATAATCAAAAGCATCAGCAGTTTCACTCGGCTTTGTTGTCTCGCAACCTTTGTTTTACAATACGCCATTATCTCTCTCTCTCTCTCTCTCTCTCTCTCTCTCTCTCTCTCTCTCTCTCTCTCTCTCTCTCTCTCTGTTGGGAGGATGAGAGGGTTTCTTGTAATCTTGTTTCTTCTTTTTTATCCCCCTCGCTGAAGACGGAACACTGTTCAGAGGAATCACACCCTAATTGCAGCCAGTCACACCAGCGGAGTGACAGCGGGGTGATGATAAGGAGGGAGGGGGCTTTCAGTATATTATCTAGTCACAGTATCTAGTCATCTAGTCATAGTATCTAGTCATCTAGTAATATAGTCATAGTATCTACTGGGATGCCCCGATCCATCTGCCAGCGATCGGAATCGGCCGATATTCAGTATAAATATGAGATTGGTGAATTCCGATAATGCTTTATTTTCGCAGATCGCGAAAACCGATCGATGACGCGTGAGAAAAACATGATCCAATTCCCAGCGGAGTTCTCACTCGCTGTCTTCTCTTGCACAGTAAACTATTCACTTTAGTTTAATACATGAGGCGTTGTCTAATGTTATCTAGCTGGCTAGCTACTGATAGCTCCTGATATCAACGTCTGATATCATCATTTTGGCATTAGTTTTCGCAGCTGTTGGCTAGCGTTGGCTAACTAGCTATCGTTGTTCCGTGGGCTAATGTTAGCTACCTAGCTAACGTTACTGTTTAAACAAAATGGCCCAGTAAACTATTCACTTTAGTTTAATACATGAGGCGTTGTCTAACGTTATCTAGCTGGCTAGCAGTAGCTACAGATGGCTCCTGATATCAATGTCTTATAACATCATTGACATTCGTTTTTGCAGCTGTATGAAGCTATCGTGCTTCATAGCTGTAACTGAATGCCAATGATGCTAGCCTTATGTGATCTTATAATTTTCAGTTCATAGGAAAATACTTTGACTTCTGACCATTATAGTTAATTAACTTAGATACTGTTATGCTTAACACCCAGTAGCCTACTATTCACTTTATACTTAATTTCTAAGATTAGATTAGATAATTTAGACCGGACTTTGAGAATGCCTGTGTTAGACCTACAGTATAATACTGCCAGCTGCTATAAGAAAACCAAAAACTATCGGTATCTGCAGTGTATCGGTCGTTATGACGATCGGTATCTGTGGCAAAAAACGTGATCGGGGCATCTAGTCATAGTATCTAGTCATAGTATCTACTAGTCATCTAGTCATAGTATCTAGTCATAGTATCTACTAGTCATCTAGTCATAGTATCTAGTCACAGTATCTAGTCATGGTATCTAGTCACAGTATCTAGTCATGTTACATTATCTAGTCATGGTATCTACATTACATTTACATTTAGTCATTTAGCTGAGGCTTTTATCCAAAGCGACTTACAAGTTCTGTACGACAAGTCATCAGGAAGGGCACAACTCTATCAGTTGAGTAACAATGTTCATCAAAGTGTTGAGTGCTACAGTGTAGGTTAGTTTATTAGGACAAGTGCATGACAGTAAGGTTAGTTAGGGTTAGATTATTATAATTTATTTTTAATTATTATTATTTTTTTTTTTTATCTAGTCATGGTATCTAGTCATGTTACATTATCTAGTCATGGTATCTAGTCACAGTATCAAGTCATAGTATCTAGTCATGTTACATTATCTAGTCATGGTATCTAGTCACGGTATCTAGTCACGGTATCAAGTCATAGTATCTAGTCATGTTACATTATCTAGTCACGGTATCTAGTCATGGTACTGTACAGTAGTCATGGTATGACATGACGGTGACAGCGGGGCTCATGATGGTGTTATGTTTGTGATGCATAAATATATTCATGAAGCTATTAAGAAATCATCCATGAGATCCTCTGTCTCACCTGCTCCTCCTCTCTTCCTCCTTCTCCCCCTCTCCTCCTCCTTCTCCCCCTCTCCTCCTCCTTCTCCCCCTCTCCTCCTCTCCTGCTCCTCCTCTCCTTTGTTTGTGTGTTTTTTTGTGTGTGGACCCCAGGAAGACTAGCTGGTTGCTATCGCACCAGCTAATGGGGATCCCTAATAAAAAAAAAAAGAAAAAAAAAATCCTTCTCCCCCTCTCCTGCTCCTCCTCCTCTCCCTCTCCTGCTCCTCCTCTCTTGCTCTTCTCAGGAGCCGATTGGCTCCACAGTAATCCTGCGGCCTTCAGCTTTCATTTGGAGCCTGTGGGGAAAAAAACGCTTGCCCCCCCGCGCTGTTTCTATGACCCCCCCACACACACACACACACACACACACACACACACAATTCCGTGTTTCATAACAGACCTGTCACCACTACTACCACCACCATCACTACTATCACCACCACCACCACTATCACCACCACCACCATCACTACTATCACCACCACCATCACCACTACTACCATCACCATCACCACCACCATCACTACTATCACCACCACCACCACCATCACCACTACTACCAGCACCATCACCACTACCACCACCATCACCACTACTACCACCACCACCACCACCATCACCACTACTACCACCACCATCACTACTATCACCAACACCACCATCACTACTATCACCATCACCACTACTACCAGCACCATCACCACTACCACCACCATCACCACTACTACCACCACCACCACCACCATCACCACTACTATCACCACCACCACCATCACTACTACCACCACCACCATCACCACTACTATCACCACCACCACCATCACCACTACTATCACCACCACCACCATCACCACTACTATCACCACCACCACCATCACCACTACTATCACCACCACCACTACTATTACCATCACCACCATCACCACCACCATCACTACCATCACCAACACCACTACTATCACCTCACTACTATCACCACTACTACCACCACCATCACCACCAACACCACTACTACCATCACCACCACCATCATCACCACCATCACCATCACTACCATCACCACCATCACCACCAACACCACTACTACCATCACCACCACTACTATCACCACCACCACCATCACTACCATCACCACCACCATCATCACCATCACCACCACCACTACTATCATCATCACCACCACCACCACCATCACCACTACTATCACCACCATCACCACTACTATCACCACCATCATCACCACCACCACTACCACCACCACCATCATCACCACTACTATCACCACCATCATCACCACCACTACTACCACCACCACCACCATCACCACTACTATCACCACCACCACCATCACCACTACTATCACCACCACCACTACTATTACCATCACCACCATCACCACCACCATCACTACCATCACCAACACCACTACTATCACCACCACCATCACTACCATCACCAACACCATCACCACCACCATCACCACTACTATCACCATCACTACTATCACCACTACTACCACCACCAACACCACTACTACCACCACCACCACCATCACCACCATTACCACCACCATCATCACCACCATCACCACCACTACTATCACCACCATCATCACCACCACCATCACCACCACCATCATCACCACCATCACCACCACTACTATCACCACCATCATCACCACCACTACTATCACCACCATCATCACCACCACCATCACCACCATCATCACCACCACCACCACCACCATCACCACTACCACCATCACCACTACTATCACCACCATCACCACTACTATCACCACCATCATCACCACCACCACTACCACCACCATCACCACTACTATCACCATCACCACTACTATCACCATCACCACTACTATCACCATCACCTTCACCACTACTATCACCATCACCACTACTACCACCACCACTACCACCATCACCTGTCAACTGTCTGACTGAAGTTTATATAGTGCAGACCAGACATAATTTGAACCCCCCGCCCCATCTATAAATGTCTTCAACTGTGTGTGTGAATATGCCCCACATTTACATGAGATTATGAATCTAATCTATGTTTCTAGCCAAATCCATTTTCAAATGAGATACAGCTACAGCATACTGTAGGTGCTCAATCTCTGTAATTGTAATTTCATCAAGAAATACATTTTACACTCATTGCGCATTCATATTAGTTTAATTAACAAGATCCCATTTGGAAGTTTGAGTCAGAAAGATTTATGTATATTAATTTAGCTTCCACGCCCAGTGGTTCCGAGCTGTGGAGACTAATTGCGAGGTGTCAAGAGGCTCGCGTCTCGCCGAGTCGTTTAGCTCTCTGCCTGCCTTGTATACAATCCACTCCCCGACAACGTGTTCGGCTCTGACCTTTTTGGAACGGCGATTCAAACTCGCGGCACTTGAATAACAGGCCGCGGGGAATGAATGATTTGATTTCGGTCTTCTTTTACAAAGCAGTGTACAGTAGTAGGAAATTTATAAAAAATAAAGAAAATGACCGAAAAAGGTGTAGGCTGAAGCCGAGGCTTATAATTTTACATTACATTATTAATAAAAAAAAATATAAATGTATATACAAAACGTATACACATTTATTTATTTGTTTTTTATATATATGTAACGGATGGTACTGCGAAGCACAGTCACGATGGACTTCAGATGTTGTGAAGTGAAGGCATGTGTCTGATAGGGATATATTATTAAAATATTGTATAATTGGCTGATATGAACATAGATAATGTATGTTCAAGTTCTTTAATAGTTGTCATACAGAAGTACAGAATACTTTCATACAAAATGCTTCTTACTGTTACGCTCCAGAGACTGTGCTAGACAAGATAGTATCAAATAACATAATAACATAATATAGCATGAATTTAGAAGAAGAAAATGAGGTCACAGTGTTCGGTATAGACATATGTACAATGTTCTGAGTTACCATATAATATACAATACACAATACTATGCAGTGTACTAATGTACAGTACTATCTAGTGCAAAGCAGAAATGGGATGAGGTACAATTTTAGGTACAATTTACAGTAAGGTGTACGAGTTGTAGTGCAATCCTTCATCCATAAATATAAAGTGTGGGGAGTGGGTGCTACAGTGTGTTTGTTTAAAGTGGGTGTGTGCTATAAAGTGTGTGGAGTGGGTGCTACAGTGTGTTTGTTTAAAGTGAGTGTGTGCGTGTGGATGTGTGTGCTATGTGCGTTTGGTGGTTGTTGTTGTGTAGTGTTCATTCATTGTTCGTTTAGCAGCCTGATGGCCTGGGGATAGAAGCTACTTCTGAGTCTTTCTGTGCTCGCCTTGAGACTCCTGTATCGCTTGCCTGACCGCAGCAGTTCGAAGAGGCAGTTGTTCGGGTGACTGGAGTCTTTAATGATTCTCTTAGCCTTGCCCTTGCAACGCTTGTAGTAAATGTTCTGGAGGGTGGGGAGCCCCCCTCCAATTGTGCGTTCGGCTGAACGTGTCACTCTTTGTAGTCTGCTTCGGTCTTTTGCAGTGCTATTCCCAAACCAGGAGGTGATGTTGCCGGTCAAGATGCTCTCTATTGTACATGAGTAGAAGTTCTTAAGGATCTTCTGGCTGACTTGGAACTTCCTTAGGCGCCTGAGGAAGTAGAGGCGTTGTCGTGCCTTCTTCACCACACTGTTAATGTGTGTGGTCCATGTCAAGTCCTCGGATATGTAGGCTCCGAGGTACTTGAAGCTGTTGACTCTCTCAACCGGTGCCCCGTCGATGCTGAGGGGGCTGTAGTCCTTGACCCCCGACCTCCTGAAGTCCACAATCATCTCCTTTGTGTAAAAGCTAAATAGTATATTATGCTGTATTGTATTATGAATTAATTATGAGTAGGTATTATTGTATTGTATTATGAATTCATAAGGCGTATATATTGTATTATGAATTTGATTAGGGTTTTTATTGTTTTAATTGTCTGTATGACATGTAAATGTTGTGAGTGTATAAGTCTGTAACTGTATTTTATGTGTTATGGACCCCAGGAAGAATAGCCCCAACACTGCTGTGGCTAATGGGGATCCAAATAAACTTAAACATAGTCACAGCAGTGAGTTCACTTCTTGGTATAGCGGTCTGTGCTGTTGCCCGCGGTGTGGGAGACCACGGGTTCGAAACTCCCCCGGTGCATCGAAGTATAAGGTGACGATATGACTACCATTACATATATATATATATTTTTTTCCCACGACTGCAACAAATAGGGCTTTAATTCGGTAATGTATATGTTCTGCGAAAAATGCATCCCCGAGCCGCTAGATGCTCGCAAAGTGGCGTGACTTTCGTCTGTTCCGCCGGCGGGCACACTGGGTCGTATGTTAAGAGGTTAATACAGTAATGTCATAATAAAATATAATTAGGATAATAATAAGGTTTTATATTTATGTATCACCTTATACTTGATTAATTTCTTAAATGTATGTATTGAACTACACATTTTTTATTCGTTGAATCATTTCATTAATAAGACGCCCTGCGGCCAGAATGGGTGTCGCGGTTTAATAAGCATCCAAAAAACAAACAAAAAACGCTTCTGGGAATTTAAATAACAGCTGTTTGACACTGATCAAGTGACACCGGTTTAATCCTTTGCATACTGTATGCGTTCCGTGGGCCGGACGCTCGCGGGAGATCTATTGCGCTTCATTAACGAACCGCTTTACGGCCGAGGGGGTCGTAAATCTTGATCGTGCAATCTCAGCACGACGTGTCACCTTCAGACAGGGTTTGTTTACAGAGTTGCTGAGGGCGAATCTGACGACCACTGACTGGTTTATTAATTATTGTCGTCCATAATCTCATTATTGTAGTCCAAAGGCAATTAAATGTACCAAGAATGCATGGTGATTAATCACGGCATTGAAATGACAGTATTTTAGGCTGTTTCCGGTTGGAGGACGGTTAATTATTTAATATACAATTAAGCCATTAAACCATGCTAGGTTATATTGTTCAATTTGTTAGGCATTTTGGTTTTTCACTTTTATTAATAGTACCTGTAGGTGTAATTAATATAGTTTGTAATTATATCAAGAATTATTACATCCACTATAATAAGACTATAGCAAGCTTGATGCGTAAAAGACAATTATTTCAAACAAGACCTTCATGAAATAATGATGTGACGACAAATTATTTAGATGGATTGTAAAGAGCTTGAAACGGAGGCTGCGGAGAGAGAGAGAGAGACGGAGAGAGAGCCCTGCCCCCTAGCTTTCGTGATTACACCTCTTATCTAGAATGCTTTGAAAGAAATAATTAATTACAGTTTGATACATTGTTTATTGTAAATCTAACCTTGAGGCGGGATGATGGGCGCAGAGTAATTGGAAAAACAAATCCACGGGACGGGGCGAGGAGTTTAACGTGACCTTTTACTCCTCCCTCCTATGAAGTAAGTAAACATGCAAACAAGGCAGAGATTGATGCGCGGTTAACGCGCGCGGGTGGGACCGACGGGCAGGGTCATCATCGCACTGTGTCTTATCGCCCCATCGTCAACTCATTAAAGTGATTGGCAGGTACTGTACACCCTGTTTTCTCATTAGATAACAGCCCTCTCTGATGAATACAGATACCCGCCCCCTTATTGGACTGTTCAGCATCAACGGGGAAATCAGAGTAGACACCGCAAAGTGGCGCAACGCCGAGGGAACTCATTAGGGCCCGGAACACAAGAGGAAGCCCACATAATGCGTTGCAACAACATGCCATCATGGGTGCTGTGTGCATTAATACATGCCCATAATTCAATAACTTGTGCCCCATTACCTCATTAATGTTATAAATCATGCATGATAACTCTTCCTGTGCGGCCTTTGATGAATATGAATAAGTAAAAGGGACGATGCAAGACATCGAAGCACAACTCGTGCAGTAGCTATGTGGGAGGGATTGGAAGCCAGTGATTGTCTTATGTATACTATATTATATAATACAGTATTGTATTGTATTGTGATGGGTTGTGATTCCTGAACAGAGATTATTTTGTCATTTAGCTGATGCTTTTATCCAAAGCAACGTACAAGTTCTGTAGGAAGGGTACAACTCTGGCAGCTATAAGGGTCAGTAAGATTGTTTGTCAAACGGTGTTGAACTTGAGTGCTACAGTCTTGCGTGCAGAGTAGTATAACCATATTCGCATAGTAGGTAGTGTAACGGTTGTGACATCGTCACCTTAAACTTCGATGCCCCGAGGGAGTTTCGAACCTGTGGTCTGCTGCACCACGGGTCGACAGCACAGACCGCTATACCAAGAAGTGAACTCACTGCTTTGTAACGTGTCTATGTGTCTTTTAAGGGTGAGAGTGAGTTTAACCCATAGCACCGCTACTCGCCACAGTCACTTCACAACATCTGAAGTCCAATGTACAGTTTCTACGTCAAATGTATATACTCCCTTTTCCTGACTCCTTCTGTATCACAAACAGTACTGTATTTGCAAATCTGGTATGTCATACATGTATAGATGTAGCAGTACTGTCTATCTGTATGTCATGTATGTGATATATGTCCTGATGAATTGAAAATGGGGGACCCTGATGTAAACAAGACGAAAGTCTTTCTCTGGTCTGCATCCCCTTAACAATTGTGTGTATTGAGCTGTACTGTATTGTACCCATTCTGCAATCTGTTAATAAAGTTTTCAATCAATCAATCAATCATTCAATCGTGACTGCGCTTTGTGGGAACCATCCTTTACAATAGTACAGTAGTATTGACATATTAGCATAGTAGGTAGTAATATAGGCAAGGTAGACTCCTTAGTAGCAAAGTGCATAAGACAGTAGAAGGTTAGTTTTTTTTTTTTTCATTTCAGATTGAAGTATGTTTTTAGTCGACAGCGGAAAATTGGGGTGGGTAATTAGATAAACAGGGCTACCGTGGACAGGGTGAGCAGCTTTAAGTACCTGGGGGTCCACATCTCAGAGGATCTGACATGGACAACACACATAGACTCAGTAGTAAAAAAGGTGAAGCAGCGCCTCTACCACCTGAGACAGTTAAGGAAGTTCAGAGTATCGGGGAAGATACTCGAGTCCTTCTACTCCGGAGCTGTAGAGAGCATCTTGACTGGAAACATCACTGCCTGGTATGGAAACGGCACGGCACAGAACAAGAAGGCCCTACAGAGAGTGGTGCGCTCTGCCGAGCGTACCACGGGTATTGCACTACCACCCCTGCAGGTTCTATACAACAAGAGGTGCAAATCCAGAGCCTGCAGAATAATGAAAGACTCTCACCACCCCAACAACAGCCTGTTCAAGCTGCTGAGGTCAGGCAGATGCCTGCGAACACCAGCTACTATAGGACAGAGAGACTTCGGCTCAGCTTCTTCCCCCAGGCCATCAGAGCCTTGAACACTGAACTCTCCACACACACGACACACACACTATACACGCTCACACACTAGCAGCCACTTTAACATGAGCAAACACACACTCATGCTGCACACGCTCACACTTATGGTCACTTTACAAAAGGAAAGGTCACTTTAAGAATAGTATAGTATAACTTGAGATTTTATAATATAGCATGTACATAAAGATCCAGTGCCTCATCCGTAGCTAACAGTGTATTGCACTATCACAGGACCTAGCATGTCCTACTATGCTCTGTAAATAACTTGCGTACATATACCGATATGCCCTACTCTGTTTCCTTGTTTTATTGCACAATGTCGTTCTATTGGATTCTATTATATTACTATTGTATTATGCACATCGTTGCGGGCAAGACCCCCCGCATTTCATTGTATACTTGTATGGCGTGACAAATAAAACTCTTGACTTGACTTGACTTAGTGTTAGTGTGGAAGTGTGTGTAGTCGCATTTTTGTTCTGTATGATTTCATGGATGACCTCGGCTGAAACATGTCTCGGGCTTCATCAGTCCTTAAATCAGAGTTCTGTTATCCTGGGAGACAGACAGGGGAGAGATCGATTCAGGGGGGGGTCTGTTCCACAAAGCTTCCTCAGATTGATTATGTTGTTGTTACTGTAATTATAGCCTATAGACCTGTTCGCTGTATACAAACATACCGTGTTCGAGCTAATCAGCAATACCAACTGAGTCACATGTGGTTAGTGAAAGGGTTAACCTTCTGTGGTGTGGTAGTGCAAGGGTTAACCTTCTGTGGTGTGGTAGTGAAAGGGTTAACCTTCTGTATTGTCGCAGTGAAAGGGTTAACCTGTAGTGTGACAGTGAAAGGGTTAATCTTCTGTAGTGTGGTAGTGAAAGGGTTATCCTTCTGTAGTGTGGTAGTGAAAGGTTAACCTTATTGTAGTAGTGAAAGGTTAACCTTCTGTAGTGTGGTAGTGAAAGGGTAACCTGTAGTGTGGTAGTGAAAGGGTTATCCTTCTGTAGTGTGGTAGTGAAAGGGTTATCCTTCTGTAGTGTGGTAGTGAAAGGTTAACCTTCTGTAGTGTGGTAGTGAAAGGCTAACCTTCTGTAGTGTGGTAGTGAAAGGTTAACCTTCTGTAGTGCGGTAGTGAAAGGGTTAATATTCTGTAGTGTGGTAGTGAAAGGGTTAATCTTCTGTAGTGGGGTAGTGAAAGGGTAACCTTCTGTAGTGAAAGGTTAACCGTCTGTAGTGTGGTAGTGAAAGGGTTAACCTTCTGTAGTGTGGTAGTGAATGGGTTAATCTTTTGTAGTGGTAGTGAAAGGGTTAATCTTCTGTGTGGTAGTGAAAGCGTTAACCTTCTGTAGTGTGGTAGTGAAAGGGTTAACCTGTAGTGCGGTAGTGAAAGGGTTAATATTCTGTAGTGTGGTAGTGAAGGGGTTAATATTCTGTAGTGTGGTAGTGAAAGGGTAACCTTCTGTAGTGTGGTAGTGAAAGGGTAACCTTCTGTAGTGTGGTAGTGAAAGGTTAACCTTCTGTAGTGTGGTAGTGAAAGATTAACCTTCTGTAGTGTGGTAGTGAAAGGTTAACCTTCTGTAGTGTGGTAGTGAAAGGTTAACCGTCTGTAGTGTGGTAGTGAAAGGTTAACCGTCTGTTGTGTGGTAGTGAAAGGTTAACCGTCTGTAGTGTGGTAGTGAAAGGGTTAACCATTTGGTAGTGTGGTAGTGAAAGGGTTAAGCAGGTGGTCTGCAGGTCCCCCAGGAAACGTTGAGCACCAAACACGTGCCGGTGTACTTTTCTGCACCAATTTATGCCTTTTCTGCACCAATTTATGCCTTTTCTGCACCAATTTATGCCTTTTCTGCACCAATTTATGGTGGAAATGTCTTCGTTTATGTAAAGGAAAAGACAACATTCAGGTACCTGCTGACACAGATATAATGGAATATAATGCAGTGAGGCTCTAAAATAGTTGGTTAATATATAGTTACAGGTAAGATGGATATACAAATGTTTTGACCCCCTTATTTTATTTTATATTTATTTATTTACCTTTTTTGGGGAGGGGGTTTTTCAAGTCAAGTCGAGAGTTTTATTTGTCACGGCATACAAGCATACAGTGAAATGCAGGGGGTCATGCCCGCAGCGATGTGCAACACAAGTAATAAGACGGGAATGAGAATAGGACATTTGTGCAATAATACAATGTGCAATAATACAATGCAATAATACAAGTAATAACAGGTATGTACATAAAGTTTACAAGAGCATGGTAGGACATGCTAAGGTCCTGCGATAGTGCAATACAGTTATATTATCGTATAGCTTACGCTCTGCTCGTAGTGGAACCTTATCCCTTTCAATCTAATTCTGAATAAAATTTCTCCACATGTACACACCCATCCGCCTGGCCACACCCACATCCGCTCCTCTACATATAGACGTGGCCATACTAACAGCTCCTTCCCTATTTTCACCACCGACAAGTGTCTGTATACACCACTTGAGTTTAGTGCCGAAATAGTTGTTGGAAAGGAGCTACGTGGACATTGTATCTTATTTTTCTCTCTTGCGCCAATTTATGAGAAAAGCTAAGTCATAATGTCTGCACCTTTGGGGGTTCGAGCGCTCACAACGCCACCCTTAAGCAGCGCTTCTCCATTGCCGCATCCGCCGTGCGTCGTGGGGCTGCTCTGACTGAACTGTGGAACAGCATCCCCACCTCCATTAGGCTCGCCCCCTCGATAGATGCCTTCAAATCGAGGCTCAAAACCCACTTCTACCTACTAGCCTTTCCCGTTCACTGACTCATGCCCTGTTTTTCTATGTGTTTGCCTGTGTGCCCTCCCATAAAACGGAGTGTGATTGTTGTCTATATGTATCTTGTGTATTTACCCTCTGTACAGCACTTTGGTTGACACGCGTCATGTGAAATGTGCTTTATAAATAAATTTGATTGATTGATTGACTCCACGGTCATTGTCTGCCCATTCTTCCCTTCAATGGAGGCCTACGTGAAACAGGGACAGGTAATCTCCCGCATCACTGGCCTTACCCCCGCCTACGTGCCAGTCACGCGGGCGGCGGGTTTGGTCCAGGGACTAAAGGACGGGGCTTGATAGCCCGATGACATCCATACTTTGTGCCGAAGTGGTGGTGGAGCCGTTGCGGAAGCCGGTTCCCCAAGGGAAATCGGCTAGGCAGATGGCTAATTGGAGTGACCAGGCGTACATCGCGCGACTCAGAGCCTAGCTGCGACTTCCAACATTGCGCAGCTAGCGTGCTACATGTCGGGGATGATGGCGGGCGGGTCGGTATTGGATGACCATCAATATCTTCACGCCCAGGCGGCTGGAGCCATCCTGCACCTGACCCAGCTGCAGGCGATAGCCGCGGGGAAGGAGTGCGCCCTGGCCACTCTATCCCAGCGCCACCTGTGGCTGGAGCAGGCGCGGGTGCCGGAACAGAAGAGGATTCCCCTGCTCACGGCCCCCCTCTCCGATGCTGGGCTGTTCGGGTCGGCCATGCAACAAATGACGGCTGCCTGCAGAGAGATGGAGGAGGAGCGCTCTGTGCTCCAACCCCATTTCCCCCGACCCGATGCCACCGGTGATGGCCGACGGAAACAACGCCGGCAGAGGACCACGACCGTTGCCTCCGCCACCACCGCCGCCGCTGCTGGGCCTTCATCAAAGAAGGCCAGTAGTGGAGGGAGTGCCTCGTCCGCCGCAGCCAGCCGCTCCACGCCCGGAGGTAACGGTAGGGATCGACGTGACCAGGTTTCCCAGAACCGTCCCTCCGGGCCGGCTCCCCGTGGGGGCAAACACAGCGCTGCACGCGGCAGGCGCCGCTAGTGACTCTCCCTGTTTACCCCTGTCCCCTTCCCCTCCCCAACATATAATTTTGTTACTAAATAAAAGGTCCCTCCTGGTGGGTGACTGTTTTTTGTTACAAACTGTGTGTTTATTCACTGTTATATATTGGGGATACGATGTGTAAACCCTCACCTAGCTGTGGGGTTGTGTGTTGCTTAGAGAGTAGGACAGTTTTCTTGAAAATAGTTTCTGGTCGCTATATATATGTGTGCTTAGCAAGGCCTGTTGCTAGCACTCGGTCGAAAGACTTGTCTTCCCTCATCATGAAGAAGACTGTGTTCTTCTTGCAATGGTAAACTTTACCGTTTTCATCTGAGGGAGTTGTGTGTATTCTGTTACGTTGGAAACATGGCATCGAGTCCACAACTTGGTTAGAGTGTTGCCTACAGAAGTGCTCATATATGTAGCTTGTACCGAGGTCTTTGACCCTCTCTTTAAACGTCTGTGTTTTTCTTTAGACATAAACACGGGTGACGTGTTTCGCACATGAGCCTAAAGCCTTGTATATAAAACCTGTTCGCAAACGAGTTGTCGTCTGTGGCTGGCGTGCATTTGGTTCCATCCGCGAACTCGCTGACGCCACTGGAGCTTGTCTGAAACATACCCCAGTCGACGTCATCAAGTGTGTCCTGTAGCGCTGTCTCTGATTGGTCGGACCACTTATTTACCTCACATGACAGGACGGTGTCACGTGATCTCTGCCTGTAGGCAGGAATAAGCAATATGGAGTCGTGGTCTGATGTACTCGATTCTCCAGCTAAAGGAGGGGCCGGTACTGCCCTGTAACCGGCTTTGAATGGGGTGTAGCAATGGTCCAGCGTATCTTCTTTCATATTAGCTATATCTTTTGAGGGGGACAAATGTATCTCTTCTCAATATTGAGGGGGATGTGTCCCCTGCAAGCCCCCCCTTAAGCTACACCTATGTATGGATACCGCAGTCTCGGGTCCACATCCAAAAGGACACTGAACAGCTACTTCCACCGGGAAAACAAACTACTGACAAAAGCACAAAAGCACCTTAACCCTTTCACTACCACACTACAGAAGGTTAACCCTTTCACTACCACACTATTGCCGTGTGGCAGTGAAAGGGTTAACCTTCCCTATTGTCGCAGTGAAAGGGTTAAACCATTTGGTAGTGCGGCAGTGAAAGCTGCAAGGGCCCACATGTGGGCCCTTTTGAGGACGATTTGCCCACAGGCACTTTGGCGACCTCTAGTGGCTCGGGTGTGCATATATTTCAATACAATATACATATCGAATTAAAGCGCCATTTGTTCCCTGTCGATAACCCTTTCAGGTGACAAAATCCGTTCAGCGGTTCTCGAGTTACATGCCGATATTTGAGGCTTGCGCAAAGTACACGATATTGCACACAATACTACTCCCGACTCTTGGGGCTCTAGTTCCGTCAATCATTTAGCGATCTCGAAAATGATTGGACAGGGTTGTAGCCAATGAGTGTGGCTTTCCAATGATACCCCACCTGGAGATGAAAAACTCACGAGCGAAAACAGGAAGAGAAAAACCGCCGAATGAATTGAAGTCTATGAGAAAACTGAGCTTTTCTTTTGTACACAGTTTACCAAAATCACTCCTAATCACAAATTTCTGAATGGATCTTTATGAAATTTGGACATGTACTACATAAGGCATCAGTCTATGGATTCCGGGAGTTTAAGCCATATGAATTTCTGGGGAAATACTACTTCTGGACTACTAACTACTACAGAAAAACTTGAGTAACAAGTTTTTCTACAACTCAAGTTCAGACCTATGTTACTCTATTTCATTAGCACTAAAAGTGATATACATGTAAAAAACATATACCTTGTATTGCATAGTTTGTTTGTGTATTGTAGAAGTAGAAGTAGAAAGCTTTATTGTCATTGCACAATACATTGTTTGTGTATTGATAATTAAGTACTTCTCTTCTATTCTATTCATATATAATGCTTATTACATGTATTTATTGCTCCTATGCCCACTACAAACACGGGAACTCTCTAACCCCTGTCCCCGTCTCCCTGTGAGTGGATGTCTCGTGGTGATGGCCAAGTTGGTGCGACCGTGCGATCTATGGATGATCTATATATATATACATACACACCAACTATTCGCCTGTTTTATTCTCCACCCATCGATCATCCATAGCCATGGAGCTCAGAAGTGCCTGCTCTTTGAAATGATCAACCAGTTGCAAATATTTGATATAATATTAAGATCACATTCATCTTTTTTAGCTGCCATTACCAGGTGAGTTTTCCCAGTATCAAATCAAATACAAAATGTATTTGTAAGGCCAGACAACACACATTAATGTCCCCATGGGCCAGACACGTCTTCGTTAAACAAGTCAAGAAGAAACATCGCAATAAATCAAGAGAAAAACAACAAAATACAATTTAAAATAAATAAATGCAACACTCCGAGACATACCCCACGTGAAGGTAAAGAAAAACTCACTAAAAACCCAGCAATAGGAAAAAAGCACCACAGGCAATGTGGAGGGGAGAAACCTTAGAAGGGCCGTTCAAGGGGTGGATCTCCCTTCTTAGATGTCGGTGATAGTAGTTGTAACTGAGGGGTACAATTCCCTGACTGTATTACTAGATATGATACTTACTACCACTACCTTTGTACTTAATATTCGGCCACCCAGTACTCGGCATAAATATATTATGATGAACACTGTCACGTAGATGAAACGGATCCAACACAAATGCACGAACCAGAAATAGGTCTCTATTTCTACGTCGGCACCGGTGATCACTTTGCTTACGCGGCCGGCCGGCCACATAGCTCTGGGCAGTGATTGATCAATAATCATGACGACTGTTCCTTCTGTCAAATTGTCTCTCTCCTTTTCCCACTTCTGGCGGGTCTGTAGAGACGGTAGGTAGTGCAGTAGGAAACTGCTCCAAAACTTGTCGGCTAATACTTGACTGTACCTCCACCTTCGTCGGCCGTTCGCTTCTTCAGGCCGGTACATTGTCTGGGGTAATGCAGGATCTAGCCGCCCCATCAGGAGTGTGTTGGGGTCTGCGGAGATAACAGTGCTCAATCCACAGAACACAGGCTTCTTATTCTCAGCCTCCTCCTGACTGGCTTCCCTCGGGATAGGCGTGGGCCACTGTCCTTCCGGGAGTCTTAGGAATGCGGGGCCGTCACTGTAAGCATTGTGACGGGTGAGGTCATCCAGGGGCATCCCCCGGGTGATGACGTCAGCTGGGTTCTGTTTTGTATCAACGTAGCGCCACTCTGTTTCTCCGGTTAACTCTTCGGTTAAGTCTTGAATCTCGGTGACTCTGACTCCCACGAAGACTTTGTACTTGCATGAGTCCGATTTGATCCAGGCGAGTACTGTCGTGGAATCTGACCACAGGATTGTTCTAGACACCGGTATGGTGAGCTCACGTTGGATGAGCGTGGCTAGGTGCGCTCCGGCTAAGGCTGCGCAGAGCTCTAGGCGTGGGATAGATTGTTGCTTGCGTGGGGCTATTCTCGAGCGGGCGAGGACAAATGCTGTGTAGATCTCTCCCCCCTTTTCTTGGGCCCGCAAGTAGGCTACTGATCCGTATGCGACCTCTGAGGCGTCACTGAAGACGTGTAAGTCCATTTTACATGTCTCTGGCCTCACCGTGGGTGGGAAGTAGCTTCGGCGCATATTAACGCCTGGGAGTGAGTGGAGCTCCATCTCCCACTCTCTCCAGGTGGATGCAAGGTGTGCGGGAATGGGGTCGTCCCAGCCCTGGTCCTTGTCCCACAATGCTCGTACAATCATTTTTGCCCTGGTGGTGTACGGTAGAATACATCCTAGCGGGTCATATTGTCGGGCGAGTGTTGTGTACACACTCCGTCTGGTGGTCGGCGCCGCCGCCGGCCTTCCCTGCTCCGTAGTCAGGGGCTTGTGTCTGTAGTGAAGCGAATCTGTTTTGAATCGCCACACCAATCCCAGGGTCATCTCCTGGGCTTCTCCCGGGATTGTAGCCATCCAGGTCTCGCTGCTGGCTGCCTTGTCCTCGGAGGAGAGGCTGCGCAGTACTTGCGGATCGCTGCTGGCCCACTGCCTGAGATCAAAGCCGCCTTTGATCAATGAGGCGCGGAGTTTAATCAGGAGAGCCTCGGCTTCTTCCTGGGTTGAAAGGCTTTGTAGACAGTTGTCTACGTAGAAGCTGTTCTTTACGCTGTGTCGGACCTCTTCGTCCGCTGCTGGGTCCTCTGCTACATGTTTCTGTAGTGCAAATGTAGCACAGCAGGGGCTGCACGTCGTTCCGAAGGGGAGGACTTCCCATTGGTAGATGGCTGGGTGCTCATCTCCTGGCTTCTCTCTCCATAGGAACCGTAACAGGGGCTTGTCCTCCTCTACTAATCTCACCTGCAGGAACATTCCTTTAATGTCCCCGCTGATGGCCACCTTTTCCTGGCGGAAGCGGAGTAGAACGCCGAGTAGGGAGGGGCCGAGTGTGGGACCGGGCAGTAACTCTTTATTCAGATTTTGGGATCCGATCTGGTAGCTGCAGTTAAATACTATGCGGTCTTTACCGTTGTGATGGACCTTGTGGTGAGGCACGTACCACGATTCAGTGGTCTGGTCAGCCTCTTTAATGTCCATCTTTGTGACGTGTCCCGCTGTGATGAGCTTCTCAATCTCAGCGCGGTATACACTCTCTTGGGCGGGGTTCTTGGCTAAGCGCCGCTCCGTGTTCAGCAGGTACCGTTCTGTGGCGTCTGTCTTGGCGTGGAAAGTAGGCATTCCTTCTCGCCGCAGGAGTGGCGTGGCGTATCTCAACACGCCGTTGACCGGGACTCTCTTGGTCCCTGTCTCGAGGAGGTGAATGGCGTAAATGTCATCTTTAGAGCGAATGTCTTTCCTTCCGTTCTTAAAGGGCATTTGTTCCAAGGTCCATAGCCGCTCTACGTGTTGCAGGAGTGCGGTTTCTCCCTCTGTGACTCGGGAGTGGAGACATCTAGTGGCTGTACTTCGGTTGAGAGATTTGGCGAGCGGGCCTTGGAGAGTCCATCCCAAACGGGTCTCGACTGCTGCAGGACAGCCTCGGGGTCCGGTATGAACCCGGTCTATCGGGACAATGAGGTCTGCATGGTCGGAGCCTATCAACAGGGTCGGCATAGCATTGTCTATGAGCGGGATCGGTAACTTGCGCAGATGTGCATATTTCTCCATCAGCTTGGCGACGGGGTATATGTACCGCGACAGTCCTATTTCTTGGCTGGTGAAAGCGTCTGTAATCTGGTACCGTCGCTCAGGCTGGCCGCTTGCTGCGATAGAGAATGAGACATTCTCGCCCTTTATCGTCTTCAAATCTCGTCTTATTGTCCGAATTGTCATTTGGGTTTCGCTTCCCCGCAGCCCTAGCTGGGCCGCAGCGGAGGCGAGCAGAAGGGTCTTCTCTGACCCGTCATCGAGGACGGCGTAAGTGTCCAGGACTTTATTCTGGTAGCTTAGTGTCACACGCACTACTTTTAGGAGTACTCGGGCTCCACTGCTGCTGGCGGGATCGATGTACATGACGCTCGCTTTGCTGCTGGATGGTGCGGGTGAAGGGCGCCGTCTGTTACTGTCGTGAAGTATGTCCAGATGGGCTCCATCGCACTTGGTGCACCTTTTCTTTAAGCGGCATTCGGCTGCCATGTGTGAGCGCGCACAGCGAAAACAGCGCTTGTTGGACTTTATCCATTGACTTGCTTCCTCCGCGTTCAGCTTGGGGAAGGAGTCACATTGCGCTAGCCAGTGTTCTTTCTCACAGTAGGGGCACACTATCTTCCACTTCTCCGTTCTGGAGGGGGTACTGTGGCTCCTGCTGCTCGGTACTGACTCCGATTGGTGCATCACAGTCACCGATCTTCTTCCATCATTTAGTCGTCTGGTTCCTTCTCTGGAGCCAGGGGTGCTCCGTCCGAATGTATCTAGCCGTAGGCTGCTGACTTCTCTCGCCAGGAAGTCTGCTAGATCGAGGAGGTTCGGTTCGGGGCCATTCGGGTCTCGGTGGTCTCTCTGCCGCCTAAAACGCTCCTGTCGAGCGGGCGGCAGCTTCTCCAAGATCCTTTCCACATTTGAGTTGGCGTAAAGTTCATGCCTCCCCTTCTCTCTCTGCGCTCCCAACATCCCTACCAGGGACTGCACTCTGATGGACAGGTCGTCCAGTGCTCGATTGTCTATTGCTGGGGGTAAGCGGTCGATGTGTCGGATCTCCTGGATCACGTAATCCCATATGCGCCCATACCTCTGGTCCAATGCTACCAGCGCTGCTGTGTATGGGGTGGTGGAAGTCGCGTAGGCGAGCGCTATATTATGTGCGCGGGGTACCTTTAAGTGCTTCAGTAGGATGGCGTATTTATGGCGTTCATCCAATACATCCACCAACATGGTCTCCAGACACATGCGGAGTTCTGTATACTGGGCCCGGTTCTCTTGGGTGAAGTCGGGTACCATAGGCGTGCCAATGTATGACGCTGACTGTGGATACATCGGCGAGCGTTGGGGGAGAGGCCTCCTAGGCGAGTCTCCTCCCGCTCCTTGGTATGGGCTGGTACCGGCAGTGTACCATGGCCCGCTTGTCCAGGTGCTGTTCCTCGGTGCGGGTCGTGCGTCGTGCTCACCCGTGTATAGAGTCGGGGGTCTGTAGCGCAGCTCCGCGGGAGTATAGCCTGGGCTGTACCGGACCTCCTGGTCCGGTAGAGTACTGTGCTGTCGTCGGGCGTGGTTCTCCTCCTCTTCCTCTTCGTCTTCAGTTAGGTCATCCAGTGCTTGTAGTCTCTGGTTTAGCCTCTCCACAGGATATGCTGCTCCTTCCCGGTTGCTAGGTCTCGCTTGGACCGGTGGGGGGAGGTGGTCTGTGGGGGGTATAGACCTCGTCTGTTGGTCAAGTTCAGGGTTGTTTACTCGGCTAGGGGATGCCGCCCTGGGGGTGTGTCTAGACGAGTTCCTGGAGCCTCTGGCGGAGGGAGAGGGTGTTGTCCGTCTGATCAGCTGTTCTATTAGTTGCGCTTGCTGTCTGTCGCGCTCTGCGTCCCGTAGAGCACCAGCAGCTTCTCGCTGGCTGTCTGCTCGGTCTCGGGCCACATTCTCTTCCCTCTGAATGCGTCTTATTTCTAGACGTATATGCTCTTCTTCGCTCCGCTGCTGGATCTGCAGTCGGTCGCGTTCAGCAGCGGCGTTCAGGCTGATGAGGAAGGCCTGCTGTAGGGTCCTCTCTGCCTCGCTGGGAGAAGGCGGTTGTATAGGGGAGCCTTCCCTCGGGGTACTCCTTGCGGAGCCTTGGAGCTCTATCTCCACGGTGCTCTCCCCGTCTTCTTCCGTGCCGAGTTCTCTCTCGGTAGCGTTGTATTCCTCCCGGGACTCATCGGGGACTACTTCTTCAGTACTGGCGGGGTGTGAAGTCATGTCTGGTTCCCACTGGTCCCCACCGTGAACTTGGTCAGTTACATTAGAACCCGTAGGGGCCTCTATGGTCGGGGTAGTCTGGGCGTTGGGGTTAGACATACTTTTACTTTCTAGTTTTACCGCGTTTACTGTTAGTAGAAGACTAGGTTGTTGACTGACAGCGTAAGCCTCTAAGTACTGAGGGAGCCGTCGTTCGCGCTGCGGGCGTTGGTTAGGAGGATCGTTTCGTGGAGTGTTCATCATAGGCCATTTCAATATTAATAACACTATATTAATATTACACTGATTACCCTCCGGCTCGAAGGACCAATTGTAACTGAGGGGTACAATTCCCTGACTGTATTACTAGATATGATACTTACTACCACTACCTTTGTACTTAATATTCGGCCACCCAGTACTCGGCATAAATATATTATGATGAACACTGTCACGTAGATGAAACGGATCCAACACAAATGCACGAACCAGAAATAGGTCTCTATTTCTACACAGCGATGGTGTGTAGAGCAAGCACTTAATCAAATCAACCACATTTATGAATGGGAATTAGTATGCACTTCCATGGCAAGAGTATTCGTCGGTATATCAATAGAGAATGTCCAATCTCTGAAGGCGCAGGTGGTACATATACGACCTGGAATAGTTAAGGAATAACAGCAATGATACTTTAATGATTATAGGCTGGATACACTAGGGGGGGGTTAATCCGGTCGCTTGTAAGCCGACAGGAGTAGGAAGGGGGGGGGGGTAGAGTCCGGCTGCCTCATCCGGCCAAGGGTATCCCAGGTGAACCCACTGTAGTGCCGTTCAATGCGCCGGCGATCCTTGGACCGCAGATGAAAGCAGATGGACTCTTTGTGGGCCGGCGTCCTCCGGTCCACGGAGGAGAGACGTGAAGCGACCTCGTCTTGCAGAGCGCCTCCTCACCTTGCGTCCTCTCCAGGGGGGGGGGGGGGGGGTTCCCAACACACGGCTGTGTCGGGGGTCTTTATCCATGGAATAATCAACGTATACAAAGCATAATCCGTGCCTGGGAAGGCGGGCTGTCGTCGGTAGAATAATCCGGTATACAGGTCCACTCGCTCGTCGGCTCTGGGGCTCCTCGGGTGCAATCTCACATGGGGTCGATCATCCTGGATAAACAGCCAGTTGTCTGCCCGAAACGATGGGGTGCTGACTACGGTAGTATTCTCACCGCACGAAGCACTATATATTAACAGACTATTATTAGCTTAATAGACTACGTCCAACTCGACGATATAGTGCCAAATATGACTATTCAAATATTAATATACACGATGTCTCAATACCGATGGTAGGCCGAACTTGGCCTTACTCCCACACGTGGCGTCGCGGGGAGGCTTTACGTCTGTGACTCTATTGGAGGGTAAGAAACTGGACTGAAAAGGAAGTCCTACTTTAGTAGCGCAGTATATATACGCACTATGAACAAATAGTCCCATTAGTGGTGCGGTAGCCAGATTCCTACGCGGAACTAGGACTTGTTCGTACATGTTGAGCGGTACGTTTGAACTGGGTCTGGGGGGTATGGCAGCCTGGCACCAAGGTCTCGACCAATAGTAGAATGGAGACTATTATGGGATGTTCAGTAGGCTAGAATGGATATTCAATGCATATTGTACAAGGAATATACAAGGGATATCAAGGAATATTAGAGAATATACAAATACAATTAAATATATATATACAAATAAATATATATATTCGGTTTAATCTGGCCCTTCACAACAGTAGTGTTGCTATAAAACAGGTGAAACAGTTGGTAAGTATGTACATATACGTGTAATGAAAGACAAATATGTACATGCAATAGCAACTGGGGTACATAAGAACATTTTGAAAGATTGAAATTAGAATAGAGCTGATAACGGGGGGGGGGGGGGCAGGAGAAACCACTCAGAATAGGTCAAGGCAGAGCAGGTATGGTTCGATGCTGCAGGTCAGACAGAAGGTGGATTGAAGCTGATCCATGATCTCAGTGGTGCACATGACTAATGTGGGGGTAGAACAGTCACTGCAATCTTGGCCATCACCCCGAGACAGCCACCACCAGTATAAAGGTTTAAAAATATGTTAAACATCTCCAAGTTGATTATTGCATTGGTCATAGATAGAATATAAGATATTCTATGTGGATGTGTGAAGTTTAGAGACATTTAGAGACTAATTAAATTTGTTATTTTGGTGGGGACTGTCATTTGAACCACACACAAGACTCGAGTGTTTGTTGAAATGCCTATTTCCTTTATCCTACATGCTTGAGTTGTCACATCAGATATCGCACACACTGCACAGTTTCACCCGATTAAAATGCCCAAGCTATTAAACACATTATCCCAGTCCCCAGTCATCCACCCCCACGTCTTTGAGGGGTAATTACTGTGCACCTGCAACAGTCATCATCTCGGCTGCCTGCAATGACTTCTGACAGCCACAGGATGGCACTGTGACTTAATCAGTAAAACCCCACTGAGCTTGGTCTGGCAAAAAAAAAAAAAAAAAGTCTCACATTCAGCTAAAAGGCAAAACCAAGAGAGAAAAGTTGCAAAAGCTGCAACTGAGGCTATATATATATATATATATATATATATATATATATATATATATATATATATAAAAAAAAAGTATGACTTTGGACAAAGCTACTGTTGTGACCTCACTTCCTCCTGTGATCCATGTATATCTACAGAGTGACGCTGAGCAGGGACCTTCATCAGCTCAGCGGCCAAGATGCAAATGGAGAGGAGGAGGCGGGCGAAGCTAAGGCCTTTATTAATGACACTAAGCACCCCCCCCCCCTCCCTTCCCCTGAGAGGCGCGGTGCGGCACATCGAGTGCCTCCCGTCTCGAACGGCCCCTCCGCCCGCCCGGACGAGCACTCAACTCCTTAAACGATGCCGACTCGATGACAACGACAAGAGACATTATGTGCTTTCTGCCGAGCATCCAGTTTGATAAGCTACCCCCCCCCCCCCCTCCCCTGTTCTCTCTCTGTTAAATAACCATAAGAAACCATCAGAATGAGAGAGAGAGAGAGAAAAGGGATCCGCGCCGCTTTACATGAGAATGGACGCGCTTGAAAAGCGTTACCTCGCTCTCCCCACGCGCTCCCCGAGCTTTGGCTGTAAATGTCAATTTTATGTCAGATTCATTCTCTGTTCATGCGTGGCGCCTGCTGCAATTGCTTCATCACTTTGCATGAGAATGCTGCTGCGAGAGATGAAACTCAGGGCCTGAACTCCTGTAAATGAAATGTGCCTTGAAGGGACGGACGACCATGAGGAGCAGAACAGACCGGTGGCCCGGGGTTATAGAAACGTGAAATCTTGCATTTCGGCCGTATACGCATCGGCGGTACGAGAGAGAGGCGCCGGCCGGTCTCACGCTGCCCCTCTGCCCTGAGAGAGATGCAGCTTCCTGGTGGGGCCTGGGCTCGGCACGGTGGGTCGGGGGGGGGGGGGGGGGGGGTGTCTCTCCTATGACATGGCCCCCTTGTGGCGCGTTGTCCTCTCTGAGTCGTTCAGGCGGGAGGGGGCGGCTTTCCTCTCTCCGCTGGCTGCTGGCTGCTGGCTGCCCAGGTGGGTCTGACCTGCAGCATCCTAACAGCCCAGGTGGGTCTGACCTGCAGCATCCTAACAGCCCAGGTGGGTCTGACCTGCAGCATCCTAACAGCCCAGGTGGGTCTGACCTGCAGCATCCTAACAGCCCAGGTGGGTCTCTGACCTGCAGCATCCTAACAGCCCAGGTGGGTCTCTGACCTGCAGCATCCTAACAGCCCAGGTGGGTCTGACCTGCAGCATCCTAACAGCCCAGGTGGGTCTGACCTGCAGCATCCTAACAGCCCAGGTGGGTCTGACCTGCAGCATCCTAACAGCCCAGGTGGGTCTGACCTGTAGCATCCTAACAGCCCAGGTGGGTCTGACCTGTAGCATCCTAACAGCCCAGGTGGGTCTGACCTGCAGGTGAACCTTTATTTTGAAGTTTATTCGTGAAGAATTCAACTGCTGTCTGCTGCCTGCTCCACCTCCACCTCCTCCACCATCTCCACCTCCATCTCCACCTCCTCCACCACCTCCATCTCCACCTCCTCCACCTCCATCTCCACCTCTATCTCCTCCACCATCTCCACCTCCACCTCCTCCACCATCTCCACCATCTCCATCTCCTCCACCACCACCATCTCCACCTCCTCCTCCACCATCTCCATCTCCACCTCCACCTCCTCCACCATCTCCATCTCCATCTCCACCTCCATCTCCTCCACCATCTCCATCTCCACCTCCATCTCCTCCACCATCTCCACCTCCATCTCCTCCACCATCTCCACCTCCACCTCCATCTCCTCCACCATCTCCACCTCCACCTCCATCTCCTCCACCATCTCCACCTCCACCTCCATCTCCTCCACCATCTCCACCTCCACCTCCATCTCCTCCACCATCTCCACCTCCACCTCCATCTCCTCCACCATCTCCATCTCCATCTCCACCTCCATCTCCTCCACCATCTCCACCTCCATCTCCTCCACCATCTCCACCTCCACCTCCATCTCCTCCACCATCTCCATCTCCATCTCCACCTCCATCTCCTCCACCATCTCCACCTCCTCCACCATCTCCTCCACCATCTCCACACCTCCACCTCCTCCACCACCTCCACCTCCACACCACCACATCTCCACCTCCACCACCTCCACCTCCACACCTCCACCTCCTCCACCACCTCCACCTCCACACCTCCACCTCCTCCACCACCTCCTCCACCACCTCCACTCCTCCACCTCCTCCACCACCTCCACCTCCACACCTCCACCTCCTCCACCACCTCCACCTCCACACCACCACACCTCCACCTCCACACCACCTCCACCTCCACACCACCACTCAACTCCACCTTGATGACTCGGACTATAGGGTAATGGGGACTCGACTCGGGCTCGTCTTTGGTGACTCGGACTTGGACTCGGACTTGGAACACTGCAGGGGACTCGACTCGACTCGGACTCCAGATTTAGTGACTCGACTACAACACTGGCGTTAGCATGTGCTCTGTCTCGCTCCCACGGCCCCCTCTACCCCCCCCCCCCCCCCCCCCCCTTGATATGGTTTTGAGTATTAGTACCTTGAATTTTTGTAAATTGTTCAGCACTTTGTCAACTGCTGTTGTTTATTAAAATGTGCTATATGAATAAAACGGACTTGACTTGGCCGTTCAGTTTTAACTTCGCAACACCTCTTATGGGAGGGATACAAGTTTTTGACGATTACTTTTTGAAATGTGATTGAAAAAACAGCCTTATATTTTTTATATAAAAGTAATTCAGAGCTTTTCCCAAGCGCTATTCAAGAATAAGACACACACACCTGGAAAAATTGCGGAAAGGAATCCCAACCTGAGCATGCCCCTTCTGGAGTGACGAGGGGAGTGATTCCTGCACCTGGTCCAGGTTCAACCCTGCGACCTCTTGACCTCTCAGTGCCACAAGCAACACATACAGCTCTCCATGCTCCGCACTATGATTTGTTTGATTTATGAACTAATTGCCTGTAATTGCTGCTTAGTACCAAGCTGTCTGTTTCCTGAAGCATATTAGGGCCAGATTTGTATAATGAAGTAATTAGTTCAATTAAGATGTAGAAAATATGGATGGTGGTGGGGGGGGGGGGGAGAAGATGGAGAGAATACTATATTACCGTGAGTGTATTTTCCACCTCGCCGTTGTGACGGCGCTCAAATCACCTCATAAACTAAAAATGCAATCAGAGCTTCTGCACGTCGACATGATTCGATTATTCTCTTAACGTGTCAATATTATGCTTTGCTATTTCTGTCGTGGTTTTCTCTTGGACCTATGAGGTGCTTCACTCTCTCTCTCGCTCTCTGTCTCTCTCTCTCGCTCTCTCTCCATCTCTTTCCCTCTCTGTCTGTCTCTCTCCCTCTCTCTCTCTCCCTGTCTCTCTCTCTCTCTCTCTCTCTCTCTCTCTCTCTGACTCTCTCCCTGTCTCTCTCTCTGTCCCTGTCTCTCTCTCTCTCTGTCTCTCTCTCTCTCTCTC
>NC_140181.1:16888932-16953085 GCF_963971535.1 Notolepis coatsorum
CTGACTCTCTCCCTGTCTCTCTCTCTGTCCCTGTCTCTCTCTCTCTCTCTCTCTCTCGTCATCGTCAAACCAGGAGAGATCCATTGTCTGCTGGTGTCGGTCGTGGCTGTTATTAGTGTATCGGCAGGCTACGGGGGGGGGGTGGGGGGTGGGGGGTGGAGAGAGGCATCACAGGGACAAACCTCCTGCCCACAAGGGCCCGAGTTCCAACGCATCTCTCACCAGTCAACTGTTCAATGACACTTATCCGCCTTAGCGAGAGCACAGCGTGGATAATGACTTTATCAGAAACGCAATTATTCTCGTCATATTTGATCATAATCATAAAGTGTTGTGTGGGTTCAGGGGGCCCGTTTCAAGATCAAATATGGGCCCCGCATCTTATATTAAACCCCCCCCCCATGTACATTTACTCAAGTGTAACACTAAAGACACTTTAACTGCTGCTGTGACCCATTGTCACCTCCATATATTTATATTGGTAAACACTAGTTCAAGTTTCTTTAATAGTTGTCATACAGAAGTACAGAATACTTTTATACAAAATGCTTCTTACTGTTACGCTCCAGAGACTGTGCAAGACAAGATAAATATGAAATAAAATAACATATTAAAATTAGAAGTAAAAAAATTAGGTCACAGTGTTCAGTTTAGACATATGTACAATGTTCGATGCAGAAGACGTAACTGAGTTACCATACAATATACAATACTGTGCAGTGTACTAATATACAATACTATATAGTGCAAGGCAGAAATGGGACGAGGTTCAATTTAGGTACAATTCACAGTAGGTGTACGAGTTGTAGTGCAATCCTTCATCAATAAATATAAAGTGTAAAGTGTGTTTGTGTGATCTAAAGTGTGGAGAGTGGGTGCTGCAGTGTGTTGTTTGTTTGAGTGAGTGTGTGCGTGTGAGTGTGTGTGCTGTGTGCATTTGATGGTTGTTGCATAGTGTTTATTGTTCGTTTAGCAGCCTGATGGCCTGGGGGATAGAAGCTTCTTCTGAGTCTTTCTGTGCTCGCCTTAAGACTCCGGTATCGCTTGCCTGACCGCAGCAGTTCAAAGAGGCAGTTGTTCGGGTGGCTCGAGTCCTTAATAATTCTCTTAGCCTTCCCCTTGCACCGCTTGTTGTAAATGTTCTGGAGGGTGGGAAGCCCCCCTCCAATTGTGCGTTCGGCTGAACGTGTCACTCTTTGTAGTCTGCTACGGTCTTGTGCAGTGCTATTCCCAAACCAGGAGGTGATGTTGCCGGTCAGGATGCTCTCTATTGTACATGAGTAGAAGTTCCTAAGGATCTTCTGACTGACTTGGAACTTCCTTAGGCGCCTGAGGAAGTAGAGGCGTTGTCGTGCCTTCTTCACAACACTGTCAATGTGTGTGGTCCATGTCAAGTCCTCGGATATGTGGGCTCCGAGGTACTTGAAACTGTTCACTCTTTCAACCGGTGCCCCGTCGATGCTGAGGGGGCTGTAGTCCTTGACCCCCGACCTCCTGAAGTCCACAATCATCTCTTTTGTTTTGCTGACGTTCAGGGAGAGGCAGTTCTCCTGACACCACTGTGACAGGTTCTCTACCTCTTCCAGGTAGGCCCTTTCGTCGTTGGCAGAGATCAGGCCCACCACTACTGTGTCATCAGCAAATTTGATGATGGTGTTGTTGTTCCGCTGTGCTACGCAGTCATGTGTGTACAGGGAGTAGAGGAGGGGGCTCAGAACACAGCCCTGGGGGGCCCCTATGTTGAGCGTGATGGATGAGGAGGTGCAGTTGCCGGCTCTTACCACCTGGGGTCTGGCCGTCAGGAAGTCCAAGACCCACTGGCAGAGGTCATAGTTCAAGCCCAGGTCCCTGAGCTTGGCTATGAGTTTGGAGGGGGACTATGGTATTGAATGCTGAGCTGTAGTCGATGAACAGCATTCTCACATAGTTCCCCTGCCTAGGTGTGATGCTGCTGTGTGCAGCACATGGGCTATGGCGTCCTCCGTGGACCTGTTGGGGCGATATGCAAATTGCAGAGGGTCCAGGTTGATGGGGAGGGAGGAACAGATGTAGCCCTTCACTAGCTTCTCAAAGCACTTCATGGCTATGGAGGTGAGGGCTACAGGGTGGTAGTCGTTGAGGCAAGCGGGCGTAGATTTTTTGGGTACAGGGATGATGGTGGACTTCTTCAGACAGGTGGGTCCTACACTGGTTCGGAACGTGCAATAATATCAATGTTACTCACTTGTGCCTTGTATATATCTTATACCATTTTTATAAAAAAGATCTATAGCTTATTTTTAGCATTCACTTGTATTTAAATAGTTTTTTTTTTTGTTAAGTATTGTGTGATTTTGTGTGAAGGGCGGACTAGCAAAGTACGATTTTCATTGTACGGCAAACTGTCTGTTTAACTGTGCACATGACAATAAACAATCTTCAATCGAACTGTGCACTTTTACAGCCATCATTGAGTCCATCCTCGCCTCCATCACAGTATGGTACGCTGCAGCCACGGCCAAGGACAAAAGGCAGGCTGCAGCGTGTCATCCACTCTGCTGAGAAGGTGATCGGCTGCAATCTGCCATCTCTCCAGGACCTGTACGCCTCCAGAACTCGGAAGCGTGCAGGTAAGATTGTGGCCGACCCCCTACCACCCCGGTCACAACCATTAAAGCGTTCCGTCTTGAGACGGATTTCCGTCTATTTGATTATATTTATATAACATTTTGATTTAAAAAAAAAATTAAAAATATTATATAAAGTTTGCCAATAGGGATGTATCAGTAGTATTGGCAGTGGTAGTAGTCGTAATAGTAATCCAGTCTATTTTTTTTTTCTTCTAAAAAATTTACTAGTTCAACACAGGTAACCACTTTTGCTTAATTTCTTTGATGGCTCAAATGTATGCTCTAGTCTAGTGTCTAGTCGATTTTGTGTTTTGAAATTGAGCACAAGATCATCATAGATCTAGCCTCTTAATTTTGCTCTCAAAGTGCACCAGATTGATGCATTTAACTTTAAAAACTTAAAAAAATATATATATTCCGAGGGGGCATGCCCCCGGACCCCCCTAGAGGGGCAGAGGTTCACCCACCACCACAGTCTCACTAAATCCTGTGGGAAACACTGAGGATTCATTTTTTTTTACGGCTGTGGTAGGGCGTTCCACATTGTTGTGGCATAATTGCGAAACGTGTTTAGTCCCTTGTTTGTATGATAACAAGCCTTTTAGTTCATGGTTCAAAGTAATGGGAAAAGGGGTGCTCGCTCGCCATCAATCAGAAGCTAGCCACAAGACTTGCATTCACGGTCTCCAGCAGTGACAGCCTCCCTGCCTGGCACAACAACCACAACAGTAGGGTCTATAGTCACAGTCAGGTTTGATTGATTGATTGATTGAAAAGTTTATTAACAGATTGCAGAATGGGTACAGTACAGTACATCTCAATACATACAATTGTTAAGGGGATGCAGACCAGAGAAAGACTTTCGTCTTGTTTCCACCAGGGTCCCCCATTTTCAATTCATCATAACATATATGACATACATGACATACAGATAGACAGTACTGCTACATCTATACATTTATGACATATCAGATTTGCAAATACAGTACTGTTTGTGATACAAAAGTGTCCAGAAAAGGAGTGTATATACATTTGGCGTAGAAACTGTACATTGGAGGAGGTTGGTGGGGTGGGGTTGGGTGGGTTGGGTGAGGCTGTACATTGGAGGTGGGGGGGGGGGGGGGGGGGGGGGGGGGTTGGGTAGGGGACACACACACAATTTACACTGTACAATTGGAATGTTGACAAAGCCTTACTTGGTCAATTTACTGTACAACTAGGTTAGGACATTTGTAGGGGCCAGTTTCGGAATTGCAGTCTCACGTAGGTGTTTTTTGAGAGTGTTTTTGAAGGTGGGTAGTGATTCACATTCCTTTACAGCTTTAGGCAGGGCGTTCCACATTGAATGTGGCATAATTGCGAAACGTGTTTAGTCCCTTGTTTGAGCCGAATCTGGGTTTTACATGGATTTGTGGGAGCTCCCTCTGGTGTTGTGATCGTGGTATTCACTGACCTTTGGGAAGTATTTTGACATGTACATGGGTACCTTGGTCGCGTAGTGTATCTTGTAGACCAGGCCCATTGCAAGTTGCTGTACTCTGTCGTCTACTCTAAGCCATCCTAGGTTGTCAAAGTGGGCAGGGGTGAGGTGGGTTCTAGGAGTCAGGTCAAGTAGTAGTCTGACTAGCTTGTTTTGAGATGTTTGTAATTTGTTTTTTAGTGCCTTTGAGGTGCTTTGGTACCATGAGGTGCAAGCATAGTCGTAGTACCCTTGAATGAGTGCTCCTGCTAGAGTCTTCAGGGTATTCTTGTTTACCAGAGAGGAGATCCGGTACAAGAATCGCGTTCGTTGGTTGACTTTTTTTATTACATTGGATGCCATTTTGTCACAGGAAAGATTAGCCTCTAGGATGGAACCCAGGTAGGTAATTTCATCTTTCCTTGTGACAATATTGTCACCCACTGTAACCGAGAAGTCGTCAGTCTTGCTGAGTTTGTTATTTGAACCGAAGAGAATGGACTCTGTTTTGCCCATGTGTAATGATAGTTTGTTGTCGGCGAGCCATATGCAGATTTTGCCTAGTTCCGAGCTGAGGGCTTTTTCAACCTGTAACTTGTTCTTGTCAGAGACCAGCAGGGCTGAGTCGTCCGCAAACAGGAACAAGTTGCAGTCACAAGCAGGACAGTATGCTCTACAAGTAGGCTCCCTTCTTGGCCTGAAAAAAAGTTCAGTCAGGAGATATTTTTTTGCTTTAATTGAACCTGTTTATAGTTTCTGTTAGGATCTCTGGTAAACCGTACTGTATATTTCTATATCTTGTATGTCATAAATGTAACTACTGTATATCTGTACGTGATGTATGTCGTAAATGTCATGATATATATCTGTATATATGTTGTGTATGTCATAAATGTCATTATGAATTGAAAATGGGGGACCCTGATGTAAACAAGATGAAAGTCTTTCTCTGGTCTGCATCCGCTTAACAATTGTGTGTGTATTGAGCCGTACTGTATTGTACCCATTCTGCAATCTGTTAATACAATTTTCAATCAAACCTGTTTGAGTCACTCCCCTCTGGCAGGAGGCTGCGGTCCATGATTTGATTTGATTAGATTTTTATTTAGTACATACAATTTATACAAAAGTATAAAAACAAGGGGTACAAGGATAACATGTGAAAGTCTGTCGACTTGTTTCCAACGTGGTCCCAAGAAGAATACAATAAATCACAGAAAGAGTTAAGAAGATAAGATAAATACAACAAGTAGATAAAAAACACAATTTTCTGACCAGGGCCAAAGTCTCACGCCACAAGAACAGTTTCTTCCCCTCTGCAGTGAGCCTCATCAACAAGGCTCGGGACCCTCACTGACACCCCCCACTGTGTTACATTAACACACCCTACTGGACTATATACTTGCCGACTGTATTGTTACTTCATTCTAATTAGTGTATATAATTGTATAATTGACCACATCTGCCCAGTTGCACAGCCCTGGCCTATTCCTATTTTATTTTTTTTTACTTATAATTGTACTATCTATTGTGCTATATTTAATTTAGTTTAATTTAGTTTATATCCCATATCATTTTATTCAACCTCTTATACAGTCGTACAGCCCTGCAGGCCTATATTTTATTTCATAAATATATTATCTATTGTGCTTAACTTAGCTCATATTTCATTTTATTTTATTCCACCACTTTATTGTATTATCTGTCTGTTAATGTCTGTCCGCTAATGTCGCACCAGTAACGTCCAAAGCAAATTCCTTGTATGTGAAAGTATAGACCTTTCTGATTCTGATTCTAATTCTGAACTGCTCTCAGGAAATTCTGTCTCTCGGACTTAAATGTGTAACAGCTCTCAGGAAGTTCTCTTTCTCTCTCAAACACACACACACACACACATGCATACTACAACTCTGTACATACATCTGATTAGTACTATACTCATTTATATATGTTAATCACCTGTACATTGTATATATTACTGTTGCACTTTACTGTTACATTTACACTCTGGTTGGATGCCAAACTTATTTTTGTTGTACTGTACTTGTGCTGCATGATCTAACCCTAACTAACCTTACTGTCATGCACTTGTCCTAATAAACTAACCTACACTGTAACACGCAACACTTTGATGAACATTGGGTCTCATTCTCCAAAATGTTTCAAATAGTTCTCTTGGAAGACTTATCTTGGAACCGACTGAGACAGAATCAATGACAAGTTCACTCTGAGTCCCGAACGTGCTGGTAATAATATTATGTCTTAAGGGGCTGAAACGGTCGCACAAATGATATGATCTGATATCTGCTTGGAGAATGGCATTCTGTCTTAAACTCAAAAGCGCGTCCCCGTTCAGGTAATTTGCATACAAAACAACGACTCCAGAGCTCCTTATAAGGCAAAGTAATGACGCAGCTGTGTGGAAATGGATGCGGAAGCGCTTTGCGAGTCTTGCGACCCATCGAAATGAGATTAGATTAATGTATTGTCATCATATATAGTACAGCTCGTGGTACACCTGCCGCAGTGCAGTATACTGTAGCCTACGGCGTAATGAATAAACGCAGTATAGGCTTATTATTCCATTAATGCCTACGGCGTAATGAATGAACGCAGTATAGGCTTATTATTCCATTAATGACTTGTTGCATTAGGATTTAGTAGATACTATATGCTCTGCCCTACGTACAGTATAGGTACAGTCTGTACTTATACTGTATGTAGGGCAGAGGCAGAGCATAGTATCTACTAAATCCTAATGAAACAAGTAACTAGAATATATTAAGCCTATACTGTTCATTAGACATGTAGGCCATACTGGCGCACACAAGACTTGTTATGGAATATTAATGCAGTCTATTGCCATGCGATTAGCTTTAGTTCTTATTTATTTATTTATCCACTGTCATTTCAGTGTTGGTGTATAGGCTATATAGTGTATTTCAATATAAGTTTAATTGATTAATGATATATTCGAAGGAATGCAGGTTTATAGCTATATCAACCCCCTCCAATGTACAGTAAATGACCAAGTATGGTTTTGTCAATATTCCAATGTACAGTTTTGCTTGTAGTGTCCCCCACCAACCCTCCTACCCAACCCCGCCCCCCCCACCCACCCACCTCCAATGTACAGCCCCCCCCCCCACCCAACCCCACCCCACCTACCCAACTTCCTCCAACAGTTTCTACGTCAAATGTATATACTCTCTTTTCTGGACTCTTTTTGTATCACAAACAGTACTGTATTTGCAAATCTGGTATGTCATGGTAAATGGCTGCTGTCATAAATGTATAGATGTAGCAGTACTGTGTATCTGTATGTCGTGTGTGTCATATATGTTATGATGAATTGAAAATGGGGGACCCTGATGTAAATAAGACAAGTCTTTCTCTGGTCTGCATCCCCTTAACAATTGTATGTAATTGAGCTGTACTGTATTACCCATTCTGCAATCTGTTAATAAAGTTTTCAATCAATCAATCAATCAAACAAAGGTCTGTCCCATTGTATACCAATCAATGGGATATATTGCATGTTGACCTGCATTCTTTCAAATGTATATAATTAATCATTAAAACAGATGTGTAACAAATAAGAAATACAAATTCCACAGAAGGCATTAAATAATTATTATTTTCAATCATTTCACAATAATTGCATAATTGTGTTTGAATATCTGAGAAATTAAAGTAATTATACATTTGTCCAAAATAGCTGGTTCAGATATGGTTAAGCAGCTGCCCTGTGATCAGATGAATCCATATTATTTATTTTTCCGACATCAAATGCGTAATTTCTTATCGTACAAATATTGTCATATTTATTTTAATTATGATTAAGTAATTAATTCCAAAGAGGCCTGTAGCGTTAACATGAAGGAATCACTATGAGAACACAGTCTGTCAAGTTAATAAAAATGTCAATTAGTCAATCAATCATAAGAGTGCTCCTCAGCACTCTTAAATCTGCTCTCAGCCACGCTCAAATCTGATCTCAGGAACATTTGGGGAATCGCGCTACCAGCCCTAATATGTCTTAAATGGGCAGAAATCTGCCTAAGAGGAAATATTTGGTCGTAAATCCGTTCGGGAATGAGACCCGTTGTTACTCAGCTGATAGAGTTGTACCCTTCCTGACGACTTGTCGTACAGAACTTGTAAGTCGCACTCGCTTTGGATAAAAGCGTCATTACATACAATACATCTGAATCTAGTCGTAAGAAGGCCACACACTGGCTTTATTCATATATACATACATTTATTCATCGTATCCATAACTTTTGTGTTTACCCCCATTTATATGGATAGTGAGAGAGAATTGACCCCACAAGTCAGCTATTACCAAACCCCCTGACCCCCAGACAACCTTTTAGTCACTACATTCCCTGACACTATTCCCCTGGCCCCCACTACTCTGGCTGTGGAGACGCTGGGGTTCGAGAGACCGCCTCCCGGTCGCTCCGGTGAGCTTCTGCCGGCCACCGTGGGAGATGTGGCGTAAGGCGACGAAGCGGAAGGTGGCCATGAGAAGGGTTCCTCCTCCGAAGCCCAGCAGGAGGCCGTAGAGGAGGGGCCGGACCCCCTCCAGCACCCCCCTCTGGTAGGGAGGGACCGGAGCGCGCTCGACGATGAGGTCCAGGTCACGCCACGCCAGATCCCTTGCTGCATTGATTGATTGAACATTTTAATTAACAGATTGCAGAATGGGTACAATACAGTATGGCTCAATACACACAATTGTTAAGGGGATGCAGACCAGAGAAAGACTTTCGTCTTGTTTACATCAGGGTCCCCCATTTTCAATTCATAATGAATCTCATGTATTCAAACCCTCTCTCGCTAAACACAAAACACACAATTAATTTCATCATCAGTTTTATTCCTGTCGAGGCCTGAAGTCTTAAACACAATGTCCAGCCCCCAAACTCAATTTCACTTATGTTTGTGGGCAGAAAACATTTAAAAACATAAATATAAAAAAGGGAGTTCTCACAACCAAAAAATAAGAGTGAAAACCCAATTACAAAGAGTGGTTGGAATGTATAAAATATCTTTTCACAACAATTAACACTTTAACCTGTTCCACCCGTGGAATATTTTTGCCTAAAATATATGTAAATAGATATTGCTCCACTTCTACAAGGCAATTTGCATATTCTTGGTATCTAGGTACATCTATGGACCTCAGGGAATGTATTCAGTGTCAGAAATATTGTGTCTATTACTAGGCTTGCTTAAATTGTGATGAAACAAAGGAGAATATGAATTATGATTTTTCTTTGAATCTTTGACAGTGAATAACACCATGATAATAATGACCATGAACTTAAAAAACTGATCTTGTTCAGTACCTCCTTGAGATCATGTGTACAAAAAAAAACTAAGGAAATTAATAAATGGAAGATGATTAAACAGAAGGTTCTGTAGATACAGTACTGAATTCTCCCATCCGGACCAATGCAATTTGAAATATTATTATAGAATATAGAATATGATGCTTATAAATTACATTATAGCCAATTCGCACATTTATATATATAAACATATATTATCTTTCAAATGCCCGAGTTCAATTTGGATTTAGTATCACCAGGCGTGCATAAGAACAGATAATGATATCTACTGTAATTTACTGTACCTTTTTATTTTCACCACAGTGCAACCATTTTGAAACTAATTTCAGATCTAATTGTTGCTACATGCTAACAATAGGGAGGAGAAACAAACTGCGTTTCAATATTTGTCAAAAACGTTACCTTTTGTGGCTTATTATCCCGAATAATAACAGTTATTGAAATAATTCATTCAGAACGCTGAACTTTTAACCCCCACAGTATCTGCCAGGAAGTGTAGTTCGGAATAATTCCAACGCTGATCCACAGCTATGCATCCCCTCGACAAAATGGCTGCAAAAAGCTACAATTCCCATGATTCAAATTTTCCAAAATGGTCACCGTCTTGTAATAGACTTCAGCAAATCGAGAAGTTAAAACGATCTAATGGCACTTTTAACCTATTGCTAAACTAACGTATTGATGATAATATACATTCTAAATGCTTTTGTGACATGTTAGTGATGTTAATACTTGAAAACGTTTGATTAAAAAATCGCAAAAAATATGCAACACTCTGAAAAATATTGATTTATGACCATATGCCATTTTGGGGTGGTACCGACCCCGTCGGGTGGAACAGGTATAACCATGGAATATACACACACACACGCACGTACGCACGCACGCACGCACGCACACACACAGACAGAGACGCACACACACAGACAGAGACGCACACAGGACAGTTCTACTAAGTATTGTTGTTACAAAGGATCAGATTAAACCGAATATATATATTTATTGATTGATATATATTGCATAATATTTGTATATCGTTTGATATCCCTTGTATATTCCTTGTACATATACACGGAATATCCCTTTAGCCTAGTACAGACCATAATATTTCATTCTCCTATTGGACAGCGGTCCACAGGCGCCATGGCCATACCTTCAATGTCGGGTTCAAAGTCACCGCCGGGGACATGCCTGGACATGAACGGTACTGCGCAAGGATATGAGACAGGAATAAAGCTGGTACTAGTTTATTCATCTAAGCGTATAAATACGGCGCAGGTGAATACAGAAGCACTTAGTCAGAAGTCTTAGTAACTAAAGTTGAAGCCTCACCCACGATACGACGTGCGGTGAAGTATGGCCTGTTTGGCCCCAAATAGAGCATTGAGACCGCGTGCGAATTAATAACTGAAGTGTCAGAGTTTAACGCTGTACCGTCGAGTTCGACCGATTCTATTAAGTCAGTAATAGTCTATTTGTGTATAGTGTATCGTGCGGCTAAAGTTCTACAGTGACCAGCATCACCAACGTTTCCTCGTATCAGCTAGAGTGCTTATCCAGGCTGGGCTGCTTATCATTGCGCTTTCACCCGGGGGGCCCTAGACGAGGACCGTGTGGATTATGTACACTGGATAACCTACCGACGACTGCATAGCCCTTTTCGGCTGGATTATATTTGCTTTTGGTCCTGTAATTAATGGAGCGGAGAATCGCCGACACCCACAAGTGTGTGGGATTTAACCTGTGAGGAGCCACGTCGAGTCTGCCTCTCAGAAGTCTGAGGCCGGCTAGCTTTCTTCCATGTGGAGCTACATGCTACGGAGAACAGCTGTATTCGTCTGTGGATCAAGATCTTATTGCACCGTCTCCTGTACTCGGAGTCTCCTTATCATCGTTGACCCAGACTCTACTACCGACAGATCCTCTACCCTTGCTGGCTTACAACCGGGGGGACCCTACCAGTATCTCCCGCTATATTACTAGTGTACCATAGATATAATTCCCTAAGATTCAGGTTGTATGATTATCTCCTGCGTAATATGAGAATGGACATTCGTTATTGATTTGCCTACGCACATTCCTTTGCCTTATAAGCGCATCCAAAGTGAAGTAAAGTAAAGTATATTATGTACCTTTTGCTGCTAATAAATACTTAAATACAGCTTTGTGTGGAACCGAGTTATTGTGGGGAAGTGTTCATCATTAGATACCTGTGTACTGTATGGCCAGTAGGAATGTACATAAGACGGTAGTGGTTTAATGATACCATACTTATCAATACAGTCAGGGAATTGTACCCCTCAGTTACAATTGTTATTATAGCACCCACCTGTTCCTCTCTCTTGTCTTTCTACTGATTATCATTATAATTTATATATATATATATATATATTTTTTTTCCACTTCCAAATCTTTAACTTTCAGGAGTCCAGGGAACAAAGATTCTCCATCAAGCGAGAGGTTGGCGTTGATTAGTAACGAGATGGAAGACAGCATGCCCCCAGGCCACCACCACATCCAATCTAACATCTCATTCTAAACACTTACAGATGTAGGCTATGGTGAAACATTCATCATCGCTCTGCCTCCAGAGGGTTAACCCAAATATCAATAAGATATGTTGCTAATCCAAGAGATTAAGAGTTTTTCAAGAAGTTGGACGACGACACACATTTCAAAGTGCAAATACTATCTATTGTGAGAGACGTTGTTTTAAAGGTGCTGTAAGTGGTGTTTTACATGTTAAAGTAAGTGGTCTACATGTTCAAATAAGTGCTCTACATGTTAACACTTTGAGTGCCAACGACGCTATATGTCGTTAGTTCATGCCGACCGTTGAATGCCAGCAACGACATATAGCGTTTGTTTGTCCTTTTTTTTTATTTTTTTTTTTATTTAGCGATTTGAATTAATATTTCATCAATCTAGTCTCACATTAGTGCAGCAACCTCTCTCTGAGCTCCATTGGGAAAATACCGCCCCCTATCGTCTCTCCCTGTGTAACTGCACCCCATTGGATTAGACTGATTGGGGGGGGGGGGGTCCAGTTTCCTCATTTTACTTATCCGGCAAGCCATCCGGAGAGATCCAAGTCTTCGCCGACCCTCAGAACAGTGTGGAATTGGTATTTCCATTACCCAGCACTTCAATAAACACAATCGATATTTGGAATGGCGATCAGGAATTGGAATAATCTTTTTGGAGAACATCTGATCTGAGGTAAGGAATCTATTTGACCAGTCTTAGGATAATCGGATCTGTTTTCACAGAGATATCAGCGTGTGCCCTATGTGTGTGTGTGTGTGTGTGTGTGTGTGTGCGCGCTGATCAGGAAATGAGAGAATAGATTTTTCAGCTTGCTTCTCTAGCGTGCATAAATACACATATACTATCGATAATCTAGCGTTTATTTGAAAACGATTCATAAATAGGCCAAAAAATTACAACGTTTTTTGTGTATTCCAGAATATTCCAGTAAAGGTAAATCTTTATATTTTCCTGAAACTTTCAAGAAAACTAGGGTTTTTCAAAATGGTATAAAACGGAAATGAACCGATTAAAAAAACAATCCGTTTCGACAATGTTGACTGCAAACAAGTCATTGATAAGCGACAGCCATATTATATACATAATTTAAGATATAGTTTATGCGTTCACAACGCTATATCATTGAAGTGGGTGGTGGCATTCAACAGGGGTCAGGCGCACCGCATTGCTGGTAATCAAAGTGTTAAGGTAAGTGGTCTACATGTTCAAATAAGTGCTCTACATGTTCAAATAAGTGCTCTACATGTTCAAATAGGTGGTCTACATGTTCAAATAATAGCTCTACACTCCGACAGCCATCACTGATATGGAGTGTCTGGTCGGTAACATGGGTCTCCCAGTCCCTCTGCTCTGCAGTAAACACAAAATACATTTTCTGGCACCCACTTCATGCAATCATAATGAGAGATAACTCCACACTGCAAAAATGGTCAGACAGAAATATTAAATAAAAACTAGATTTAATAAAATGTGTCCTTGAAACAGGTCAAATAATCTGCCAAGCAGTAAGCAAATTTGGCTTGGCAAGATTTCTTGAAATAAGTAGAAATATCTAGGGTTCTCTCTCCTGATTGGATAAAGTGGGAAGGGATACCAGAACATCTATTTCCTGTTTACTGCAGAGCGGAGGGACTGGGAGACCCATGTTACTGACCAGACCCTCTATATCAGTGATGGCTGTTTACTGCAGAGCAGAGGGACTGAGAGACCCATGTTACTGACCAGACACTCTATATCAGTGATGGCTGTTTACTGCAGAGCAGAGGGACTGAGAGACCCATGTTACTGACCAGATACTATCAGTGATGGCTGTTTACTGCAGAGCAGAGGGACTGAGAGACCCATGTTACTGACCAGACACAATCAGTGATGTCTGGTTACTGCAGAGTGGAGGGACTGGGAGACCCATGTTCCTGACCAAACACTCTATATCAGTGATGGCTGTTTACTGCAGAGAGGAGGGACTGGGAGACCCATGTTACTGACCAGACACTCTATATCAGTGATGGCTGTTTACTGCAGAGTGGAGGGACTGGGAGGGCCATGTTCCTGACCAGACACTATATCAGTGATGTCAGTTTACTGCAGAGTGAAGGGACTGGGAGACCGATGTTACTGACCAGACACTCTATATCAGTGATGTCTGTTTACTGCAGAGAGGAGGGACTGGGAGACCCATGTTCCTGACCAGACACTCTATATCAGTGATGGCTGTCGGAATGTAGAGCTATTTAACACTTATTTTAACTAAAGAAAATACGGGCGGCCGGGTAGCGCAGTGGACTAAGTGCCTGCCTACCACCGCAGAGACAGTGGGATCGGATCCAGCTGCTGCGGTGCCTCCGGCTTGGTCGGTCGTCCATACTGACACAATTGGCAGTGCCAGCGGGTGGGAAGCCGGTGGGGTGGGTCCTGGTCGTTGTAAACAGTGACTCCTACAGGTAGGTCGGGGCGCCTGCTCAGCGAGGAAGGGATCTGGGTGAGGTAGTGTGATCCTCCCACGCGTTACACTCACCCAATGAGAGTCCTCGCTGTCAGGTGAAAAGAAGCGGCTGGCTGGCTCCACATGTATCGGAGGAGACATGTGATAGGTTTCAACCCTCCCTAGACCGGCAAGTGGGGGGCAAATGCGCACAACGACCAGGAAGGGGGGGGGGGGGGGGGGGGGGGGATTGGCATAACGACTAAATTGGGATGGGAGAAAGTTTCAGAAAAAGGAGGAGAAAAAGTTGATAAAAAAATTAAAATAAAGAAAATACCACTTCCAGCTCCTTTAAATCATTATTTGTGTAATAATAATAATAATAATAATAATAATAATAATAATAATAATAATAATAATAATAATAACAATAACAATAACAATAATAATAATAATAATAATAATAATAATAATAATAATAATAATAATAATAATAATAATAATAATAATAATAATAATAATAATAATAATAATAATAATAATAATAATAATGTACTACTATAATAGCACTACACCTCAAATAACGTTACCTTTTCTAACTGGTTTGCTGTTCTGTGTCTCTGGCTGGACTGGACGGAACTTGAGAGAGGCGATGTGTTTGTGATAGTCTTCCAGGGAGCGCCGCAGGCTCCGCATCTTGTCCTGGTTGATGTTCTTCCCCACCTCTGTATGAATGAATGAATGAATGAATGAATGAATGAATGAATGAATGAATGAATGAATGAATGAATGAATGAATGAATGAATGAAAACGTTTATTTAAAATGGGACACCACAGCTACATTGGACCAGCCACAGTGGACAGACCAGATGCGTTGTTTTGCGTATTTATAGCACAAGTGCTAGTTTGCAACACTAGTCCATTGAGGCTTTTCTAAAAGATATAATAAAATTAACAGTAAATCAGAAATCGGAACAAATATTTTCCAGAGCAAGAGTCCATGATCAAAACAACAAAACCAGTCCGCGTCTACATTATGTGAGCACTGCTGCTATACCTTGAGTCCTCTGCTGAAGACGTTGGCATTGGACTCCAGTTTTAAGCCAGTAGGCAGAGAGTTCCATAAGTTTGCCCCGTTAACAGAGAAGGCAGACTGTCCAAACGAACTCGTGCACATGGGAACAGTACAGTGACCATTATTGAAAGCTTGTGTGTTTGCTCTACTAGAGCTCCAACGTCTAACCACCAGTCCAGAAAATAATGATTGATACATGATTGTGCAAACATGTGTGGTGTGTGGAAACAAGACACCACGTTGGAGCTACAGTACAAAACATATATCTCCGCCTCCGGCACGGTGGTGTTAGCGGTTAACACTGTCGCCTCACAGCTAGAAGGTCCTGGGTTCGATTCCCACTTGGGGACCAGGTCGCCGCATTGCCGGTTACCCAGGTGGGGTATCTCCCGACGCCATTTCAGTGTGGAGTTTGCATGTTCTCCCCCTCTGTGCTCTCAAGGGTTTAAGATAAGATAAGATAAGATAAGATATTCCTTTATTGATCCCCTTGGGGAAATTCAGGCATCATAGCAGCATGGGGGGGGGGGGGTACAGGTAGTAAAACAACACAGTGTACAGGTGGTAAAAACAACACAGGCAGTGTAAACAATTTGGTCAATATGGTCAATATAATTTACTTTCTGACTAGCTGAAGAAATATTCACATTATTCACAGTGTCACATAAGGTGCAGTATGCATGAGGTAGTGTTATAATTTACTATCTACTGAGTACAGGCACGTGCACACATAGAGGCCAAGGGGTGCCTGAGCACCTGCCTTTTTGAGCCTCATCAAAAAAGTGCCCTTTTTGAAAAAAATTAATTTTTTTTTTTTTTTTTACTGTTACGCATATAGACTGCCCTTCCAACTGAAAAATGTCAGGATAGAATAAAAATATTAGGTAAAGAGAGAGAGATGCCCCATATTCCATTGCAGTTTGCACGGCCTCCTCAGCGTGCCTCTCCGCGGACCTACTGTATATATTTTATGCATAGCGTGGGTGGTGATGATGATCATGATAGAAACCACTGTTGAATGCTGGTATTACACTCACTGAGGGACACAAAGAAGTCAAGTCCGATGGGATTTGGGAATCTCAAATACAAATCGGGATTGGAATAAAAAATGCATTTATATTAAACAATACAGAATATACAGCACTTCTTGGGGTCTGTAGGATAAGCACTTATTCCCTCCCCCCTGAACATTTATGGAGATGTATGGGCCTTTTAAGTCAGTGATAAAAGTGTCTTTCAAGGATAAGTGAGCTCCTGCACTGATTATTATAGTTCAATATTCAATATTTGATCACCAAAACCCCCCAAAAAGCATAAAAAGGGGGCCCCCCGCCCGAAAAGGGCCCTTACGCGCGCTCGCTTAATATAGACACACAAGTGTTGTGCCCTTTTCAGCCTTTGAGCACCTGCCCCTCTAAAGTCCTGTGCACGTCCCTGACTGAGTATACATTATTCACAGTATCACGGTATCCACTGAAATATACATTATTCACAGTATCACAGTATCACAGTGTCCACATAAGGTGCAGTAAGCCTAAGGTAGTGTAGGTTGTCCTCCTTGGGTTCCTATAAGTCCCAGGTCAATGTCTGGTAGCAGTCGCTGTCGCTGCCCCCTGTTGTGGAGCCTGGAGGCTGCTAGTCGCTGCCCACTGTTGTGGAGCCTGATGGCCGCTGGTATGAAGGACTGTCCGAGGCGGTTAGTTGAGTGTCGTGGGGGAATGAGTCTGTGGCTGAACGAGCTTCTCATCTTGACTAGCTCGTCGTAGAGGGGGTGGTAGGGGTTCTCCATGATGGCAGCCAGCTTCCTTATCATCCCCCTCTCTGCCATCACCTCAAGTCTAGGTAGCTCGACTCCCACCACGGAGCTAGCCTTCCTCACCAGCTTGTTGAGCTTGTTGGTGTCCCTTGAGTTGATGTAGCCTCCCCAGCATGCCACAGCATAGAAGAGGATGCTTTCACCAATCCTCCTCATAGGAGGATTGCTTTCACCAATAAGATAAACCCAATGGGAAAACATACGACGAAGACGGACAGGAGCACTTGGATTGGTCCCCGGGGCGCGGCCCCATGTCTGCTCCCGGCTGCCCTTGGGGGGGGGGGGGGGGGGGGGGGAAAGTGCAGAGACATTTCATCGGCGACTCAATGCATGTGTGTGTGTGTGTGTTCCTGTGTGTCACCCATCTCGCCTGTGTTTGTGTTATTCTACATGACAATTAAAGACTTCTTCTTCTCCTGTTCATTGACACACCGCGTTCCATCGGTTTCAGTGGAATTGCGTCGTTAGGGAACAGCGTCGTTAGGGAACAGCTCGCACTGCAGTTCATTTTTGTGTTCCTGTGTGCAGAACCAGCTTTCCTTTTGTAGCACCCTGAATATTCGACTATTATTCAGAAGTGCTGACTTGCCTTTTATCTCCCCTTTGTGCACAAAGACATGTTGACTAGTTTCCATTGATATTCTCTCGAACAATGACGCAAGTTTCTCCTTCTCTCACCGGCTGGAATATGGATTATAAACAGTAAGCTGAATCATATTCAATCCACCCAGTTCTCTTCCTGTGGGGCTAGGTGGCGGTGCCAGCAGGGGGCGGCAGGTGGCAGGCGGAGCGTGGAGAGAAGCAAGCAACGGGGGAGAGGGAATCGCCTGGAGGTGAGGGGAACAGGAAGCTCTCTTCGGCGTTGGATGTAGCCGTGAACGGTCGCAGCTACAACGGGAGGTGCTTTGGAATAGCCCCGTTAAAGAAGTGAAGCCAGAGAGCCCCGCCGGAGCGAGCGACGGGTGATGAGACATACTTGCTAGTGACGGGTTATCCTAGAAGTATCCGTGATAGTGTGTGAGTAAGAGAAACCAAACCCAAGGACTAACGTCTAAGCTAACGAGACTAACATCTAACGTTATCGGGTTACGAGAGCGTTCGACGCCATCTTACCACCCGGACAGTGGTGGTGCGGCGAGGCCGCCATCTTGGTTGAGTACATTAGAGCTTCGGGGCTCAGGATCCTATTGCACAGTACACAGTGTGTCGCGGCCTACGGGCGAAGCTAATGGTTGCTAACCACAGTTCATAGGGGTACCCCATAAACATTACATGCCGGCATTAGTTTAGGACTTTTGTTAGGTAAAGTGGGCCCACCTTTTCATTTCTTTTGAGTGTAATAACGTGTATGGTCATGCCTCTTAATTTCCCGTCTCGTTAAAGCTGTTTCTTCCTGGGGTACATTAATGCTGCCGTAATATGTAAAGAGGAAGGTATTATTGTATACGTGTTATATGTGTTATTATTATAATTATTAGTAATTAGGAATAATAATAGTATATGCCATTTGACTCACTGCCAGTAATACTTGTCACTGCCCAGTATAAGCAACACTAAGCGAACTAAGACGGGAATTGTGTGTGTGCGTGTCCATTATTGAGTCTAACCCTAACCCTTTTTGATGCGGGTAATATTATTATTATTTAACCCTTTCTCCTTCTAGTCATTAAGGTCTCTAGTGGTCGTCGAGGGAGGGTACTGCTTGCGCGAGGAACAAATCTATTTAGGCATATCAGTCACTAGGTGTGGGAGGGTTAACGGAGGTATTGAGGGAAGTGAGAGCGAGTTGGGGAGTACTGCTGACCGCCCTGGAGAGGCGAGGAAGACCAGAGTACCAAACCAGGTTGGTAAATCCCGGGCCCCATCCACTCCCACTACCGGGCCCCAGTTTGACGCTCCAGGCCCAAAGACGAGGGTGCAGTCAGACGGAGCTCTACTGCATCCAGCTACCTTGTGACTGCCAGCAACCGTTCCCACAAAGCAGGGATAATCCACCCTGCTACACTTTGATTATTAGGAAGAGAGTTGTCAAAGCAGTTTTCTTGATGTAATTTATAGGCATGCTGCGGCCTCCACCCTCAAATCCCTGGACTCTATCACTCTGCCCTCAGATTCATCACTAATGATAGATACAATGCTCCATCACTGAGTGGTAAGCTACCTCCTTATACTACATCATTAATGGTAAGCTACCTTCTTATACTACATCATTACTGGTAAGCTACCTCCTTATACTACATCATTATTGGTAAGCTACCTCCTTATACTACATCATTATTGCTAAGCTAGCTCCTTATACTACATCATTATTGGTATGCTACCTCCTTATACTACATCATTATTGGTAAGCTACCTCCTTATACTACATCATTACTGGTAAGCTACCTCCTTATACTACATCATTATTGGTAAGCTACCTCCTTATACTACATCATTATTGCTAAGCTACCTCCTTATACTACATCATTACTGGTAAGCTACCTCCTTATACTACATCATTATTGGTACGCTACCTCCTTATACTACATCATTATTGCTAAGCTACCTCCTTATACTACATCATTACATCGGTTAGTTGAGTGTCGTGGGGGAATGAGTCTGTGGCTGAACGAGCTTCTCATCTTGACTAGCTCGTCGTAGAGGGGGTGGTAGGGGTTCTCCATGATGGCAGCCAGCTTCCTTATCATCCCCCTCTCTGCCATCACCTCAAGTCTAGGTAGCTCGACTCCCACCACGGAGCTAGCCTTCCTCACCAGCTTGTTGAGCTTGTTGGTGTCCCTTGAGTTGATGTAGCCTCCCCAGCATGCCACAGCATAGAAGAGGATGCTTTCACCAATCCTCCTCATAGGAGGATTGCTTTCACCAATAAGATAAACCCAATGGGAAAACATACGACGAAGACGGACAGGAGCACTTGGATTGGTCCCCGGGGCGCGGCCCCATGTCTGCTCCCGGCTGCCCTTGGGGGGGGGGGGGGGGGGGGGGGAAAGTGCAGAGACATTTCATCGGCGACTCAATGCATGTGTGTGTGTGTGTGTTCCTGTGTGTCACCCATCTCGCCTGTGTTTGTGTTATTCTACATGACAATTAAAGACTTCTTCTTCTCCTGTTCATTGACACACCGCGTTCCATCGGTTTCAGTGGAATTGCGTCGTTAGGGAACAGCGTCGTTAGGGAACAGCTCGCACTGCAGTTCATTTTTGTGTTCCTGTGTGCAGAACCAGCTTTCCTTTTGTAGCACCCTGAATATTCGACTATTATTCAGAAGTGCTGACTTGCCTTTTATCTCCCCTTTGTGCACAAAGACATGTTGACTAGTTTCCATTGATATTCTCTCGAACAATGACGCAAGTTTCTCCTTCTCTCACCGGCTGGAATATGGATTATAAACAGTAAGCTGAATCATATTCAATCCACCCAGTTCTCTTCCTGTGGGGCTAGGTGGCGGTGCCAGCAGGGGGCGGCAGGTGGCAGGCGGAGCGTGGAGAGAAGCAAGCAACGGGGGAGAGGGAATCGCCTGGAGGTGAGGGGAACAGGAAGCTCTCTTCGGCGTTGGATGTAGCCGTGAACGGTCGCAGCTACAACGGGAGGTGCTTTGGAATAGCCCCGTTAAAGAAGTGAAGCCAGAGAGCCCCGCCGGAGCGAGCGACGGGTGATGAGACATACTTGCTAGTGACGGGTTATCCTAGAAGTATCCGTGATAGTGTGTGAGTAAGAGAAACCAAACCCAAGGACTAACGTCTAAGCTAACGAGACTAACATCTAACGTTATCGGGTTACGAGAGCGTTCGACGCCATCTTACCACCCGGACAGTGGTGGTGCGGCGAGGCCGCCATCTTGGTTGAGTACATTAGAGCTTCGGGGCTCAGGATCCTATTGCACAGTACACAGTGTGTCGCGGCCTACGGGCGAAGCTAATGGTTGCTAACCACAGTTCATAGGGGTACCCCATAAACATTACATGCCGGCATTAGTTTAGGACTTTTGTTAGGTAAAGTGGGCCCACCTTTTCATTTCTTTTGAGTGTAATAACGTGTATGGTCATGCCTCTTAATTTCCCGTCTCGTTAAAGCTGTTTCTTCCTGGGGTACATTAATGCTGCCGTAATATGTAAAGAGGAAGGTATTATTGTATACGTGTTATATGTGTTATTATTATAATTATTAGTAATTAGGAATAATAATAGTATATGCCATTTGACTCACTGCCAGTAATACTTGTCACTGCCCAGTATAAGCAACACTAAGCGAACTAAGACGGGAATTGTGTGTGTGCGTGTCCATTATTGAGTCTAACCCTAACCCTTTTTGATGCGGGTAATATTATTATTATTTAACCCTTTCTCCTTCTAGTCATTAAGGTCTCTAGTGGTCGTCGAGGGAGGGTACTGCTTGCGCGAGGAACAAATCTATTTAGGCATATCAGTCACTAGGTGTGGGAGGGTTAACGGAGGTATTGAGGGAAGTGAGAGCGAGTTGGGGAGTACTGCTGACCGCCCTGGAGAGGCGAGGAAGACCAGAGTACCAAACCAGGTTGGTAAATCCCGGGCCCCATCCACTCCCACTACCGGGCCCCAGTTTGACGCTCCAGGCCCAAAGACGAGGGTGCAGTCAGACGGAGCTCTACTGCATCCAGCTACCTTGTGACTGCCAGCAACCGTTCCCACAAAGCAGGGATAATCCACCCTGCTACACTTTGATTATTAGGAAGAGAGTTGTCAAAGCAGTTTTCTTGATGTAATTTATAGGCATGCTGCGGCCTCCACCCTCAAATCCCTGGACTCTATCACTCTGCCCTCAGATTCATCACTAATGATAGATACAATGCTCCATCACTGAGTGGTAAGCTACCTCCTTATACTACATCATTAATGGTAAGCTACCTTCTTATACTACATCATTACTGGTAAGCTACCTCCTTATACTACATCATTATTGGTAAGCTACCTCCTTATACTACATCATTATTGCTAAGCTAGCTCCTTATACTACATCATTATTGGTATGCTACCTCCTTATACTACATCATTATTGGTAAGCTACCTCCTTATACTACATCATTACTGGTAAGCTACCTCCTTATACTACATCATTATTGGTAAGCTACCTCCTTATACTACATCATTATTGCTAAGCTACCTCCTTATACTACATCATTACTGGTAAGCTACCTCCTTATACTACATCATTATTGGTACGCTACCTCCTTATACTACATCATTATTGCTAAGCTACCTCCTTATACTACATCATTATTGGAATGTAATTCTGGAACCTATGGAGCCCGTTGTGTGACTGACTGGTCCTTAAGGTCCAGTTTGCTCTGAACAGGGTAAATCTGCATTTTGCTATGCCTCTAGCTCATGGAATGAACTCCAACAGTCCTTAAAGCTTGAGACTCTCTCCTCTGTTGCAGAGTTTAAAACCTTGATCTCCAACCTTTGTCAATCAAGTTGTAGGCTTTATTTATTCTCCCCCCCTTTTTCCGTATTTTTCTCCCATCCCAATGTTAGTCGTTATGCCAATTCCCTTCCTGGTCGTTGCGCTCTTGCCCCCTACTGTCGGTCTGGGGAGGGAGAAGACTACTACTTGTCTTCCTCCGATACATGTGGAGTCAACCAACCGCTTCTTATCACCTGACAGCGAGGACTCTCACTGGGGGAGTGTAACGCGTGGGAGGATCACACTATCTCCCCCAGTTCCCTTCCTTGCTGAGCAGGCTCCTCGACCGGCCAGTAGGAGTCGCTGTTTACAACGACCAGGATACATACCCCACCGGCTTCCTCACCCGCTAACACTGCCAATTGTGTTAGTATGGACGACCGACCAAGCCGGAGGTACCGACAGCTGGATTCGATCCCAGTGTCTCTGCGGTGGTAGGCGAGCGCTTAGTCCGCTGCGCTAAACAGCCGCCAAGTTGTACATGTTTTAATTGATTCGTCATCATTGCTTTTTGCCTCGTCTTGTTGTGTTATTGTTATGATTTTATACGCTGTGTGATTCTATGCTTTTCTTTGCTCATTTCTGTATGTACACTCGACGTGACTGTATATGAGGGACACCTCAGTTGCCTTTTCGAGTTTAAATAAAGGTTTGAAATTCAATTAAATGTTTCCCGCGTTGCAGAGAACATCAACAACTGGCAGGAAGTCCAATGTAGTCCATGAAGAATGTTTATGTTTATGTTTCTGTTGTTGAGTTGGAGCCTCTATATAGCAACAGTGTAATGTGTTTAAAAAAAAATTTAATCCACTTTTTCTCCCATTTTCTATATTTTCTCCCATCCCAATTTCGTTTCGTCTAATTCAACCCTCCCCTGTCTCGAACGCTGTTTCTTGCCTCCCACAAGCCGGCTGCAATGTGGACGAAGCCATACATAGCACGAGTCCCCTCCGATACTCGAGGTAGCAGCCGTCGCATCTTTCCACCTGCACAGCGCGATCTTTCAGCGTCAGGGGTCTGCGCTTTTGGAGGGACGCCGCCCCTGTCGCTTTTTGATTCTACTGCGCAGTCGCACCAACCGACCTGTAGGAGTCGCTGTCCACAACGTCCGATCCCCACCCATCAGTTTCCCTCCCCCTAATACTGCCAAATGTATTAGTATGGACGACCAGCTAAACTGAAAGCAATGTGGAGCGCTGGGTTCGAACCCAGCGTCTCCAGCATTGGAGGTGAGTGCCTTGCCCACTGCACCACCTAGCCGCCTAGTGTAATGTGTTTTTATAGTGTTGGGGTGGGTTGTATTGAACCGTATTTCACTTTCACTGCACACACAGTAATTAGTTCCAGCAGGAGGAGACGCTCCCTGGCCAAGCAGGCAGAAAGCGACCCGCCAATTTGCCACGTATGCCTAGATTTGCTCATCATAATTGCAATCAAGTCCTCGATAATATCCTGACCGCCGCATCCGAGAACAACCTTTTTGATCTAAGCACAAATAGGCCCGGTAGAGAAGTACATCGCCTGCCACCCCCCCACCTGCCATCCTCTTCTCATAGCTGGACGTTTTTCATCCGCTTCCACCTCTCTTCTCTCTCACCACGGAAAGCTCTCCATCTACCTCCTCGCTGGCGAGAGTGAGCAGATGGCTGGTTCCGAGGCTGGTGTCAGCTCCGCCGAGTCTTCCGTGAGATCATTCGCACCTCTTCCCGTCCAACGGCGGTGCCCGGCTATACGGGGGTTTTGCGTGGACCGTGCCGCGTGCCAAGAGGACTGGCATTGTGCAAAATGTGGCACGTTTGAAGTTCCAATTAAAATGGATCTCGAAGTAATGAAGCAATTACACGGACAATGTTGTTGTAAGACTCCTTGACTGAAATGAAGTCGGAACCAATTTTGGGAATGTGTCGGCTCTGTTCCAGTTTCCTCTCTTTGTCAGGGGACTCTGCAATCACACTCCTCGCTGTGATGTGTGCCCATGAGATCTGTCGTAATGAGGAACAGCGCACACTTTACATAGAAAGTAAATTAGTTCAATTTGAAGCCCATGACTCTCTCTCTCACTCTCTCACACACACACTCTCACTCTCAATACTTATTTGGCTCTTCTTTCCCCTCTTTCTGTCACAGAAATACAGTTCTGTCTTGTACATTATCTCTCTCCCTCTCTTTCTCTTCCTCTCTCCCCCATTCTCTCTCCCCCTCTATCTTACACTCTCTCTCCCTCCCTCCCTCCCTCCCTCTTAAAACCCACCTTTTCGCTCTGGATGATCACTAGTTACTTTGCTGTTGTGTGTCTGAGGTGTTCTTATGTTCTCTGTCTGTCCGTCTGCCGGCACGGTGGTGTAGTGGTTAACACAGTCGCCTCACAGCAAGAAGGTCCATGGTTCGATTCCCGCTTGGCGACCAGGTTTCCATGATGCCAGGTACCCAGGTGGGGTATCTCCCAGGCCTTTCTGTGAGGAGTTTGCATGTTCTCCCCGTGCTCGCAAGGGTTTCCCCCCGATAAGATAAACCCAATGGAAAAACATGCACAACAACAGATGGCTAACGCTGTGGCGTCCTTGACGAAGACGGACAGGAGCACTTGGATTGGTCCCTGGGGCGTGGCTCATGTTGACGCCCTATCTGCTCCCGGCTGCCCATGGGGGGAAGGACGACGGGATGGGTTAAGCGCAGAGACTCAATCGCATCGGCGACTGAGAAAAAGACAATGCATGTGTGTGTGTGTGTATCCCGGTGTGTGTGTGCCGCTCCAATTGCATGTCCAGTTTGTTGCATGCCAAATAAAGACCCCCCTAAAGAGGTCCTGCATTATTATTATGCCTGGTTATATTATCGTATAGCTTACACTCTGCTCTAGTGGAACCCTATCCCTTTATCAATCTAATACTGAGGGGGGGTGAAGGGGGGGGGGGGGGGGGGGGGGGTCACTTTTAGTCACTTAGTCACTTTTGGTGAGTTGTTTCTATACAATTCAGTTATATGACATTTAGGTATGACACAGGACTACACAAGCATTTTTAGTATAGAAATGTGTCAACAGACTAAAGCAGGGAACCACAATATTTTGCATACGAATTATGCAGAATGTAATATCATAACTGTCTATTATTTTTCTTGCAATTGAGCCAATTTTCCTTAGGTACGGTTTTGAGGTGTGTGTTCAACAGAATGTAGTATCAAAAACACATTCACAAAAAGTATGGGTTACTGAATGCTGAACTGCACTGTTATAATCACTAAGCCATTGTAAGACCTTACCTGTGTCCCTGTATCACTTGTCTCTGCTGCCCTTTGATAAAAAAACGTCCCTATGTCCATTTTCCTTTATTTTTTGGCATATTTCAGTTAGCCACAGTAAAAGTCACCTGGTAAAAGTGAGATAATTGACAATATCAAAACATGCTAGGGCTGTACCGAATAGTTCAAAGCTTCGTTCATAATGTTGACATTCAAATTCTAAATCAACATAAAAAATTGCAATTATAAATTTATATATATATATATTTTTTTAATTTAATTTTGCCAAAGTATGGCGAGTGCCATACCTTGCCATACCAGAACGACGCCCCTGCACCCTTCACCAGCGTTTCTCCATTGCCGCATCCTCCGTGCGTCGTGGGGCGTCTCTGGCTCCGTGGTCGTGGCGGTCAGATATGCCCGGGCGGCGCCCGGTGGTGAGTTTGCCTCTCCGAGGGGCCGTTGAGCCTCCATCTCCCGTGAGATGGCCTGGTTCCGGCCCTGGTTCCCCCGTCAGTGGACAGTCGGCCGATAGGCCGACAGCTCCTCTGGTGGCAGGGGATTTGCGACGCAGACTCTTCGCCTCTGCTCGCTCTCGTCGTAAGGCGGCAAGCAGCAGGGGCGAATGGCCGGGCTTTGATGTTGTGCTGGAGTCGGACGAGAGTTCTCTTGCCTCGTCTCCATTTCCGATGGAGACTCAATCAATCAAATCCTTTATTTAACCAGATAAGCATCATTGAGATTAAAATCTCTTTTTCAAGAGCGATCTGGCCAAGCAAGGCAGCAGAAAGTTTCAACATAAAAAAGAACATCACAATAAAATACAGATAAAACATTTACATCAAGCTCCAATTTCAGGCAAGTTATCAAACAGGCAAATGATCAAACACAGTTGCACTGACCAAGGGAACTGAGTTCGTAGGATTTTAAAATGGCTTTGAATTCTCAGAGGGTGACCAGTCCTGGTAATTTTAGGTCCTCCTGTATCTTGTTCCAAGATGAAGGAGCAGCATATTTAAAAGCCCTTTTTCCCAATTCAGTTCTCATATGGGGAACTTCCAGTGTTAGAACAGCTTGAGAATGAAGGGCATACTTATATTGCTTTGTGCACAGAAGCACACTTAGGTACGAGGGAACCAGTTTAAGCAGAGCTTTGTGCACCAGAGAGAGCCATCGAGAAAATCGCCTGAGACTGAGGATCATATGGAGGAGGCAAGAGCTCTCTTGTTCAAAGCCCCAGTGGAGACGTATCACTCTCCCCCTCGGGGAGTGGCAGGGAGTGTTGCGTCTCCTTGGGGTTCCTTGTTCTCCGGTGTTGGGTTAGAACCTCCGACCCTGAGACAAGATGCCCAGCTATCTGCCGCGTCGGATGGTGGCGCCCATGGCAGCCTCCCGTACGTGAGGGACGCAAGTGACATGGAGGGAGGTACGCAAGGGGAGTTGCTTGCCTTGTTCCCCGAGCTCATGGTGGCCGCCGCAGCCGCTAATGGCGTGGCGTTGCCTTAGCCTCTGCCTGCACCTGTTCCTGATGACATGATAGGTCATCTCTGGCAACGTCGTCCTGTGAGAGAGACGGGCGTTGTCTGCCCATTCTTCCTATCAATGGAGGCCTACGTGAAACAGGGACAGGTAATCTCCCGCATTGTTGGCCTTACCCCCGCCTACGTGCCAGTCACGCGGGTGGCGGGTTTGGTCCAGGGCTAAAGGACGGGGTGCCTCGGCTAGATAGCCTGATGGTATCCATACTTTGTCCCGAAATGGTGTGGGAGCCGTTGTGAAAGCCGGTTCCCCAAGGGAAATCGGCTAGGCAGATGGCTAATTGGAGTGACCAGGTGTACATTGCCGCGACTCAGAGCCTAGCTGCGACTTCCAACATTGCACAGCTAGCGCGCTACATGTTGGGGATGATGGTGGGCGTGTCGGTATTGGATGACCATCAACAATATCTTCATGCCCAGGCGGCTGGAGCCATCCTGCACCTGACCCAGCTGCAGGCGATAGCCACGGGGAAGGAGCGCGCCCTGGCCACTCTATCCCAGCGCCACCTTTGGCTGGAGCAGGCGCGGGTGCCGGAGCAGAAGAGGATTCCGCTGCTCACGGCCCCCTTCTCCGATGCTGGGCTATTCGGGTCGGCCATGCAGCAGATGGCGGCAGCCTGCAGAGATGGAGGAGGAGCGCTCTGTGCTCCAACGCCATTTCCCCCGACCCGATGCCACTGTGATGTCCGGAAAAAGCAACGCCGGCAGAGGACCGCGACCGTTGCCTCTGCCACCACCACCGCCGCTACTGGACCTTCGGCGAAGAAGGCCAGGAGTGGAGGGAGTGCCTCATCCGCTGCAGCCAGCCGCCCCACGCCCGGAGGTAACGGTAGGGATCGACGCGACCAGGCTCCCCAGAACCGTTCCTCCGGGCCGGCAGGCACCGCTAGTGACTCCCCTGTTAGCCCCCCCCCCCCCCCCCCCAACATATGATTTTGTTATTAAATAAAAAGTCCCTCCTGGTGAGGGACTGTTTTTTGTTACAAAATGTGTTTATTCACTATATATTGGGGATACGATGCATAAACCCTCACCTAGCTGTGGGGTTGTGTGTTGCTTAGGGAGTAGGACAGTTTTCTTGAAAAAAAATTCTGATCACTATATATATGTGGGCTTAGCAAGGCCTGTGGCTAGCACTCAGTCGAAAGACTTGTCTTCCCTCATCATGTAAAAGACTGTGTTCTTCTTGCAGTAGTAAGAGTGAACTTTACCTTTTTTATCTGAGGGGGTTGTGTGTATTCTGTTACGTTTGGGAAACATGGCATCGAGTCCACAACTGTTAGAGGGTCACGGAATTTCCCCGGCCATAGAATACGTCACTGGGCGCGTTTCTATTGGTCGTGAGGCTTCCGTGAGTTTTTTTCAGGCTCCATGTTGTGGACCTGCTGTCATTGTCAAGATTGAGTTATGCGGTGCGTGGAAACTTTGTTTTCTGCTCTGCTCTCTATTGCATATGTGTTGAGCTTTTGGTCACGTAGCTCAATGTTTACATATATCTTTTCAATTATTACTCACGTGGGAGGTCTCTCTGGGGGTTTCCTGTCCCCTCTCTTTATACAGAGAGGTGTTGACAGGGTTTCTTTCCCTCAGACGCGTCATATGGGGCCCATATCTGTGTCTTTTGGCCAGCTTCCTGCCGCTCGTCCCAGGCGGCATGGAGGGAACGTTATCTGGGTTCTTGTTAGAATTACCATTGATGTGTTTTGGGTCTCGACGTGTACATAGCGCTGGCCCTGGGTGCTTCAGTGTGGAACCACGCATGGGCTGGCGTGCCTTGGTTGCTCATTATAGAATTTTTTTTTGTATAGAGCAACTGGGATGGAAATTTTATCTCTTCCGAGCGCCAGTGTACTAGGTTAGTCTCTACAAATTCTTGCTCATCTCTGGGGGAGATGACGGAGTAGATCGAAACATTGGTGGAGGGGTCTCACGCCCATGGGGTGGGCCACCGGGCGTGGTGCGTTCATGTTCTGACCGTCTTGGTGGCGCCCTCTGTGATGTTTTAGATCGACACGCGTACCTACCCCCCTCTTAGGACTGGGGATGGTGGCGTGATTAGGACACGGGACTGGTTCTGGTCGTGCCGGACCAGGTCAGTTAATCCGTTGTCCGCCGGGGCGCAGATCTGCTGTTCTGGTACCCTGAAGGACTTTGTTTTTTTCCGGGGGAAAATGCCAGGTTGGCCCGGGCGTCGCGGGGGTTGATGTTATGGAGGTGTGTTCGTGATTACATCACTACGTGTTATCCTTCGCAGTTGCTTGGTCCATATTGTGTTGTACCTTGCGCTGTGCTAAGGAGCCTGGTCCTTCTCCATTCTTTTTCGCCCCTCCCTTCCCCTGCTTGGCGGGGCTGGGAGGGGGCTGTCGAGGTGGTTCTATTGTACCCCTCTGGCATCCCTGTGTACGTCCCGGTCCGCCGGGCCCAGGTCCAGACTCGTTCTCGTCGACCTGTTGGCCTGGGTTAACCCCTTCTTGAAAACTGAAACGCTTGTACTGCCTGTATAGCCGGTGTATACGCACAGTTGTGTTTCGGAGTTTTTTCTTGGGGGGGTTAAGGGAACAACCGCCTCCTGTTAAACTAAACATAGGGGGGTGGTTGGTTCCCCGGTGTGTTGGTAGCGGAGTCGACTCTCGGGTTTAGGCCGGGCTTGACCCCGTCTGCCTGCGAGTGTGCCCCTGCACTTTTCATGGCGTCTGCCAATCGTGTCAGCCTTCTCTGCCTCGGCCTCTCTAGGGGGTCGGGTTTTGTGGAGGCTGCGACATGGTGCACAGCATACCGAACGCCCCTTCCGCTGGGGTGCTGTTCACAGTAGACCCCTTAGGCGCCTGTCTAGTCCGCAGTGCTCCGGTCACAGGTCGAGTTACGCTCTTGACCTGTTGCCAGGATTGAGGGATCAACCTCTTTGGGGGTTGTCTCCCCGGTGCGCCGACTGGCCCCACAGTGTTGTGGGGGTGTAGCCTCTGTAGAGTGCTTCAGGGGGCGGCGTGCTGTAGGGGGGAAGGGCCTGCTCTTGGATTGGGCCCTGTCCGATACGCTGGCGATGTGGGGGGTGGTATCACTAGTGCTACGGCATCGTTGGCCTCACCAGACCCCTTTCCGGGGGGTCTTGACCCTCAGGCTGTTCCTGGGGCTGGGTCCTTCTCCGCGCTCCGCTGCTATGGCCTTGCCACGGGGTTGGGTTTTTGACCTTTGACCCCGTGATGTTAGGGGCTGTAACAGGTTTTTTTTCTTCCCGTTCGTTCCCTAGTGGCATGTGGGATGCGCGCCTGAGTAGTCGCGGGTCCTTCTGTGTGAAGGTAAGTCCCACGATCTGCTCACCCTGTGCGTTTGAGTTGCTAAACCCTCTTCGCACAGTCGGATCCAATTCCCTCCCGTCCCCCTCTAGGGGGGTCCGGGGGCTCGGGTCCTCCCCGGTTCTGATGGTTGTGGGGGGCCTCAGTGGGTACATTTGTTGAGCTTCCGCTCTGCTCAGCTCCTGTGTTCCACTAGAGCAGAGCGTAAGCTATACGATAATATAACATACGGTTATCCTATAACCATAGTTATATGAGTATAGCGAGCGCTCTGCTCTGACTCACTGAGGACCCCGTAGTCTTCACCTTCGGTGGTGAAAGACTTGGGAAGGAGCTGTTAGTATGGCCACGTCCCCGCTTATGTAGAGGAGCGGATGTGGGTGTGGCCAGGCGGATGGGTGTGTACATGTGAAGATTTTTATTCAGTATTAGATTGATAAAGGGATAGGGTTCCACTAGAGCAGAGCGCTCGCTATACTCATACAACTATGGTTATAGGATAACCGTATGTTCCCTGTTTCTTTGTCCTGTCCATTTATTCATATTCTTTTCTTTCCCCAGGCTGCGCCCCGGACCGATGTAAAAATTGGCTGGGGGGTGCATTATAAATGCTAATATCATATCATATCATATCATATCATATCATATCATATCATACAGTTAGTATAATATCTACATCCTGATACACACTTTTAGAACTGTATAGTAATCATTATTTTAGTCATCTTATTTTATTCTATGCTAAATGCATTGTATTTTTATCTTATTTTATTATTAAGAATCTATGTTATTATTAAGATGGAAGCTGCTATGGTCGAGGACCACAATAAATAGAATGTCACTGTTCTTGCTGTAAAGTACCGAAATAAGTGACAATAAAGGAATCTGAAATCCCGCTCATCAGTTTTCTCACCCAGGGCGATGTCGGTCCTGCCGACGTGCTGTAAGGCGCGGGAAAGCCTGTCGTAGAATGTCTCCTTTCCGTTCACCTTCAGCCACTCTGTCAGTGCCGTCCGACACTGCTGTCCGGCGCCCCTGTCTGGTAAACACACAGCATTGATTGATTGAACATTTTATTAACAGATTGCAGAATGGGTACAATTACAGTACGGCTCAATACACACAATTGTTAAGGGGATGCAGACCAGAGAAAGACTTTCATCTTGTTTACATCAGGGTCCCCCATTTTCAATTCATCATAACATTTATGACACACGACATACAAATATACAGTACTGTCTATTTACAGACAGAGTTTGGGGGTTTGGACATTTACCGGGGCCAGTTTCGAATGGCAGCCTCCCGTAGGTGAGAGCGGTTTTGAAGGAGGGTAGGGATTCACATTATTTTACAGCTGTGGGTAGGGCGTTCCACATTGTTGTGGCATGATTGCGAAACGTGTTTAGTCCCTTGTTTGAGCCGAATCTGGGTTGAACATGATTTGTGGAACTCCCTCTAGTGTTGTGGTCGTGGACTTCACTGACCTTTATTATGTGAGCCTCGGACAGATACCCCTCCGACAGACGGCCCAGCTCGATCTTAGCGCCTCCCCCGCGGCGGGGTGGGTGTGAGGGCCGGGTGGACATGTCACACCGCTCGGTGGACTCTCGCAGACAATGACATTTGGATTGGAAATTCATCTTCTGCCTTGTTACACACCATAACACACCACAACACAACCCCCAATTTCCCCAAAGGGGATCAATAAAGGAATATCTTATCTTATCCCGTATCTATACACCTTTTCCAGTACTGAACACACAGCATTCTGGCTCCAATATTCACAAAATGTAGCCCCCAGTGGGGTGTAACGGCACACAAAAACCACGGTTCGGTAGGTACCTCGGTTTTGAAGTCAAGGTTCGGTACGGGTTTTCGGTACAGTGGGGGAAAGTTAGGCTTTCCATGTTCCACTCAGGGGTGATGTAGTGTGCAGTAACTAATTGTACTTGTAGGGCTGTCAACGAATATTCTATATTGAAATTAATAATCGACTTGTAAAGAAAAAAAGATTATAATAATTATATTAGATTGTGAAAAAAACAGCCCCCGGTGGGCGGTCGTTAGTGGTTACGAATACCATTGTATTCGTTCGGTACACAGTCGTTCGGTACGGTACGGTACACACTGAAACGGTTCGGTACGGATACGTGTACCTTTATAGCCCTGTTTGTTCATTTGAACAAAGTCACAAAGACAAAAACTCCTGCATGGTCACTGACCCTACATCAGTAGTCCTGCTTTGGGAAGACTCCTGCGTGTGTCCTGTGTCTAAAGCAGTGGTTCTCAAACTACGGGTCGCGACCCAAATTGCGCATTGGCAAGTAAAAAATTATTATTACATTTTTTTTTTACTGTTCTGGCAACATATTTTGGCTAAATATGCCTCATTTTATAAAAACATATTAAATAATTAAATGTTCAACAACGTGTGCTTTTATTTTGATATTCCTTAATTCCACGTTTGAAATTACGCGATACATTAAGTGTGGGGTCCCCAAAAAATATATCCTAAATAAAATGGGGGCGTGGTATGAAAAAGTTTGAGAACCCCTGTGTCTAAAGTGGTACAAGCGTGCAGGTAGGGCTGGGCGATATGGCCTAAAAATATAAAATCTCAGATTTTTTCACACCACATCCGATTTACGATTTTAATCGATTTTTTCTCTTAAAAACTAGAAACGCCAAGGAAATCATTCAAATAAGCTTTGTTTTTATTTGACACAAAAAAATTATCAAACCAAGATGAATGAAATGCAAACCTAACTTTCACCAATCTTCACTTAATTTTTTTTAATAATTTTATATATATAATATATATATATATATATATATATATATATATATATATATATAGACTGTATATATAAAAGGTTACTCTTGATCAAACAAAGATGAATGTGTTTTTCTTTTTTGTTATTGTTTGTTGTATTCATTGCATGTTCGAAATAAAGACTTCAAATCAAAATCAAATCAATGTCCCTATTGGGATTAATAGTGCAATAACTTGCTTTTTCACCAAACTTCACTTAAAACAAATAAAAGGGGCCTCTTGATCATCGAACAAGAATGAATTTCCCTATTGGGATTAATAAAGTGCAAATCTAACTTTCACCAAACATCACTTTTTGTAAAAGGTAACTCTTGAAAAAAAAAAAAAAAAAAAAAGTATAAAAAAAAATCATTTTCTTTTTAATCGTCCTAAATCATGAACTCAAATTAATCGATTAAATCGATTAATCGCCCAGCCCTACGTGCAGGTGTTGTTGTGTGAGTGAGGGACCCACCACCAGCACCAGCAGCAGAGGAGGCCTCCCTCCTGATGCGAGATCCCAGGTGCAGGTTGTTCCGCTCCTCAGACAGGCGCGACAGCTCGTTGTCGATGCTCTCCTCCGGCCCGGGAGAGGCGCAACAGGAGGTTCTCACACTGCTTGGGCGACAGTAGCTCCGCCAGACGGTGCATCTGGTGAACACCGATGTCCTCTGCCACTGGACGGGGGATGGAACAAAGCAGTACAGTTTTTTCCTCAATCGCTACAAAACACATTTCACGAAACTGCCCTCCCTGGCTCCCTTTTCCCAAAACTCTAAACACAAAACACTTTTCTCAAGCGACATACACACCTCACATTGTCTTTTCAAAAACCAAACTATCACACCAAAACAGTTGCCTGTATGCTCAATAACCGAATTTTGACACCAAAATCCGTGTGAGAATCAGGGGCGGGGGCTAGGGGGTGGCTCAAGCCCGAATATTTTCTGAAAAGCCCTGAATGTACATAAAAAAAAAAAAAAAAAAATAAAAATATATATATATATTATATATATATATATATATATATATATATATATTAATAATAATAATAATAATAATACATAATAATAATTATCTATTATTATTATTAATATTAGTATTATTATTATATATTATTTATTATTATTACATCTATTATTATTATTATTATTATTATTATTATTATTATTATTATTATTATTATATCTATTATTAATATTATTATTATTATTATTATTATTATTATTATTATTATTATTATTATTATTATTATTATTATTATTATTTATATTATATACTATATATATATATATTTATATATATATATATATATAGTATATATATATATATATATATATATATATATATTCACTTATATAGTATACCTGATATAGACTACTATAAATATACTTATATATATTTTCTTTTCTTTTTTTAGGTACCATCATCAGGGCTTTTCAGAATTCATAATTATTATTATTATATTATTATTATTATTATTATTATTATTATTATTATTATTATTATTATTATTATTATTATTATTATTATTTATTATTATTATTATTATTATTATTATTATTATCATTATTATTATTATTATTATTATTATTATTATTATTATTATTATTATTATTATTATTTATTATTATTATTATACTATTATTATATTATTATTATTATTATTATTATTATTATTATTATCTATTATTATTATTATTATTATTATTATTATTATTATTATTATTATTATTATTACTTATTATTATTATTATTATTATTATTATTATTATTATTATTATTATTATTATTATTATTATTATTAACTATTATTATTATTATTATTCTATTATTATTATTATTATTATATTATTATTATTATTATTATTATTATTATTATTATTATTATTATTGGACATTATTATTACATAATATAAAAAAAAAAACAAAAAAAAATTATGCACCCCCACCTTTCAACTATAACTAGGCCGGCCATCGACTACCTACTACTTACTACTACTACTACCTACTACTCACTACTCAGACAATACTAACCCCAGCGCTTTGCAAAGAGTGAATCTCTGTCATCTCTTGCCCGGAAGAATGGCAGCCAGTTAGTGTTCACCTGGTTGCCTTGTGTCTGTCAACCATGTCTGTTAGTAGTATAAAATTGGAGCTAATGAAGCTGCTTATCGCATGACTATGCTATTAATTAGCAAGTGTTGCTTGTTTGGTGTGAATGTGTCACATTCCCTGCCTCAGCTGCGACAATTAAAGATGGAATAATGGGGATTTCACAACATGGTGTGAGCAACCTGCAGCACTACACTCACTTTTCACAGCTGCGTTCTTGCACGTGACGACGTAGCTACTGTACCTACAGTATGATAGCATGTACAATATATACTTATTCTTACCGTATATATATCTATCTATATCAATGACTCCATGTAACAACCCATCATCTACGCTCATTGCACACACATCCACATGCACACACTCACTTTTAAACAAACACTCACCTTAACACTCACTTTAAACACTTTAACACTACATTATATTGATCTATTTATTAAAGAGATTTGCACTACATTCATACCGCATTTGCATTTGCACCTTACCTCAACATGTTGTACCTCATTTTCTGCATTGTACCTCACTCTTTACTAATTTTTACTGTATATTGTATATATTGTATATTCCTCTTTACTTACGTTTTACTTACTTTCTTACTTTTTTTTACTGTATGAAGCACACTCTCAGGGGCTCATACAGAACTTTTTACATGTCTGTAGATACTATATCTATATCTGTACATATCCCTTAACTACTCTTACTAGTTACGCTGCTGGCCAGTAGGACTTACTACCATAGTGTATTTATACTTGTATCACTGTATGTAACTGAGGGGTACAATTCCCTGACTGTATTGATAAGTATGGTATCATTAAACCACTACCGCTTTATGTACTTTAATTACTGGCCATACAGTACACGGTATATGAATATGATGAACACTTCCCACAATGAAATCGGTTCCAGTCAAAGGTATTAATCAAGTATTTAATGGAGCAAAAGGTACATAGGATACTTTACATTATTCTTTGAATGCACTTGTAAGGCAAAGGAGTATGCGTAGGCAAATCAATAACGAATGTCCATTCTCTGGTTACGCAGGAGGTAATTATACAACCTGAATCTTAGGGAATTATATCTATGGTACACTAGTAATAGCGGGAGATACTGGAAGGGGTTCCCACTGGTTGTAAGCCAGCAAGGGGGTAGAAGATCTGTCGGTAGTAGGACGTCTGGTCAACGATGACTAGGGAGACTTCAGGTACAGAAGCCGGTGCAGTAGTCTCTTGATCCACAGACGAATACAGCTTGGTTCTCTTGTAGACTGTAGCTCTACAGTGAAGAAAGCTAGGCGGCCTCAGGCTCTCTGAGCGCCGACTCGACTTGACTCCTCTCGGGGTAAATCCAACACGCGCAGGCGTCGGCGATTATCCGCTCCATAAATCATAGGACCAAAGCAAATATATTCCAGCCGCAAAGGGCTATGTAGTCGTCGGGTAGATTAATCCAGTGTACATGTCCATACGGTTCTCGCCTAGGTCTCCTCGGGTGAAAGCGCCATGCGGTCGGCCCAGCCTGGATAAGAACTCTAGCTAATACGAGAAAGCGTTGGAGATGCTGGTCACTATAGAATTCTAACCGCACGATACACTATACACAAATAGACTATTAAAGACTCAATAGAAATATGTCGCACTCGACGGTATAGCGCCAAACTCTGACAATTCAGTTACTAATTCGCACGCGGTCTCGATGCTCTATTCTGAGGCCAAACAGGCCATACTTCACCGCACGTTGTATCGTGGGTGAGGCTTCACTTAGTGGGTAACATACTAAAAGGACGAAGGGTACGGAGGTAAGGGGCTAAGAGGCTTCTACATTCACCTGCGCCGTATTTATACGCACGGTGCACAAATAGTGCCACTCTCATTTCTGTCGCCGTATCCCTGGGCAGGGCCGGGGCAAGTACAGACATGTCGTGTCGGTGACTTTGAACTTGGCTCCGGGGGCCGGTCCCTGGCGCCGGTGGACCGCTGTCCAATAGGAGAATGAACTATTATGGGCTGGACTAAAGGGATATTCCGTGTATATGTACAAGGAATATACAAGGGATATCAAACGATATACAAATACTATGCAATATATATCAATAAATAAATATATATATATTCGGTTTAATCTGATCCTTTGTAACAGCCGCCCCCTAATTAGTCCCACCTAATTAGCTAAGCAGAGACAGATTAACCGCACTGTCCACTACTCAATGTCTGTTGTGAGGGATCGGTCAGTTCACAAAGTCATGGGGTCATGGTCGTCATCGATGGTATCGGGGAGCCTTGGCAGTTCTATTAGCCTCGCCACGGGTCGGGTGTAGGTCCGCCCTTGGACGAGCACTTCGGCTGCTCGGACCTTTCCGTCGGCACCGGTGATCACTTTGCTTACGCGGCCAGCCGGCCACATAGCTCGGGGTAGTGACTGGTCGATAATCATGACGACTGTTCCTTCTGTCAAATTGTCTCTCTCTTTCACCCATTTCTGGCGGGTCTGTAGAGACGGTAGGTAGTGGAGTAGGAAGCTGTTCCAAAACTTGTCAGCCAATACTTGACTGTACCTCCACATTCTTCGGCCGTTCGCTTCTTCAGGCCTGTACATTGTCTGGGGTAGCGCGGGGTCCAGCCGCCCCATCAAGAGTGTGTTGGGGGTGACTGGGTCGACATCTGCTACATCACTTGAGACGTAACCGAGGGGCTTTGAGTTCAATACTCCCTCGATCTCCGTGAGGACTGTCATTAGGACTTCTTCCGCCACGGTCTGGGCCCCAAGCACGGCGTACAGGGCTGTCTTTATTGAACGTACTTCTCGTTCCCAAGTTCCACCGAAGTGAGGTGCGTTCGGGGGATTAAACTGGAAGTCAATCTGGGATGGAGCGAGGTGGGTCTTAAGTTCTGGGCCCGTAGCTTGGAAGCTCTCTCTCAGCTCTCTTTCTCCGCCTTTGAAGTTTGTCCCGTGATCAGACAACAATATAGACGGTTTGCCTTTCCGCGATGTGAATCTTCGGAAGGCCATAAGGAATGAGTCTGTGCTCATGGTTGGAAGGAGTTCTATATGTATCGCTCGGGTGGTCATGCATTTGAATACAATACCCCACCGCTTCTCGGTTCCTCTTCCTTTCTTTATATACAGCGGGCGGAAACAGTCCATACCGGTGGAGTGAAAAGGCTTGTCGCCGAGTCGGAGGCGACAGGGAGGTAGGTCAGCCATCCGGGGTATACTGGGCTGCGCTCGCCACTTACGACAGTCTAGACAGGTTCGCTGGAAGCGCCGCACTGCTTCTCTCCCTTGCAGTATCCAATAACGACGTCTGATCTCCGCGAAGACTCTCTCTGCCCCTGCGTGGTGCACATCCTCGTCGTATTTCTTTATGATCAGCTCTGTGACCTTGTGTCGGCTATTCAAGACTATCAGGTACTTGACGTCATCCGGTAAGTCTGGGGCTCTCCGCAGACGACCACCCACTCTGATGAGACTATGGGCGTCGCTCTCGGGTGCTAGGTGGAGCAGTCTGCTGTCTGATGGGACGGGATTTGCTCCCTGTAGACAGTCTAGCTCATCGGGGAACGAGTCTCTCTGGGCTCGTTGTAGTAGAAGAAGTTCTGCTTCTTCGTAGTCAGCTGCTGAAATGTCAGTGGTGGGCTGAACCTCTGGGTGGTGCCACAGAAATGTCTTTAGCTGCGCACTCTCTAGGGTGAGGCAATCGTCTATGTCGGGGTCTGTGGAGACGAGTGTGTTCAATCCACAGAACACAGATTTCTTGTTTTCGGCCTCCTCTTTACTCGCCTCCCGTGGGGTGGGTGTAGGCCACTCTTCTTCCGGGAGCTTGAGAAACTCTGGTCCGTCACTGTATGGGTTGTGACGGGTGAGGTCATCCAGGGACATTCCCCGGGTGATGACGTCAGCTGGGTTGTGTTTTGTGTCCACATACCTCCAGCTTGCTACTTCTGTTAACTCTTGAATCTCTGTGACTCTGACCCCCACGAAGACCTTGTATCTGCACGAATCAGACCGGATCCATGTGAGTACTGTCGTGGAGTCTGACCACAAGATTGTTCTTTGCACCGGAATGGTGAGTTCACGTTGGATTAACGTGGCGAGGTGCGCTCCTGCTAGGGCTGCGCAGAGCTCTAGACGCGGGATAGATTGTTGCTTTCGTGGGGCTATTCTTGAGCGAGCCAGGATGAAAGCAGTATGTATTTCTCCTCCCTCCTCTCGGGCACGCAAGTAGGCCACCGAGCCGTAGGCTACTTCGGAGGCGTCGCTGAAGACGTGCAGGTCCATCTGGCACGTCTCCGGCCTCACTGTGGGTGGGAAGTAGCTGCGGTGTATGTTAACACCTGGGAGTGAGCTGAGTTCCGTCTCCCACTCTCTCCATGTGGATGCAAGGTGTTCGGGTATGGGGTCGTCCCAGCCCTGGTCCTTGTCCCATAACGCTCTTACAATCATCTTTGCCCTGGTGGTGTAAGGTAGAATACATCCCAATGGGTCATATTGTCTGGCGAGTGTTCTGTATACACTCCGTCTGGTGGTCGGTAGTGCAGTCGACCTTCCCTGCTCCTTGGTCAGGGGTGTGTGTTTATAATGGAGCGAGTCTGTTTTGAAGCGCCAGACTAGTCCTAATGTCATTTCTTGGGCTTCTCCTGGGATGGTCGCCATCCAGGTCTCGCTGCTTGCTGCCTTGTCCTCGGGGGAGAGGCTGCGCAATACTTGCGGGTCGCTGCTGGCCCACTGCCTGAGATCAAAGCCGCCTTTGATCAGGGAGGCGCGGAGCTTGAGTAGAAGGGCCTCGGCTTCTTCTGGCGTCGAGACGTTTTGCAGACAGTTGTCCACGTAGAAACTATTTTCTACACTTTTTCGGACCTCTTCATCAGCTGCTGGGTCCTCTGCGATGTGTTTTTGCAGTGCAAACGTAGCACAGCATGGGCTGCATGTGGTTCCGAAAGGGAGGACTTCCCATTGATAGATGGCTGGTTGCTCATCCCCGATCCTCTCTCTCCATAGGAACCGCAGCAGGGGCTTGTCCTCTGGGGAGAGGCTGCGCAATACTGGGGGGTCGCTGCTGGCCCGCTGCCGGAGATCAAAGCCGTCTTTGATCAGGGAGGCGCGGAGCAGCGCACGACGTCGCCAGTAAATTTTCTTTATGTGTCCCGCTGTGATTCGCTTGTTAATCTCAGCGCGGTACACAGTCTCTTGAGCGGGGTCTCTGGCTAGGCGCCGCTCTGTGTTCAATAGATACCGCTCCGTCGCTTCTTTTGTGGCGTGGAAGGTGGGCATACCCTCTCGCCTCAAGAGTGGAGTTGCGTATCTCATCACTCCGTTGACTTTGACTCTCTTTGTCCCTTGCTCGAGGAGTGCTATGGCGTAAATGTCTTCCTTGGAACGAATGTCTTTCTTTTCGTTCTTAAAGGGCATTGTCTCTAGTGTCCATAGCCTCTCGACATGCTGTAGGAGGGTGGTGTCTTCTTCTGTCACTCTGGAGTGGAGGCAGCTAGTGGCTGCTGTTCGGTTAAGAGACTTAGCGAGGGGGCCTTGTAATGTCCATCCTAGGCGGGTCTCGACTGCTGCAGGACAGCCTCTGGGCCCTGTGTGGACCCGGTCTATCGGGACTATGAGGTCTGCATGGTCGGAGCCTATCAGCAGGGTCGGGGTGGCACCGTCTATGAGCGGGATAGGTAGTTGACGCTGGTGCACATATTTATCCATCAGCTTGGCGATGGGGTAGGTGTACTGCGACAGGCCTATTTCTTGGCTGGTGAAAGCATTAGTAATCCTATACCGTCTCTCTGGCTGCCCGCTTGCTGCGATAGTGAAGGAGACATTCTCGCCCTTTATCGTCTTTAGATCTCTTCTTATTGTCCGAATCGTCATCTGGTTTTCGCTCCCCCGCAGCCCCAGCTGGGCCGCAGCGGATGCGAGGAGAAGGGTCTTCTCTGACCCGTCGTCAAGGACGGCGTAAGTGTCCATGACCTTGTCTTGGTAACTCAGTGTTACGCGGACCACCTTTAAGAGCACTCGGGCGCCCCCGCTGCTGGCGGGGTCAATGTACATAACACTTGCCTTTGTGCTGCTTGAGGGTGCGGGCTTTCTTCTGTTACTGTCGTGTAGGACATCTAGGTGGGCTCCGTCACACCGACTACACCTCTTCTTTAAGCGGCACTCGGCTGCCATGTGACTGCGCGCACATCGGTAACAGCGTCGGTTGGACTTTATCCATTGACCCACTTCGTCGGCGGTCATCTTCTTGAATGTGTCACATTGTGACAACCAGTGTTCTTTCTCGCAGTACGGGCACACCATCTTCCACTTCTCTTTCATCGAGGGGGTACTGTGGTTCTTGCTGCTCGGTACTGGTTCTGATTGGTGCATGACAGTCACCAATCTTCGGCCATCGTTTGCTCTCCTAGGTCCCTCTCTGGAGCTTGGTGTGCTCCGCACGAACGTATCCAATCGCAGGCTGCTGACTTCTCTCGCCAGGAAGTCGGCTAGGTCTAGGAGGGATGGCTCGGGACCGTTAGGATCACGGTGGTCTCTTTGCCGCCTGAAGCGCTCTTGTCGGGCGGGCGGAAGCTTCTCTAAAATCCTCTCGACATTAGAGTTTGCGTATAGTTCGTGCATACCCTTTTCTCGTTGCGCCCCCAGCATCCCTACCAGGGATTGTACCTTGATAGACAGGTCGTCTAGTGAGCGATTGTCTGTTGCTGGGGGTAGGCGGTCAATATGCCTTATCTCTTGTATTACGTAGTCCCATATGCGTCCATATCTTTGGTCGAGTGCTGCTAGAGCCGCTGTGTATGGGGTAGTAGAGGTGGCATAGGCCAGCGCTATATTGTGCGCTCGGGGCACCTTGAGGTGCTTCAATAGGATAGCATACTTGTGGCGTTCATCAGCTACATCAGCCATCATTGTCTCTAAGCACATCCGTAGCTCCGTGTACTGTGCTCTGTTCTCATGGGTGAAGTCTGGAAACGTCGGTGTGCCAATGTATGATGCCGTAGATGGCTGGCACATCGGTGAGCGTTGGAAGAGAGGCCTCCTAGGCGAGTCTCCTCTTACGCCTCTCGGTGGGCTGGTACCGGCAGGGTACCATGGCCAGCGTATCCAGGTGCTATTCCTCGGGACTGGTCGTGCGTCAATCTCACCCGTGAATTGAGTCGGGGGTCTGTAGCGCAGAGCCGCGGGGGTAGAGCCTGGGCTGTACTGGACCTCCTGGTCCTGTGGAGTACTGTGCTGCTGTCGGGCTTGACTCTCCTCCTCTCCCTCTTCTTCTTCCTCTGTCAGGTCCTCTAGATCCTGTAGTCGTCTATTTAGCCTCTCCGCGGTATATACCGTTCCTTCCTTGTAGCTGGGTCTCACTGGGACCGGTCGGGGAAGGAGTTCGGAGGGGGGTATAGGCTCTCTCTGGTGGTCGGGCTCAGGGTCGCTTGATCGGTTAGGGGAGGGTGCCCTTGACCCGTGTCTTGACGAGGCCCTGGAACCCCGTGCGGAGGGAGGGGGTGTTGCCCTGGCGATCAGCTGCTCCATTAGCTGCGCTTGTAATCGGTCGCGCTCGGCTTCGCGCTTGGTGAGAGCGATGTCGCGCTCTGCTTCTCTTTGGGCACCGGCAGCGGCGCGCTGGGCTTCGGCGGCGGCGCGCTAGGCTTCGGCGTGGTCTCTTACCATATTCTCTTCCGTCTGAAGGTGTCTAATCTCTAGACGTATACGATCTTCGTCGCTCCGTTGCTGCGCTTGGAGGCGTTCTCTTTCCATGGAAGAATGTTCGCGCTCACTAAGCGTCTGTGCTTGGAGTCGATCGCGCTCTGCTGAGGCTGCTAGGCTGGCGAGGAACGCCTGTGCCAGCATCTTGTCCGCCTCGCTGGGGGAAGACGCTGGTTGAGGTGATCCGCTCCTGGCAGTACTCGTTGGAGATGCGTTCTCCTGCGGGGAGTCCTGGAGCTCTATCTCCTGGGCGCTCTCCTCTTCTTGTACCGGGCAGAGTTCCATCTCTGGAGGGTTGTCTTTCTCCTGGAGCTCTCCGGGGACTACTTCTTCGGTCTTGGCGGGGGGTAAAGTCGTGTCAGTTCCCTCCTGGTCCCTACCGTGAGCTTGGTCAGTTACATTAGAACCCACTAGGGCCTCTGTTGGCGAGGTAGCCTGGTTGATAGGGTCGGACATAATTTTACTTTCTACTTTTCCGCGTTTACCGTCTGTAGAAGGCTAGGTAGTATACTGGCAACGTAATCCTCTAAGTACTGAGGTGGCTGCCGTCTACGCTGCGGGCGATCTACTTTAGGAGGACCGTTTTGTGGAGTGTTCATCATAGGCCATTTCAATATTAATACCACTATATTAATATTACACTAGTTATTATCCGGCTCGAAGGACCAATTGTAACTGAGGGGTACAATTCCCTGACTGTATTGATAAGCATGGTATCATTAAACCACTACCGCTTTATGTACTTTAATTACTGGCCATACAGTACACGGTATATGAATATGATGAACACTTCCCACAATGAAATCGGTTCCAGTCAAAGGTATTAATCAAGTATTTAATGGAGCAAAAGGTACATAGGATACTTTACATTATTCTTTGAATGCACTTGTAAGGCAAAGGAGTATGCGTAGGCAAATCAATAACGAATGTCCATTCTCTGGTTACGCAGGAGGTAATTATACAACCTGAATCTTAGGGAATTATATCTATGGTACACTAGTAATAGCGGGAGATACTGGAAGGGGTTCCCACTGGTTGTAAGCCAGCAAGGGGGTAGAAGATCTGTCGGTAGTATGACGTCTGGTCAACGATGACTAGGGAGACTTCAGGTACAGAAGCCGGTGCAGTAGTCTCTTGATCCACAGACGAATACAGCTTGGTTCTCTTGTAGACTGTAGCTCTACAGTGAAGAAAGCTAGGCGGCCTCAGGCTCTCAGAGCGCCGACTCGACTTGACTCCTCTCGGGGTAAATCCAACACGTGCAGGCGTCGGCGATTATCCGCTCCATAAATCATAGGACCAAAGCAAATATATTCCAGCCGCAAAGGGCTATGTAGTCGTCGGGTAGATTAATCCAGTGTACATGTCCATACGGTTCTCGCCTAGGTCTCCTCGGGTGAAAGCGCCATGCGGTCGGCCCAGCCTGGATAAGAACTCTAGCTAATACGAGAAAGCGTTGGAGATGCTGGTCACTATAGAATTCTAACCGCACGATACACTATACACAAATAGACTATTAAAGACTCAATAGAAATATGTCGCACTCGACAATATAGCGCCAAACTCTGACAATTCAGTTACTAATTCGCACACGGTCTCGATGCTCTATTCTGAGGCTAAACAGGCCATACTTCACCGCACGTTGTATCGTGGGTGAGGCTTCACTTAGTGGGTAACATACTAAAAGGACGAAGGGTACGGAGGTAAGGGGCTAAGAGGCTTCTACATTCACCTGCGCCGTATTTATACGCACGGTGCACAAATAGTGCCACTCTCATTTCTGTCGCCGTATCCCTGGGCAGGGCCGGGGCAAGTACAGACATGTCGTGTCGGTGACTTTGAACTTGGCTCCGGGGGCCGGTCCCTGGCGCCGGTGGACCGCTGTCCAATAGGAGAATGAACTATTATGGGCTGGACTAAAGGGATATTCCGTGTATATGTACAAGGAATATACAAGGGATATCAAACGATATACAAATACTATGCAATATATATCAATAAATAAATATATATATATTCGGTTTAATCTGATCCTTTGTAACACTGTACATATTAATACTACAACTCTGTACATACATGAATGAATGATCTTTATTGTCATTGTCACAAGAATGTACAACGCAATTTCAAATGCAGCCCTATGCTAACAGTCACACAGTCCTAGAGAATAACATCTGATTAGCACTATTACTCAGTAGTAGGCATTTATATATTTTATACCCTGTTTAATCACCTGCACATTGTATATTACTGTTGCACTTTACTGTTACATTTGCAATCTGGTTGGATGCCAAACTTATTTTCGTTGTACTGTACTTGTGCTGTATGATGACAATACATTTGAATCTAATCTAATATCTCCCCCGTTAGCAGCCGGACAACTTCTGCTCTCACCTGTGTCATCCTCAAGGCTTGTACGTAAGAGGAGGAGGAAGAGGAAGAGGAAGAGGAAGGGTAGGCGCTCCCAGACTCTCATGACTGCTGAAGTGATGTCCACCTAAATGACCCGCCGGCCAACGGGAGAGGGTCTGTATTGTCTCTGTATTGTCTCTTTCCACAGCGAAACGGTAGGCAAGGCACCTTGGTTGAGAAATGCAGACTTCAATCTATGTTGTTTAGTCTATCTGTTCAGTACTGTTCAGTACTGTTTCAAGATGCACAATGAGATCTGCTGAGAGAATTGTTGAATAGATACACAAATGTTCTAGAATGTTTAATTATGACATCATACTGTGACATCACCACACATGTTCTCGAATGTTTGATTATGACATCATACTGTGACATCACAAATGTTCTAGAATGTTTGATTATGACATCATACTGTGACATCACAACGGAACATGTTTGAGTGACATTTGAATAATATAAATAATATGTTTGGTAAGGCTGTCCCCGAAGCCTGTTTTTGGGATTCAAACTTCGTCAGTGTTGACAGAATCTGGCTATGGGGCGACAATAATGTGGTCAAGAGGCATGGTTTCTATCTTTAGCCTTTGGCGTGGTTTATTTATTCACATGGTAAAGCAGCAGCACATGAGTTCTCCTCTCCGTGAGAGGCAGGTGGGGAAAGAGGTAGAGGGGGAGGAGACATCTCCTTAAATACTCGCCACCTGGTGGCAGCATTAGTGGCTCCGCCTAGAGCATCCTCTAGTGGAAACAGTTATATATACAGTTAGACAGTTACTTGCAATCCTACATAGAGCCTCTAACTTTAACACTCCCACTTAGGGTTGTATAGCACACTGTATAACTTCTTCAAAAACAATTTACAAAGAAAATAATACAATTCAGAACAAAAAGAATATGGCAGGCAATATTTATACACCAAACATGACCTCTGCAAATCTCTTCAATTTCAATTTGTAAGCAGGTTTCGTCATAGCGTCTGCTACCATGTCGTCCGTTGGACAGTAAATCAGTGTCATTCTTTCTTCTCTGATGACAGATCTGCTGATGAAATTATATTTTATATCGACATGTTTACATCTCTGCCAGCACACAGGGTTTCTAGCAATCGCAATGGTTCCCTGGTTGTCCTCGTAAACAACAGTCTTCTTATATACATAGGTATCCATCCCTTCGAGCAGTTGTTCCAAATAAATACATTCCTGTATTGTCATAGCTAGAGCCATATATTCGGCTTCACAAGTTGATAGTGCCACTGTGGGCTGCTTCTTTGTTTTCCACGAAACCAGTGAGCTGTTTGTGTTCAAACTCATACAATATCCTGTGGTATTTCTTCTATCTGTGGTGTCAGCTGCCCAGTTTGCATCACTATAGGCTTTAAGCCCTAATCCCTCGCTGCTCTTTCTGAAACAGCTGTTTATCTGCTGTACCTTTGAGATAACGAAAAACATGTTTTGCTGTAATCCAATGCTCCTCTGTGGGGTCAGCTAAATGCTGTGACAATTTACTCACTACAAAACATAGGTCAGGGCGAGTACATGTTGTCAAATAAATGAGGCTACCCACAGCTTCTCTGTACATTTTTACATCTGTCAGTTTCTGAGCATCCTCCTGGTAAACTAATTTTTGATCACATGGTGTTTCCCTTGATCTACATTCTTGCATGTCAAAACGTTTCAGGATCTTTTCCACATATCTCTTCTGGGATCTTTTTACACAATTGGCAGACTGTTCAAAGTCCATGCTTAGAAAATGGTTTAACCTTCCAAGGTCTTTCATTTTGAATCTGGTGGAGAGCATACATTTCACCTGTTCTAGGTTTCTAGTGTTGTCTGCTGCGATGATCAAATCATCCACCCAAATGACGATGATCACTTTTCCTGACTCTTTTGACTCTCTTGAGTAAACACAGGGGTCTACTGGGTTCTGTAGGAAGTGATCTTCAATGAGACATGTATGAAGCATCTCGTTCTAATTTCGCCCAGACTGTTTCAGGCCGTAAATGGATTTTTCTAGCTTACACACTAGCTTTTCTCGTTTTTTTTCGTAACCTTCAGGTTGTTCCATATATATCTCCCTATCTATGGGTGCGTGCAGATAGGCTGTCTTCACATCCATCTGATGTCAAATCAAATTGTCCTGAGCTGCTTTCTGCATCACTACCCTTACACTGGTCAGATTGGCTGTGGGGGAGAATGTTTCACCGTAGTCTATCCCCTCCCTCTGACTGTAACCTTTAGCTACAAATCTCGCTTTGTACTTGTCGTGGCCTTCAATACCCTCCTTGATTGAGTACACCCATTTCTCTCCCACTGTCTGTCTGCCCTCTGGTAACTTGGTTAGAGTAAAGGTGTGGTTGTCCTCTAGGGACCTCATCTCCTCATCCATTGCTCTCTCCCATTTACTTGATTCAGGGGACACTATGGCCTCTTTAAAGGTCTGAGGTACCCCAATGACTACCCTGTAGCAGTAATCAATGGTGGTAAGTGTACTGTCATCCTCGTCACTTCCTCTCCGGGCATAGTCTGTCAGATACTTTGGGGGTTTGTGTTCCCTTGAGGGATACCTCCCACTGCTTGGGGCACGTGACGTCACCCTCGGGTGCTCCTCGTCATCGCCCTCTGGGGGTTGCTGACTGTCTGTCTGCACGACCGTGCTAAGTACACTGGGATGAGGTGTCTCTGTTTCCAGCTCTGGCTCCTCTGTCTGTGTCTCGTTCTCACATGTTGTCTTTGTGACAAACTTGACTAGCCTGTGTTTCTGCACTCACCTTTTACCGGGATAATAAACTAGGAAAGCGGGGCTTCCTTTGTCGTGCCCTACAAAGAGTCCTTTTTCACATCTGGACTCGAGCTTTCCTCTGTCCTGCAGGTAAGCATAACACACTGATCCAAATTTGTGCATTCTAGCTAGATTACACTTCTTTCCTGTCAGTGCTGTATACGGGGTGGTGACCGTGTGCTTATTAAAGCACCTGTTTCTGGTGTAAGCGGCTTCTTGCACCGCATAATGCCATAGACTCTTAGGTAAGTTACTGTCTACTAGCTTACACCTAGCCATTTCGAAAAGAGTGCGCCATTCCCTCTCTGCCACTCCATTCTGGTGTGGGGAATATGGACATGACGTCTCGTGTCTTATCTTGTTCCTCCTCAACAGTGATTGGAACTCTGTTTGTGAACTCGGTTCCGTTGTCGGACCTCAAGCATCTTACGTTACCATAATGGGACTATGTCTGCCAGGAATTTCTCCGTGGCCTGGAGTGTGTCACTCTTTGCTTTGAGAAAGTAAACAAACACTGCCCCTGTGCACACATCTGTAAAAGACTGTACATATCTAAAGCCTCCTATGGACTCGTTTCTTACTGGACCGGCAAGAGCTGTGTTAACTAGCGCAAGTGGTACCTTTACTTTTTCTGTTGGATTTCTGTTTCTCGATTGAGTAAATTGCCCCTTTATGCACACTACATTCTTTGTCAGGTCTACGCTTTTCACCTTCAATGTGCATGCCTTCTGTCACTGCTTGCAGTTTCAGTAAATCCTCGTAATTACAATGACCCATAATCTCATGCCATGTCTGAATATCGTGACTGACAGTCACGTTACACATATCATTATCATCATTACACTTGTCGTTGTCATTACACTCTGTTTGCAGATAATACATTCTCTGGTACACCTCTATGTTAAATCGCGTACCGTTGGGCTCTACAAGAACATTTTTACCTTCAATGAAGAACACTCTGGCACTGTTCGCAGTAGCAGCTATTACAGAGAATAGTCCTTGTGGGAACGATGGTACGTAGAGAGCGTTCTTTAACGTCACTGTACGCCGGCGCCCCTCACTGTCTGTGAGGCATACCTGTGCCAGCTCCATGCTGTGTCTCTCCGGGTGGAAAGTGTTGTCAAAGTTCTTGAACCGACTCCTGTCGTTGATGACGTGGGACGACGCACCTGTGTCCACGATCAGTCCCTTCCTTTGGGCCTGCTGCAGCTGCGTTGGCCTGGTGACGTACGCTGTCTGCGCCCTGGGGATGAAGCCCTCTTGTCCCGCTACTCTCCGGGCGTCGCCTCGATTCGTCTCACGTCGACCGTCGCCGCCATCTTGTCCATGGCCGCCATCTTGTCCATGCGCGTATCGCACGCCCTGGTCGTGTTTCTTCATGCACGCTCTGTCTGTGTGCCTCGTGGATCTGCAGAAGCCACACCAGACAGTCCTTGTGCAGTGACCTCTCCGATGGCCTTTCTCTCCGCATCGCCAACACGCCAGCTCCGTCGTGGGCCTGGTCTTCTCCGTTGGCGTCGCTCGCGCCTTCAGTACCCTCTCTCCCGCCTCCGTGGCGGCTGGGTGGGTATCTTCTGAGGCCTCGAACTTGCCCAGCGGCATGTCCGCTGAACCGTGTGTTACCAGGAGTGTGAACGGTTTGTACAGCTCCGGTAGTCCCCTCATCACCATCGCCATCATTAGCCCATCGCTTGGTGCTTCTCCTGCACTCTTCAATGCCGTCATGATCTGCTCAGCTCTGATGACGTATTCGGTCACAGTCTCGGTGTGCCCCTTCTTCAGGGCTGTTAGTGCTATGTAGAGGGCCACGACTCGGGGTCTCCCTTGCCCGATATAATGCTCTCTCAACACTCCCAGGCTTTCTCGGCCTTTGTCTTTAGTGTCACGGAATATCAGCCCCAAGCTTGTGTCGTCGAGCAGTGGCGCTATCTCACAGTATGCATCTGCATTACGCTTGTCGTCCAGGGCTTGTGCTTCCGCCGTCAGGTCTCCCGTGGGGGCCGTCAAGATCGTCGTCTTCAGTCCCACACCGTGCATGCAGCATAACATGCAGTCTTCCCAGAGCTCATAGTCCTCTGCCTTTCCATTAAATGAGGGCCATTTGCTCCTTCCCGTGGTCGCCACGAGTTCTAAGACGGGGTTCTCCCCTTTGCCTCCGTTGGGCTCAGCAGGCTCCGTCTCCCCCGGTGCCGCCTCCCCGGGGCTCTGCGCGCATGCTCTCCGGGCGGGTTCGCTTGCGCTCCAGCAACACGTCGGTGGGGTCAGTGCCCCGCTTCCTCTTGACGCGCAGGATCGTCGTGTTGGATTCCATGTTGCTCTTTGATGGTGGGCATAGCTTTTGCTCCTGTTGGCCTAGCGTCTAGCCATGCGGTACTCCCGGTGCTAACCTAGCCTATACTTCAGCTAAACTTGCTACCCTTATTATTTCGCCCCTGCGTGATCTGGGCCCATAACCTGTTGACAGAATCTGGCTATGGGGCGACAATAATGTGGTCAAGAGGCATGGTTTCTATCTTTAGCCTTTGGCGTGGTTTATTTATTCACATGGTAAAGCAGCAGCACATGAGTTCTCCTCTCCGTGAGAGGCAGGTGGGGAAAGAGGTAGAGGGGGAGGAGACATCTCCTTAAATACTCGCCACCTGGTTGCAGCATTAGTGGCTCCGCCTAGAGCGCCCTCTAGTGGAAACAGTTATATATACAGTTAGACAGTTACTTGCAATCCTACATAGAGCCTCTAACTTTAACAGTCAGGGTTCTTCGAACGGACGTTCGAACCTTCGTTTTTAATTAAAGATTTTAAATAATTTTTATTTTATAAATTTTTTATCCTCAAACTAAATCCTCAATTTGAATAAAGTGATTCAAACTTTGTCAGGGTTTTTCGAACGGACGTTCGAACCTTCGTTTTTAATTAAAATTTTTTAATTAAAATAATTTTATAATTTTTTTTTTTATATCCTCAAACTAAATCCTCAATTTGAATAAAGTGATTCAAACTTGGTCCGGAGGGGGAGGCCGAGCGTCGTGGAGAGCCCGTTGTGCTGCTTGCCCCACCGCCTTCTCTCTCTCCAAACCCATCAGTGTATTCTGCTTCAGAACCGCCTGGTATTTGTCATTCATTTTCTTTATCGCAGGTTCATAATCTTTACATTGCATTTTCAGCTTCCTGATGTTCTCAATCATTCGATTTCTCTCCTGAACGACGCGCTTGTGCTGCAGGCGGTGGACATCCCTGGCTTTCTGGGCCTTCGCCAGGATCTCCGTCGCGGCGGAGGTCGTCTCCATGTACTCGTCCCTCTCCCGCTGCGCATTCTTCAGCACGGTGTCCAGGGCCTGGTTCTCGGTGTAAACCTCGGGCACCGAACCCACCTGCTCGGGGTCAACGAGGCCTTTCTCCACCATCTCGTTCCACTCGGTTTGGAAGCAGTTCAGCGTGTTTCTCATGCCCATTCTGAGGAGATAGTTGCGCAGAAAGTCATCCACCGCCTCGGGTCTGGTTTCCAGTTTGGGGGGTCTGGTGTCCAGTTTGGGGGCAGCAGACGCATCTTCATCCGTCCGCTCTGTGAAGGCTCTCACCGTCTCCTCCAAGGTCTCCTCTCCATAGAGACTCCAGTCCTCTTCAATAGTCACTTCCTCGTAGCAGAAGTCATCCTCGGTGTCAACAGGGATACTCACAGGTTCTAGATCAAATGAATCCGTGTCAGGTTGTTTTTGTGCTGTGGTCATTGTTGTGACACTTTTGTTGAGACGTCTTGCTTAGAGACCGAGACGCTTCGGGTTGCTATAGGGATACCAGAGAGCTCCCGTCAGGGGTTAACGCGAGATTTATTTGTATGTTCACGTTGGTCAAGGGAACTATAAAAGACGAAAGGGTCGGTATGTCACATTGGGTTCAGTTGGATCAACCGTCTCCTCGTTTGTCGTTTAAAACAGGGCGTCAGCTACATTTGATTTCCTCAGATAGCTTGTGTATTTTAAATCTTAACTAGACAATTCCGCACGGGGAAATTGTGAAAGTGTGGGTGATGCCTGTGCACCGCCGGCCAACGGGAGAGGGTCTGTATTGTCTCTGTATTGTCTCTTTCCACAGCAAACCGGTAGGCAAGGCACCTTGGTTGAGAAATGCAGGCTTCAATCTATGTTGTTTAGTCTATCTGTTCAGTACTGTTCAGTACTGTTTCAAGATGCACAATGAGATCTTCTGAGAGAATTGTTGAATAAATACACAAATGTTCTAGAATGTTTGATTATGACATCATACTGTGACATCACAAATGTTCTAGAATGTTCTATTATGACATCATGAGTTCGAACTGAGTACAATGGTACAACCCGCAAGTCTTCTTCTGCTTCTTCTTAATTTTTTCCGGCAGTGCAAACGCAACATGGCGTATTACTGCCCTCCTCAGTTTTTTTTTTTTTTTTTTTTGTCTTTTTCCCCCTCCATTTTCCTCCGATTTTCTCCCATCCCAATGTTAGTCGTATGCCAATTCCCAGTCCCTTCCTGGTCGCTGCGCTTTACCCCCCACAGTCAGATCATCTGGGAGAGTGGAGGCTACCACGTGCTTCCTCCGACACACGTCCAGCCAATCACCGCTTCTTTTCACCTGGCAGCGCGGATTCTCATTGAGAGGGCCTAGCGTGTGGGAGGACCACACTATCCCCCTCACGTCCAATCCGCGCTGAGCAGGCGCCCCGACCGAACTGTAGGAGTCGCTGTTTACAACGACCCGGACCCACCCCGCCAGCTTCTCCCACCCTCTGATACAGCCAATTGTATCAGTGCAGACGGCCAGCCAAGCTGGTGACAACCCCGGAGCTGTGAGCTGGATTCGAACAGGCGAACCAAGCTCACAGCTCCGGGGCTGGTGACGAACGCAATCTCCGCTCGACCACCTAACCACCCCTGCCCTCCTCAGTTCTATACTACGCCCACAATTGAGAAAAACTTAAATACGCATAGGCCTACAAAAAATTGAATACTAATAATAATAATAATAATAATAATAATAATAATAATAATAATAATAATAATAATAATAATAATAATAATAATAATAATAATAATAATAATAATAATAATAAATAAAATAACATTATATCCTCTGGTACATCTCTGCCTCGTGCAGAAATGTCAGCATTGCCTCTGTGATCAGCTGGTGGTTCTCATTATTCAGGCCAAAGAAAGATTTTAGAGAGAAAGAAGAAACTCCCAATTCTGATAACCTTTTATAAAAGATTTCCCTCTCTTTCCTATACCTGTCACATTCTAGGAAAACATGCTTGACAGTTTCAGGCTCTCCACATTCACACCGCCCATCTGGATGTTTTCCCACAATGCTTAAGGTACTGTTCAACCCACAGTGTCCCAGCCTCAATCTACACATCTTCACCCCATCGCTCCTAGACCCATATCCAGCCACGTTGATTTTGACCCGAGGCTGCAGAGAGAAATAGTGCCTCCCCTTGGTCCCCTTTTCCCACTCAGCCTGCCACTCAGCCTCAACTCCTTTCTTAATCTTCTCTCTGAGTTCAACTCTTCCCATTGAAATGCTTATCTCTTCTTCCCTTCCCAGGCTCTGTTTGGCAAGGGAATCAGCTGTCTCATTTCCCTCAATCCTAGCATGCCCCGGAACCCAGCAAAACTCCACTGAACAGCCTGCCTTCTCAATCCTATATAAAACTAATATTATTTCCTGAATGAGATCAGGGCGAGCTTTAGACCCACCTGCACTCAGAGCCATCAGTGCAGCAGCCGAGTCAGAACATATAATCACCTGACCTCCTCCACCCACCACAATGCCCAGAGAATAATGGCCAGTAACTCTGTTACAAATACAGAGCTGCCGTCAGAGATTCTCTGTCCCTTACCGATCCCTAACTGAGGCACACACCACCCAAATCCTGCCTTCCCACTCTCTGGATCCACATAGCCATCAGTATAAACCTCCAGAGACCCTGAGGCTAAAAGGAATTTCTCTATTTCTCCCACAATCTCGCCCTTGTCATTCTCCATCAAGAACCTAAATTCAATATCTCGATCAGGAACTAGCCAAAATGGCACTGACAGCCAACAAGTGTGCTCCACAACCCTTACCTGATGTAACCTCAATTCCTGGCCCACTGATCAACACTGGACAAAAAAGGCTTATACTTATCCCCATCTCCTGCCCCTGAAAGTAAACACCTAGCTGGGAAGGACAGACTGGTCCCACTTAATTTTGCCCAGTACTGTAGCCCTAACTTTATTCTCCTCAGGCTTAAGGGCAATTCCCCCATTTCCACTAATAATGCTGGAATTGGGGTGGTCTTAAAAGCTCCACAACAGATTCTCAGAGCCTTGCACTGTAGCACATCCAGCTTTCCTAAATTTGACTTGGCAGCAGAACCGTACACAAAACAGCCATAATCAATTGCTGACCTGATCATCGCCTGGTATATCAAGCACATGGTCTCTCTATCCGCCCCCCACCCACTCCCAGCCAAGCTTCTCAGCACATTCACTATTCTTTCACACTTTGCCAGGGTTTTCTCTATATGAACAGCCCAATTCATTCTTTCATCGAACCAAACTCCCAAAAATGTAAACACCTTCACTTTCTCTAGAGGAGACCCATACATGACCAGCCCACCTCTAGGCAACTTCCTTTTAAAACCTAAAATCATATAATTAGACTTAGAGGCTGAGATTTTAAAACCCCACTTGTCTCCCCATTCCTCTACATCCCCCAGAGCTCTTTGAACCTGCTTTAAACAGTACTCAACATTCCTCCCTCTTTTCCAAATGGCCCCATCATCTGCAAATAAAGTATACAAAAAATATACAAAAAGGGGGGGTGGCCTAATGATTGGGGGAGTGGTCAACATAGACCAATGAAAGAGGGATATCCATACTGAGTACAATGCAACAAGATCTACAAGATCCTCCTCCATACATACAAGGCCATTCACAACCTCGCCCCTCCATACCTGTCCGACCTCCTTCATATCAACATTCCCACCCGGTCCCTCAGGTCTGCCTCCTCCATCAACCAGACCGTCCCCCCAGCCCATCTGTCCACCATGGGGTCAAGAGCCTTCAGCCTCTCTGCCCCCCGCCTCTGGAACTCCCTCCCCCCCGACATCAGGAACATTGACTCCATCATTTCTTTTAAAACCCACCTCAAAACCCACCTTTTTAGGCAGGCGTATGTCTGATTTTATTTTCTGTCTGATTTTATATATTTAAATTTTTTCTTATTTTAATGTACTGTAATTATGAATTTAACTGTTTTAAAATTGTTGTATGGCGTCCTTGAGTGCCTTGAAAGGCGCCTTATAAATATAATCATTATTATTATTATTAATGCCACAACCCGCAAGTCTCTACGACAAACGGTTCAAAAGATACAAAAATGGGGTGTGGCCTAAGGATCGTGGGAGTGGTCAACATAGACCAATGAAAGAGGACATCCCTACTGAGTACAATGGCACCCACGCAAGTCTCTGACAAACGGTTCAAAAGATACAAAAATGGGGTGTGGCCTAAGGATCGGGGGCGTGGTCAACATAGACCAATGAAAGAGGATATCCCTACTGAGTACAATGGCACAACCCGCAAGTCTACAACAAACGGTTCAAAAGATACAAAACGGGGGCGTGGCCTAATGATCGGGGGAGTGGTCAACATAGACCAATGAAAGAGGATATCCCTACTGAGTACAATGCCACAACCCGCAAGTCTCTACGACAAACGGTTCAAAAGATACAACAAGGGGGTGTGGCCTAATGATCGGGGGAGTGGTCAACATAGACCAATGAAAGAGGATATCCCTACTGAGTACAATGGCGCAACCCGCAAGTCTCTACGACAAATGGTTCAAAAGATACAAAAAGGGGGTGTGGCATAAGGGGGTGTGGCCTTAAAACGATGTTTTTAAGCTTTTCTGCTGTAAAAGAAACTTGAAACTTGATGCAAAATGCTAGTTATAGGCCCTGACACATATGATAGATTATCGATTGGCGTTTCTTTCCTATACACGCTATATTAAAAAATTCAAATGTATATGATCGGTATACATTATGCTTCATCATGCGTGAAGGAAAGGGGGGGGGGTCGTTTATAATTCCTTGATCGTCAGTAACGGCTTTATTTAGTATGGGTTGATATATTGATCAGACTGATTGCAAACAAAGAAATGGACAATCGGGCTGAAAATAACGTTAGTGTCCTCTTACCGTTCGCCGATGAGACTGGAGGAAAAATATCCCAATTTCCATCCATTTCCGGTTTGTATGACGCAATAAACGCCGAAATCATATTGATTATTGCTTTTCGAAAGCGATCCAAATGCACTCGAGTGCGTATATTGATCCACGCCACAATATATCTCTGGCGGAGGAATTTCCTCGATGCACCGATCGCCACTTCCGGTTTGGCGTGAGTGTAACTCGCCCGACCATCCACCAGGCGGCGGTATTGAGGCGTTGCAATATCAGACAGGGTGCCGCTGCAGTCCGGAGGGAGGCTGGATGAATTATGAATGCCATGGCAAAAAAATTAAATATTGATCCCAATAACGATTTACGACGTTGTTGGCGTTCAACGCATGGCGGGCAATACCGATTTACGCCGTTCTTGGCGCACAATGTGTTAAGGCTGTCAAAGTTAACGCATCATTAACACGTTAACGCACAATTCTGTTAACGCCACTATTTTTTTAACGCACGATTAGCGTTTTAGATTATTATTATAAATTTTTACTTTTTTTTTTTTTTTTACTACACTTCACTCAGGTTTAGGCTTAGGTTTACTTTATTTGATCAAGGGGGACAGCGTACATTAATAAAACATTTTACAAATGTAAATGCACGAAATCTTTGCCAAAAGGCTAATTTCCATTGGTAGTCCCCCTGTAAATGTAAATCCTTTTACAGGGGGATGTAAATCCTGTGTAAATCCTGTGTGAAAAAGGGTTAGCAATAAAAACAGAATAAAATTAAGATAAATAACATTAGAATAAAAACACAACAAAAGCACATAGACATACGATAGGGATACAGGTCACAATACAGTCATGGACACAAGGACAGAGCACATCATGACATATTAAAAGACCCAGACATAGACAAACGCACCATATCCACACACACACATATACACACACAGACACCTCAGTGTTGACAATGCTGGTTTTCAATGAGCCATTCCCTAACCCTGCACTTGAATGAATGATATGATGTGGACACTCTAATTGTTTGAGGTATTGAGTTCCATTGGTTGGATGAAAAGACGGCCTGGCCAAATACACTTTTCTTTAAAGGGATTGTACAGTCCCCCCTTGCCGCACCTCTAGTGTTCCTGGTTGAGGCAGACTTGAGGTTGATGAAACCGGACAAAGGTGAATGAATGAATGAATGAATGAATGAATGAATGAATGAATGAAAACTTTATTTAACAGATTGCAGAATGGGTACAATACAGTACGGCTCAATACACACAATTGTTAAGGGGATGCAGACCTGAGAAAGACGTTTGTCTTGTTTACATCAGGGTCCCCCATTTTCAATTCATATAGACATTTATGACATACTGTACACAACATACATGACATTTATGGCATAAACGGTATTCAAATATACAGTACTGTTACCCCTAGATCCTGACAGAGTATATACATATGATGGGGAGGGGACTGTACATTAGGAGGGGGTGGGTGGGTGGGAGAGAAATATACATACGGCGGGGAGGGAATATATACATGCGGTGGGGAGGAGACTGTCTATTAGGAGGTGGTGGGGGTTTTGGGCATTTACGGTGGCCAGTTTCAAATTGCAGCCTTCCGTAGGTGCTCTTTAAGAGCGGTTTTGAATGTGGGTAGGGATTCACATTCCTTTACAGCTTTGGGTAGGGCGTTCCACATTGATGTGGCATAATTGCGAAACGTGTTTAGTCCCTTGTTTGAGCCGAATCTGGGTTTAACATGATTTGTTGAGCTTCCTCTGGTGTAGTGGTTGTGGTATTTACTGACCTTTGGGAAGTATTTTGACATGTACATGGGTACCTTAGTCGTATAGTGTATCTTGTAGACCAGGCCCATTGCAAGTTGCTGTACTCTGTCGTCTACTCTAAGCCATCCTAGGTTGTCAAAGTGGGCAGGGGTGAGGTGGGTTCTGGGGGTAAGGTCAAGTAGTAGTCTGACCAGTTTGTTTTGTGATGTTTGTAATCTTGTTTTAAGCGCCTTTGAGGTGCTTTGGTACCATGAGGTGCACGCATAGTCGTAGTACCCTTGAATGAGTGCTCCTGCCAGAGTCTTCAGGGTATTCTTGTTTACCAGAGAGGAGATCCGGTACAAGAATCGAGTTCGTTGGTTGACTTTTTTTTATTACATTGGATGCCATTTTGTCACAGGAAAGATTTGCCTCTAGGATGGAACCCAGGTAGGTAATTTCGTCTTTCCTTGTGACAATATTGTCACCCACTGTAACTGAGAAGCCGTCGGTCTTGCTGAGTTTGTTATTTGAACCGAAGAGAATGAACTCTGTTTTGCCCATGTGTAATGATAGTTTGTTATCAGCGAGCCATATGCAGATTTTGCCTAGTTCCGAGCTGAGGGTTTTTTCAACCTGCAACTTGTTCTTGTCAGATACCAGCAGGGCTGAGTCGTCCGCAAACAGGAACAAGTTGCAGTCACAGGCTGACGACATGTAATTTGCATAAATTAGGAAGAGTAGCGGTCCTAGTATGCTTCCTTGTGGAACACCACAGCTCACTGTGAGGGGGGGGGATAGAGTACCGTTTACCTCTACCATCTGTTCTCTCCCCTCCAGGTAGGATTGCATCCAGCTCACTGATAAACTCAAAACCAATTGCTTTTAGCTTGTCAATCAGAATGGAGTGATTGACAGTGTCGAAGGCCTTTTGTAGGTCCAGCATGACCATGCCGCAGTATTTGCCCGCGTCCACCTGTTGTTTGATGTGGTCGTTCAAATAGAGGAGGCATGTGTCAGTGGAGTGGGACGTTCTGAAGCCAGATTGGAATTCGTAGATTAGATTTTTTTGTATTATTGATACTCTCAATTGATACTATGTTTGTTTCTGACTGAAAGTTTGTGTGCGTGTGTATGTGTGTGTGTGTGTGTGTGTGTGTGTGTGTGTGTGTGTGTGTGTGAGATAGAGAGAGAGAGAGAGAGAGAGAGAGAGAGAGAGAGAAGGGGCAAGAGAGAAAGAGAGCTGGGAGAGTGTGTGTGTGAGAGAGAGAGAGGGGGGGGGTGAGTCCTCAGCCCTTCTGTGGGTGAATGTAACAAGTTCCTAACGTTTTCTTTCATCTATTATTTCATGCACACTGTATTCATTGTTTTAAATTATTATTTTATTTTAAGTTATTTTGTGCATCACTCTGTTTTAGTTAACTATGGACAATCATGCGATTAATCAGATTAAATATGTTAATCGATTGACATCACTAATATATATATTTATTCTTACCATATCTATACACATCTGTCTGTACATACTGCACATAATCCTTTTATCTGTAGATACTATATCTATATCTGTACATATCCCTGGCATACTCTTACGCTTACTACTGTAGTTAGTGTCTTTATACCTGTATCACTGTACATATTACTATTACAACTCTGTACATGCATCTGATTAACACTATTACTCAGTAGTACTAATTTAAATATTTTATACCCAGTTTAATAACCTGTACATCGTATATTTGCTCTTGCATTTTACTGTTACATTTGCACTCTGGTTGGATGCCAAACTTCTTTTCGTTGTACTGTACTTGTGCTGTATAATGACAACATTTGAATCTAATCTATCAACACTTAGCAACCGTAGTTTCCTCCAACATGGAGGACCAATGGGCGTCTAAACCAGTGGTTCTCAAACTACGGGTAGCGACCCAAATTGGGGTTGCGGGTAGGTGACAGTGCGCATTGGCAAAAAGAAAAGATAAAATATATATATATTTTTTACTGTTCTGGCAACATATTTAGGCTAAATATGCCTTGTTTTAAATGTTCTAATAAATATGCATGATGAAGTTCAACAACGTGTGCTTTTATTTTGATATTCCTTAATTCCACGTTTGAAATTACGCAATACATACGTTTGTTTCATGATAAATTGGAGTTGGAAGAGATGTTATTATCATCTAAAACCAACATTTACATCCATCAGAACACGTGGTAACTATAATGGATTAAAGTTACGGTATACTATGTGGTCATCCGATTACTGTAATCCTGTCACATGTAATGCGTCACTCCTCAACCCTGTTTACCACATAGTGGTATACAGTGACCTTTAACCTTATGAAAAGAGTAGCAGTATGTCTCTCTTTCTTCATGGTTATATAATAATAATAATAATAATAATAATAATAATAATAATAATAATAATAATAATAATAATAATAATAATAATAATAATAATAATAATAATAATAATAATAATAATAATGCATTTAATTTAAAGGTGCCTTTCTGAGCACCCAAGGTCGCCGTACAGGGTTAAAAACAAATACAATTACACACAGTAAAAACACAGTATTACAGAGTTACATAGGGGAGCAGTTAGAATAAACTTAAAATTAAAGTGAATATGCCAGAATGAACAGATGTATAGACATGGACATCTGGATATTTTTAATAATACATTGTTGACGTCCACCGCGATTGTAGATTTAAACCTTTCTCTACTCAAAGACGGGAGACATCATAACATTTCCCCCCATGACTCAGCTCACACACGCCGCCCCCATCCTCCTCCTTGCTGTGTTTTGGTGTCGCTTAGTACAACAGCAGCGCACATGAAAGCCTGTCACTGTTTAGTTACTCAAATACTTTTTGAGGCCTATGGATAAAATAAATAAATAAAAAGAAGACAAACAAAAAACGTCCATGCCGACAAGAGCAACAGCTTTTACATTTCTGTTTGTATGAGACGAGATACACTCGACAGGGAGACCCAGGGGCAGAAAATCTGTTTCTTTGGTGTTGTTTCGCTTTTAAAAAGGTCTCCAAAGGGGAATTGATTGGGAGGGAACCAAAACAGAGCGGACCCCAGTGGCGGAGAGAGAGGGCCCAGCGTTCTCATCCCTCTCTAGATACACCGCTCTGCTTTATTCAAAATGCTATTGAACTTAAAAGCTTTATCCAGTCCAAGGCCGGGTGGGGGTGGGGGGGGGGGGGGGACTTAGCCTGCAGTTAAAAGACTGAGCCGCTACATTCGAGGGAATCGTTTTCTCCATTTTCTTTTTTTCAAAGACTACACGTGGAATTGGAAACCGCTCGTATTAAAAACTGGAGTGGAATGCACATATTGTGGTTTGAAAATGGAACGATTCGATGAGAACCCCCCCCCCCCCCCCCTGCGCGCAACAGGGAGGTGCTGGCTCTCACCACGGGGGGACGGGGGGGGGGGCTTGAAACGATTATGTTCAGCTGCCTCTTGATGTGTCTTACTGCGGAGAACCACGCAGCGATATTATCCGAGACGCATCTCTTGAGCGGGGGGAGAGAGAGAGAGAGACGTGTGTTTAATGACAGTGCGCCGTGTGGGCTATAGTGCCACGAGGAGCCACGTTATGAAATTGATAAATGGAACTTGGCAGAGAGAGAGACCCTGGCTGGTGCTATACGGCTGAACCGTAGAGGTCGTTTGAGTGGGCTGGATCTCAGAGACCGCTGTGGGGGCTTGAGAGCCACTTGGGGCGTGGGGGCGGCTGTGCAATGGTACTATGTACGTATGTAAACTCTCTGGGAATATAATGCGCTTGTACAAAGATGAGACACACAGGGGCACAAGTTCATGCGGTTTATTTACATCAGTGAGTTGCAGCGGTACAATATCTTTATTACTAGTGCATGCCTCCAGAAATGAACACACGGGGTGATTATGCCAATAATATTTACATTTTATACTCACGTATAACTTTCAAACTTAAAATATTCACTGCATTTTCGTTAGAGAACATGTTCAGAATATATATAGGGTCAACGTTCGGCGTTAGTTGCCGTCGGGTTGAGTGCCGCGCAGGGGCTGGAGATCACTGCCTTGACTGACGATAGGACGCTATATCTCCAGGTCTCCTACTCTTCACCCCACTGAAATCTGGTTGGATAGAGATAACAGACTCCGGTGGAATGAAGGATAGAATGCATGGGATGATCTCGCAGACGGGGAGTTAAAAGAAAACACTCTGAAACACAAGAAACACAACATGTCCAGTTTAGAAAAAGAATGAAAACACGTATCTCTCCAAACGACAACCCCTGGTATTTTGACATTGACTGAAAACCGTGCCCCCCTGAAACCAGTACCTGTTTACTGCGGCAAACACTGAGAGTTCCAGAACTTATGCAAAGCCCTATAGTACTTTACTTTCATTATTATAATAAGCACACGAGGGGAGTCTGACCCTGGCACCTGGTGCAGAGAGCTCGCTCGTAGAGCCGTATGAGAGGGAGGGTGACAGAGAGAGAGAGAGAGAGAGAGAGAGAGAGAGGATCAGGGAGTGGAACCTGGCCTCTCCCCTCTGCTTGGAGTCTTTAAGTCTGAAGCTAAGCCTGAGCGAGACCAGGCCTGCCTTGCTCTGTGGCTCCAGGGCGTCGGGGTTGCTGCTGAGATGCTCAGTCACAGCCACCACCCCCACGCAGCCCTCTCTGCAGCCAGCAACAGCCCATCCCCCGGGGGGGGGGGGGGCGGGGGGAGACACACACACAACACCAGCAGCTCAACGCTGACCCTCTCCCCCAGCTCCCCACACCTGCGCCAGCGTTTGATACCGATACCCTTTACCCCCGCGCGTTAACACTTAACCTCACGCCAGATAGATCGGTATCATACGCCGTAGGACTCTGTGGGGGACGCCGCCGGCGATCGCCTTCCTTCCCCACAGAATCGACACAGCAGCGGTCTATCGATAAGGCTGTTTGAGCCGTGTAAACCTGGAAAGGTGAAATAAGCATTTTCAGTCGACACTCTTTTTAAGTCGACGCCTCGAGGCTCGGGGCACGTGTCCATTGTGTGAAGCGCACCGCGTGAGACTTCTTTGTCCCCTGCACGACTAAGAAAGCGCGTCTTACCCCCCGCTCCAGACGCACCACCCACCCACTCACCTCTTTTGCTCTTTTAAGTCCTCGGCAGGCAGCCCCCCCCCGAACGCAGGTTTGAAAACCAAACAACGGTGTCGTTCGGAGAAAAAGACAAAACAAAATAATCTTAGCGAAGCGCTGTGCAGGTGAACGCAACTGACAAGAGCGGCTGCTTTCCTCCTCTCTGACTTTTCCCCCCTACCTGACGCAGGTACTGGTATTTTAGAGGTCCGGGAGAGCCAATGGGATACCGGGACCCGAGCTTGACCACTCCCCTTTTCGACATTAAACAGCGGCCACACCCTGCGATGTGGCAGCGGTTGTTTATTGCAGAGACGTGACAGAACGGGAATATTCAACTCAACAAATTAAAAACCCCAAGTAAAATGAGGAACTGAAATCAAACGTAAAGGAAGAACCACCGTAGCCGTGTGTCTGTCAACAGGAGTTAA
>NC_140181.1:16953285-17000785 GCF_963971535.1 Notolepis coatsorum
TCTGAGGCATGCTTCCCTCCTCCCCCGAACAGAGAGCGTGTGTATGTACACACACATATACACACGCACACGCACACACACACACGCAGGAGTGGAGTCAACACCATGGTTTGTTTGCCGCTGGTCTATTGACAGAGGTTAGACAGACGGTCTCTCTCGCTATGCACAGACCCCGTCCTCTTATTAGCCAGGCCATTATTAGCTGACCCGGTCACAGAACTGAACAAGTGTAGCACCTGGGGTCAGAGGTCAGTCTGCTGGAATCTCTGCTTCCAAGTAGTCTGATGGTGATCAGGACATGGCGTGCGCATGTCTCCATGCATGTGTGGGTTTGTGTGTGTGTGTGTGCATGCACGTGTGTGTGTGTGTGTGTGTGTGTGTGTGTGTGTGTGTGTGTGTGTGTGTGTGTGTGTGTGTGTGTGTGTGTGTGTGTGTGTGTGTGTGTGTGTGTGGCGTGTCGTTAAGCTGCTAACCTATCAAGATAGCACATTGTCTCTGCTTGCATAGAATTCAAATGCAGAGCTGTCTCTCGGGGCCATAATTGACTGATTCGGTTGAGAAAAACGTCACTAGTCATTCACTAACGCTGCCTGTCATGCACTGTGCCGAACCTAACTTCAGCTGTGGGCGTGGACAAATGAATCTTTCATATTTATTGTAAAAAAGCACCTTATAGTTGTTTGCACCTTCCATCAGTCCCAGTTTGCAAATAAATCTGTACTCTCTCAGATGATAAATGTTTTGGAATGTTTTCTCAGAACTGGATCTTAGAATTCTAGAGCGCCATAGCTTTCAGTGGCCATTGTTAAAGGTGCTGTAAGTGGTATTTTCTTTGTTAGAATACGTGTTAAATAGCTCTGCAGTAAATGCAAAATACATGTTCTGGTATCCTGTTCCCACTTTATCCAATCAGGAGAGAGAACCCTAGATATTTCCCACTTATTTCAAGAAATCTGGCTAAAATGGTAAATGGCTGCATTTATTTGTCCAAAGCGCTTTACAATTTGTTCCTCACATTTTACCCATTCACACACCGATGGCGGAGGCGACCATGCAAGGTTCCAACCAGCTCATCGGGAGCAATTAGGGGTTAAGTGTCTTGCTCAAGAACACTTCGACACGCTGCCGGGGAGCAGCGGGAATCGAACCGGGAACCTCCGGATTGCCTGACGACTGCTCTACCTCCCAAGCCTTTGAACCGTCTTCATGGACTTTGGCCTTTTTATTCTTTTAACCATTTCTATTGAACCCAAGGCTTTTAATTAAGCAGTGAATTTTTTTGCATTTTTTTTCAAAAATTATAAATGATTTTGAATTCCCTTTCGGTGTCTGACTCCTTGGTGGTACAGTGTTGCTCTCAATCGAAAATAACCTTTATTTCCCGCCCTCCCCTTACATGGAACAGTGAACACTCATTCGGCTGATTGGTGTTGAATTCCACCTTACAGAACAGGGCAGGGTTGAGTGGCTTCGCCACAGAAACACAATACGCCGTCTGGATTAAACAACAACCGCTGCTGCCTCGGCTGAAAGGGGTCACTGGGAGGCAATTTATAGATTCCAGCGCCCACAGTCAGAAGCTAATCCAGAGAGAGACAAAACAAGCCGATGAAAGGTGAGAATAGTGTGTGTGTGTGTGTGTGTGTGTGTGTGTGTGTGTGTGTGTGTGTGTGTGTGTGTGTGTGTGTGTGTGCGCCCTTGCACTGCTCTGCTCTGTCTGTTTCTCTAGCCTCGTCTTGACTGCAGGGACTTTCCACGGGGACCAGGGATGTTTTGAGGGACTGTGTCTGTGTTTGCACCGCAGGCCAGGGTCTCTAAGCAGAAGTTCCAGGACATTATTTTGCCTGATTATACCCCCCAAGAAGTCCATGCTCTGGGGGGGTAGGACTTTTCCGTTCCGTTCAGAAACGTTGGGTGATGGTGCTTGCAGCACTGAACATTCTGAATGGTTGAATAAGGGGTGGGAATCGCCAGAGACCTCACGATATGATACTATCGCGATACTTGCGTCACGATACGATAGTATCACGATACTAAATATATGGCGATACACTGAGTATTGCGATTTGTTTAAAAAAAAATGTTTTAATCAAATTAAATTTATTACCTTTTTTCAACTGCAAAGTAAAACTTTGTCAACATGTTTTATCTAATAAAATAAAGTTCAGTCTGTTCATCTCACTTCAATCATTTTTATTGCATAACATGGTATTTTCTCAAGCAGACAGATGTAAACACTGTAATCTGTGTTGCATGTACCTGACAAACTGAACTGTTTGTATTACAGTCATATTCCAACTTAACTGAATGCACATGTGTGTGTGTGGACTACTGTACTATTACAGGTATTGAAATGAACAATGCAACTTCCTATACATTTTTTTTATGAATAATTAAATATCGATACTTGGCGTCCCTGTATCGATACAGTATCGCCACGCACAGTATCGCGATACTACTACGTATCGATTTCCCCCCCACCCCTATTTAATCTTATTTAATTGAAACCAGCAGAGAGCTGCAGCACAAGCCAGTTTCTTTTGGTTAATTTCCCCCAGTGAATCTTCCAGTTACATCAATATTGTGCCGTCAGAACGGTCCTTAGTCTGTAGGTGAAATATTTAACGAGACGTTTTTGATTCCAGTCAGGAACAAACAACATAAGGAATAGCAGCGGCCTTTTTGGTGCAGAATGTTACATCCAAGCTGTTGACAGACCTGACTTTGTGTAAACTGAAGCCTGTAAGATGATACACTGGTCCTCAAGGGCGAAACTTTAGTTTGAGAAGTGGGGGGGGGGACACAATTATTATGGGATGGGAAATATGTGCTTGCGATTGATTTGTTCGTGCATGTGAAGAACGCACTCGCGTTTCCATTTAACCTTAATTTTCTTCATTAGCCATGTTCCACTCGACGTGTCATTGCACAAACGCACACATCACAGAAAAAGTCTGTGCATATTAATTAACGTTATATAATGTTAGTTTTCGGACTGTGGTCAGGCAAGCGCTACCGGAGTCTCATGGCCAGTACAGAGAGACTCAGAAGGAGCTTCTATCCCCAGGCCATCAGGATGCTCAACGACAATGACACTATGTAACAACCCATCATCTACATACACACACACATCCACTCACTTTAACAAACACTCACCTTATCACTCACTTTACTCACTTTAGACACTTTAACACACTTTATATTTATCTATTACGATTTTACGATAGATGACTTAGTGAACACAGAACACACCCTTTCTGTGAGGTATGTAGGAGGTATACTTATCAAAACAAACAGCTTGGAACCAACATGTCAAGAACCGTGATGTTTTCATAATACAGCTGCGAGTGCCAGAGTGCTTTTTGTAAACATTACCGTAGAATTTCACCTGGTGGTATGAAAACCTCACTCTTATAAATACACATATAGAGTATATTGCAGCACATTGTCAACATAACCCTTGTTACTTGTGTGTGCTGGTGTTGATATCATTAATTTTAGATGAAGGTATACTGTAGCCTTTCTTATGTCTGCACAATGAGTAGAGGAGGCAGTGTTGTAGTCAAGTCACTAAATCTCGAGTCTGAGTCGAGTCTTGAGTCCCCAGTTTTCTCGTCCAAGTCCGAGTCACCAAAGAAGAGCCAGAGTCAAGTCCCCATTACCCTAGTCAGAGTCTGAGTCTGAGTCGTCAAGATTGAGTCCACTCCACTCTGGCAGTCAAAGAGCTGACATACAAATAAAAAAAGGTCTACATTAAACATAAATTGATTGATTGATTGATTGAAAACTTTATTAACAGATTGCAGAATGGGTACAATACAGTACAGCTCAATACATACAATTGTCAAGGGGATGCAGACCAGAGAAAGACTTTCGTCTTGTTTATATCAGGGACCTCCATTTTCAATTCATCATAACATATATGACACACACGACATACAGATCGACAGTACTGCTACATCTATACATTTTTGACATACCAGATTTGCAAATACAGTACTGTTTGTGATACCAAAAGAGTCCAGAAAAGAGAGTATATACATTTGACGTAGAAACTGTACATTGGGTAGGTTGGGTAGGAGGGGTGGGTGGGGGACACTGTACACCTGTACAAGCAAAACTGTACATTGGAATATTGACAGAACCATACTTGGTAATTTTCTGTACAATGGAGGGGGTTGGGTTAGGACATTTACGGGGGCCAGTTTCAAATTGCAGTGTAGGTGTTCTTTGAGAGTGGTTTTGAAAGTGGGTAGTGATTCACATTCCTTTACAGCTTAGGGTAGGGCATTCCACATTGATGTGGCATAATTGCTAAACGTGTTTAGTCCCTTGTTTGAGCCGAATCTGGGTTTAACATGATTTGTGGAGCTCCCTCTGGTGTTGTGATCGTGGTATTCACTGACCTTTGGGAAGTATTTTGACATGTACATGGGTACCTTGGTCGTGTAGTGTATCTTGTAGACCAGGCCCATTTCAAGTTGCTGTACTCTGTCATCTACTCTAAGCCATCCTAGGTTGTCAAAGTGGGCAGGGGTGAGGTGGGTTCTAGGAGTAAGGTGACACAGCCATTTCCAGCCAAACACACACCATTTCAAAGGGGGTTGATTTACTTTGTGACACAATAGCAAAAGAAATGCACTAGCCATCAATATCTTATGCCAAATGCATATGTGTGTTACAATTTATTTTTAAATAAATAACTGTATTTATCAATTAACAAGTCCTCGTCTGCACCTTCTGAGTCCGAAGACATGAATGCTCGAGTCCAAGTCCGAGTCATCAGTGTCGAGTCACGAGGCCTGAAAATCAATCCAGGACTCCAGTACTACAACACTGAGAGGAGGCATGCATTTCATTGTATACCTGTATGCCGTGACAATTAAAACTCTTGAATCTTGAATCTTGAATCTTGAATCCAGTATCATTTTTTTTGTATTCTTATTCATATATAAAAAAAAAAAAAAAAAAAAACATGACGTAATGTTTAAACTAATTTGGAATAAACATTTCAACTGGAACGGCGGACTTGTAGTCTTACAAACCAGAGAGATGTCTTCCTAAGAACATGGGAACCACTTACCATCTACCCTGCCCTGTTAGAAGTGCCTTGAAAAGAGCTATACGCACTGTGACCCTATCAATGGTAAATAAATGGTAAATGGTGCACTTTTTTCCAAAGCGCTTTATGATTTTGGTCCTCACATTCACTCTCACATTCACACACTGATGACAAAGGCAACCATGCAAGGTGCTGACCTGCACATCGGGAGCAATTAGCGGTTAAGTGTCTTGCTCACCCCCTTAACTGGAGGTGTCATGGTTTTTGCCTTATTTCACCTTTCTGTGAGGGACAGCTGTCAATCCCTGTTCCCTGTGGTTAATTGCCTCATGGGTCGGCAGGTGTGTGGGCTTGATTGCACCTGATGCAGTGCAGCTGTGCCTATGGCCATGTGGAGTCTATTTAAGTTTGGAGATCGCAGTGTCAACTGCTTTTTCATTTCCTAGTGTTGGCTGTCCTTTTGGTCATGCTCATTATATTGAAGTGTAGTCTGATCTCTGATTCAGAATTGAGCTTTATGGTAGTCATTCTTATTTTAGGCTACTCACGTGATTCTATAGCCCCTTTCGTGACTTTCGGTTTGCAAGCCTGGGGCTTTTGTGACCGCAGTCACTGGCTTTCGCATCGGGATCATCCAGGAAAACAACAACCAAGCGTGATCGCAGGGCTCGGGGTGTGTCAAAAATATATCAGATCTGAATTTCAAAGATACCCAGCGTACAATATGGGTTTAACACAGCTTCACGATGGGGTCTGGAAGCTCGGAGTTGCTAATAAACAGTTTAAAACATTGTTGCTCGACGAGTGGTATTTACAGACCGAACGTCCATCTCCGCCGTTGGTGTCACAGCGCATACGCACCAGGCAGCTAATGCCGCGTTCACGTTACGTGGGAAGAAGCGGAAGAACCAGCTTCCGACTGGGAAAAACCATTCACGTCAGCCTCCTAGTGGTAATTCCTACTAGGACATATGGGATTTTTTTATAGACCCCGATATCTCCCACTTCGCGTCACGAATTGCGGAAGTATGGATGTGGGCGTTTCATCCATAGATATATATAGTCAAAGCGTGAAGGCTTCCTAGTTGTAGCAACGAGATGTCCTCTGGTTCTTCCGCTTCTTCCCACGTAACGTGAACGCGGCATTAGCTCTTGGTGCGCATGCGCTGTGACACCAACGGCGGGGATGGACGTTCGGTCTGTAAATACCACTCGTCGAGTAACAATGTTTTAAACTGTTTATTAGCAACTCCGAGCTTCCAGACCCCATCGTGAAGCTGTGTTAAACCCATATTGTACGCTGGGTATCTTTGAAATTCAGATCTGATATATTTTTGACACACCCCGAGCCCTGCGATCACGCTTGGTTGTTGTTTTCCTGGATGATCCCGATGCGAAAGCCAGTGACTGCGGTCACAAAAGCCCCAGGCTTGCAAACCGAAAGTCACGAAAGGGGCTAGTGATTCTACACATAAACTCCCTTAGTGGAGGTTTATTGTTTAACTTTTTCCAATATAAACTCCTTTATTAGGAGGTGTCCTTGTGGCTTATTTACTTTTATACTATACCTCTTTATTGAGAGTAGTCCTGTTTTTTGGGACTTGATTTATTTTCTTAACCTGTTAATCTGTAGACCGTTTTCGTCTAAAGGTACATGCCTTAAGTAAATGGAAGATTGCGACCTGGGGGTATGTATTTCCAGTGTCAGAAATATTGTGTCTGTTACTAGGCTGAGTAAATTGTAATGAATAAATTAATTATGATTAATTATGATTTATGATTTTGATGATGATGATAAAAAATTGATACAGGGCACGAGAAAATGCTCACTGAGCGCATTCACCACCTTATTGAGATCATGTGTACAAAAAATCTAAGCAAATGAACCGCGGGAAGATGATTAAACAGAAGGATTTGTAGATACAGTAATTAATGATAATCGACTTTAATTATAAATTCATATTTGACCTTGAACTTGACCTTATTATGGCCAAATCATACATCTATGGATGTGGAAAATGCTCCTCTTTCCAATGGCAGGGTTGAATCTGGATTTAGTCATTTCTTGCGGTTTTTACGATAATTAGCATTTTCCGATAAATTTGTATTTCCGATAAAACATATAAAACATCGGTAAAAATGAAAATATACACTTTGACTACTGTTTTTGATAGGGTTATGGTCTTTACTCTTGGCTACAAAAAATATATATTTAAAAACATTGACCTCTTAACATCCAAGGGCCCACATGTGGACGATTCTTTGCCGACCTCTAGTGGCTCGGGTGTGCATTTCTTTTAATACAATATATAGATAGAATTAAAGCTCTATTTGTTGCCTGTCGATTGCCCTTTCAGGTGACAAAATACGTTCAGCGGTTCTCGAGTTACATGCCGATATGTGAGGCATGCCCCAAAGTACGCAAAAGTACACATTACCACCCCCGACTCCCGGGGCTCTAGCTCCGTCAATCATTTGGCGATCTCGAAAGTATTTGTGCAGGGTTGTAGCCAATGAGTGTGGCTTTCCAATGATACCCCATGATATGATAATTGTGGATCTAATACGGTCTCTATTGATCGATCTATGATAAAGAAAAGCAGGGTCCCCCATAGGGGGACCTTACTCACTTTGAGATTTCCACCTGTAAAGGTTGTTTTCTGTTGTTACATTTTTCCCCTCTCCTAAAATATCTGCATAAGCAGTCTAGTGGTTGTCCGTTTTACGGATAACTTTAAGAATCCCTGTTATCTGCTCATGACCCACACACACAGCCCTCACAGGAGGAGCGGGAATCGAACCGGGAACCTTCCAACTACCAGACGGCCGCTCTACCTCCAGAGCCCTACGAAATATATCTATGAATGTCTTAATTTTTACATGTTTCTTCTAAACTATTTGTATATATATATATAGTACTGGACTTCATTTCTTTATTTTCTCTATATTTTATGAGAAGATGAATAAAAATAGAATACAAAAAGCACATGACGTGTCAGTCTCATCTCTGTGTGAGAAAGACCCACGTGAGAAGATCGTGTGGCTGTAGCCTGAAAATGATTGTGAAGCAGAAATCTAATTGTCGCATATTATTGGAAATCTTTACTTGTATTCGCATGATTTTCATAATGTTCCTCTCTGATTTGTTTGACGAAGGTCAAATAAAAGCCACCAGAAGTTCTATCAAACATTTATTGAATTAACGCCCTTTTGGTGAGAGGAAAAAAGAGCCAATTGCTTTTTCTTTCTTAGATGCGAATGTTGGACAGATGAATGGGTTGTACAATTGTCCTATTGAAATAATTCATAGAGAAATTGCAATAATAAGAAAGTTATCGTTTCAGTGCATTGATTAATACCCGTTCCAACACCAGTGGGAAAGGTAGACAACAGCAATGACAGCTGCCTGTCACTTAAAATAGGCAGCTTCTATCATTTAACCCTTTCACTACCACACTACAGAAGGTTCACCGGTTCAGTGAAAGGGTTAACCGTCTGTAGAGTGGTAGTGAAAGGGTTAACCTTCTGTAGTGTGGTTGTGAACCATTTGTCGTGTGGCAGTGAAATGGTTAACCGTCTGTAGTGTGGCACAACGACTAAATTGGGATGGGGAGAAAAACAGAGAAAAATCGGAGAAAGAGAGGGTAAAAGAAATATAATAATAATAATTATTAATAATAATAATAATAATAATAATAATAATAATAATAATAATAATAATAATAATAATAATAATATGAAACCATAGCTACAGTATATCAACATGTGGAATGAGAGCCTTGGAAAGAGTTCCAAACTGGTAAAAACCACAATTACATTTATTTAATCATTTAGTTAATTAGTCTCATACATTTTTCTTATTATTATTTTAATCAGAGCTGAGGACAGAGCTGGGCTGGCCAATCAGGGGTGGCAAATGCCCCCCCCCCCCCCCCCCGCCCAACCTCCAAAACCGCCTATGCTTCTGGGAGTAAGGAGTCGTCGAGGGCTTTACAGCTCTATAGAGTTCAGTTATATAGAGTTATGGGATTATCTGAGCTTAGCCAGCAGAGCACATTACGTGGTGACAACAATATTTTCTTTTATGAAGGCAAAGCGTTTAAGAGGAGATGATCCTACACCAGTCAACAAAGGGCAGGGCTACTGTACGGATGAGGACTATACGCTTGCTAACTTCCTTGGCAAAGGGGCCTGGCTCTGACATGTTCTGTATTCATTTCTGTGTAGCCCTGTTCTCTCCACTTCCTCTTCACTGTGTGTATATATATATAATATGTATAATATTATGTGTATAATATATATATATTATTCCAATCATCTGGAGAGTGTCACAATTGAATTAGCAAGAATCGACCAAGTTTAAACTCTCCTAATAGGATGACTCAGACTCTGAATATTCAATAATGCTCTCAAGAAAATATAGAGGGGTTGTTATAGCAACAATGATACGTGATTGACCACACCCCGCAGAGCCGCCTCTAAGCCCGTGCGCCCGTCATAGCCTGCTAAACAGTGGGGAAACGTCGTCCAACTCTCTCGCGTAGGAGTGTGCTGAATGACAACAGGGGCAGGAGGTGGTGTGTGTTTTTTTCTTCCTATTTCCAGAAGCCACTGGCTCCTCGCTGGGAGTTTGTAATCTGGTATTGGCTATTTCTCTGGCCTCAGCTGATCTGAATTAAACATGAAGGGGCAGAATGAATCCCTGACTCTTGAAAATAAGAGGGCAAGCACCCCCCCCCCCCCCCCCCCCCCCCTAGCTTTACATATTTATTTGGTGACAAAGGTTGGATAACACGGAGACCGGGAAACTAAATTATGGATCCATTCCTGATGCCGACTCCTATTTAAAGGCCAAGCTCTTTATGGGACGGGGAGGGTAACAAAGAAAGCAGATGTATGAGTCTGCTGCCACTGCTTATTCCTCGCGATGAAGCGCACAGACTATCCCCCACTTTGGAGGGTAAGAAGAATACGGGTGTCTTGGGGATTTTGATTGAAAGCGCTCCGGAATTAAATACAATTCATCGGGTCAATTCCGAGGTGCGCGCGGGCGATTTATGAGGTCTGGATTGTCTGCGATGGGAGTGTTTTTTTTTTTTAATTGCAACCCGTTGTGTGCATGGCTATATACAGATATCCTTCACCCTCGTGGTTAAAAGAGTATAAAGCCGTTCTAGGATCTGAGGAACCCTCTGAGATATACCAGTGAAACACTCCAAGTTTTGTCTTCCTCGCCCTCCTCCTCCTCCTTCCTCCTCCCGTCAGCCGTTCCCATGTTCTCGCAGGTAGGAATTTTCCAGTGCTGTGGAATGCTGACAGGCCCGAGCGTGTCTCCCAGGATCCCTGCCTCCCTCTCTGCAGCCCCGCCGCCCGGAGAAACGAGCTCAGCCCTTTGACAGACGCCCACAGCCAGGTCCATCTGGAGGGGAGCCGTGTCCTGGGGGGGGGGGAGGGGGGGGGGGGGGGGGGGGCAGTAAAGCACCAAAGACCTCAGATGGCTGAGGTCAGCGGGTATTTCATACATTTTTTTTTATTATTATTATTGAACACGATTAAATGCTGTACTTTCCAGACCTGAGTTTTGTGGTTTGTGGTTATGGCAAATCAGAGGCTATTTCTATATGGACATCTCACAAAATCACACTGGGCCATATCTGTTAACATCTACAGAAATAGAAGAGAAAACATTTTCTTCCTAGAAACTATAAACTAGCTGTACATGTCAAAATACTTCCCAAAGGTCAGTGAATACCACGCCCACAACACCAGAGGGAGTTTCACAAATCATGTGCAACCCAGATTCGGTTCAAACAAGGGACTAAACACGTTTCGTAATTATGCCACAACAATGTGGAACGCCCTACCCACAGCCGTAAAAAAAAAAATGTGAATCCCTACCCACATTCAAAACCACTCTTAAAGAGCACCTATGGGAGGCTGCAATTTGGAACTGGCCACAGTAAATGTCCAACCCCCCCCCCCCCCCCCCCCCCCCCCCCCTCAGTCTTTTTTCTATGTTTATTTTTTCTATGCCTATATTTATTATTGTATTTTACACAATCAACGCGGGCATGACCACCCGCATTTCACTGTATGCCATGGTATGTGACAAATAAACCTCTTGATTCTTGATTCTTGATTCTCCTCCCCACCGTATGTATATATTTTCTCCCCACCGTATGTGTAACTGAGGGGTTACAAAACCCTGACTGTATTAAAGATTGTGATAGATTAAACCACTGCTAGTTATGTACTTTAATTACTGGCCAGACAGTACATCAAATATAGATGGTGAACACCCACAAGAACACGGCATTGACAAAGAAATAGTATTTGAGGGTATTTTATTATTATTATGCAACATTAGGTTACAGAATGAGAATTAGGGTCGCGCTTGTATGGCGAAGAATATGCGTAAAGTCAGTCAATAGCATGAGTCACTAAGAATAGCAGGAATCCTACGATGGGTCTAAGTTGACACCACCTGTCGTATAATAGCAACTATATAAGGCAACGCTGATACCGCCTGGAGACAATGGGTTCCCTCCGGGAGTGTAAGGCCTGGAGGGTAGAGGAATGTTCGGGTACTCAGTCTGATTCAATGAGGAATAAAGAGAATCCAGGTACAGGAGTCGGTCCTTGTAAATCCCTCGATCAGCAGCAAAGCAATAATTGTAATCCAAATGCTCGATAGCACTGATGACAGCTAGCCAGCCTCTGTCCACGAGGCCAGCCCGAGTTGTAATCCTCACGAGGTTGAATCCCAAACGATAGTGGAAATCAACGAAGCTCTTCTCCGGGTAACACGTTCCAAATCAATATAATCCAACCAGTAATGGTTCTGCAATCTTGACGTTACTGCATTAAACTCTGACACTTTACTATTCTATTCGCACATGTTCTCAACGCTCTGTTAGACGCACTGCTTCTCACTCCATTAGAATCACACTGAACTTATCACACTGCTTGCTTAGACGAACTGCTGCTGTGCGCACCTGCGCCAGCATATATACTTAAGTGGCTTTCTAGTTCCAAACCTAACCACTTTGGTCTGAATCAATACACTGCCAAGGGCATGTCCTGACTTGCCCCAAACTCGCCCCTTGCACCTGTCTGAGTGCGAGACTGCCTGGCGCCGCCGTCAGGGGGCATTATTCATAGGGAAAGTGAATATTACTATGGTTTGAACGCAGGTAAAGGGATATTCCGTGTATATATAAATAATATACAATGTACATAAAACAATAAAGGTAGATTCTCCGTTTTAATCTGGCCCTTCACAACAGCCGCCTCCTAATTAGTCCGCACCTAATTAGTTAAGGGAGACAGATTAATAGTCCAGTCAACTGCTCAATATCTGTTGTGAGGAGTAGGGCAATCTACAAAGTCAGTGGGTCATGATCGTCATCAGGGGAGTCAGGGAGCTCTGGCAACTCTATCAGCCTCGCCACGGGTCGGGTGTAAGTCCGCCCTTGGACAATAACTTCTGCCGCTCTGACCTTCCCGTCGGCACCAGTGATCACTTTGCTTACGCGGCCGGCCGGCCACATAGCTCGGGGTAGTGACTGGTCTATGATCATAACGACTGTGTCCACTTTTAAGTTGTCCCTGTCCTTGACCCGCTTCTGACGGGCTGGAAGGGATGGTAGGGAGCTTAGGAGGAAGCGGGCCTGAGACTGGTTGATCTGTGCTTGGCTGTGTCTCCACATCCTCCGTCTGTTCCTCTTGTTCGGTCTGTACCCCGTCTGAGGAGGGGCCGGTTCCGGCCACCCCATCAAGAAGTCGTTTGGTGTGCTGGGTTCGAGGTCAGCTACGTCGCTTGGAGCGCAGCTGAGGGGGGTGGAGTTCGGAACTCCCTCTTCTTGAGCCCACGGTTCTCTCACAGGCTTCTCGTCTAATGTCAATAGCCTCTCAACGGGCTGTACGAGAGAGTGGCCGGTGTCGCTCACCTTTGTGTGCAGGCAGCGTGTAGACGTGGGTTGACTGTCAAGTCCGTAGAGGGGGCCCTGGAGCGTCCACCCCAGTCGGGTCTGAACCGCGACTGGGCATCCTTTAGGTCCGATGTGGGCCGCCTCGATTGGGACAAGGAGGTCCGCGTGGTCGGAGCCTATGAGCAGGGTCGGTGTGGCGCCGTCGATGAGCGGTATAGGTAGTTGACGTAGGTGCACGTACTTCGCCATCAGCTGTGGGATGGGGTAGTTGTAGCTTGACAGGCCTATGTCATGGCCTGTAAATGCCTTAGTAATGCTGTACCGCTTCGCGGGCTGCCCGACCGCTGCTATCGTGAATGAGACGTTCTTGCCCTTTATGGTTTTCAGGTCTCGCTGAATAGTACGGATTGTCATTGTTTCTTTGGTACCCCGCAGGCCCAACTGGGCTGCGGCGGAAGCGAGGAGGAGAGTCTTTTCAGACCCATCATCTAGGACGGCGTAAGTGTCCATGACCTTGTCCTCGTAGCTTAGGAGCACTCTGACCACTTTGATGAGCACTCGGGGGGTCCCGCTATGCTTGGGGTCTATGTGGAGCACTCCTGTTGGTCGGTTGCCTTGTTTGGCTAATCTTCGCTGGTGGGCCCCGCACAGTGATGCGCGGTGAGCGGCGCCCGCCTGGTCCGCCTCACGCCACTGATCAATTTGGACAGGGTTCAGTGTCTTGTATTCGTCGCACTGTGCCAGCCAGTGTCCGCCGTCGCAGTAAGTACAGACGTTCTCCCATTCCTCTCTGGCGGGGGAGTTGTAACTCGGCGGTGGTGGCGCCGACTCGGGGTAGTACGGGTGGCACTGTGGGTCCCCGTGTCTGCTGCGACAGTCGGGACACCAGGGGGTGGTTTCAGGACTGGTCTGTGGTGACACCGCCTCGGCCTGGTACATCACCGTGACGGGCCTACTTTGTTGTCCTGGCGGACGCTTGTTGCTGTCGTGCAAGACCTCCAGGTGGGCGCCGTCGCACTTGTTGCATCTTTTCTTTAGGCGGCACTCAGCTGCCATATGGCTGCGCGCGCAGCGGAAGCAGCGGCGGTTCGCTTTGATCCACTGACTCACCTCGTCAGCGGTCAGCCTCTTGAAGGTGTCACATTGAGACAGCCAATGTTCATTTTCACAATACTGACAGACAGCCTTCCACTTCTCCTTGACGTGGGTGTTGTGGCTCGTCTGCCGTGGCTCAACCTCGGCTTGGTGCATAACTGTCACGGCCCGGCGGTTGTCGTTGAACCTTCTCGGTCCATCTCTAGGGTCAGAGCCACTCCACACGAATGTGTCCAATCGTAGACTGCTAACTTCCCTGGCGAGGAAATCAGCTAGGTCTAGGAGGGATGGTTCTGGGCCGTTGGGGTCACTGTGGTCTCTCTGCCGCCGAAACCGCTCTTGACGGGCTGGAGGGAGCTTCTCCAGTATCCGCTCCACGTTAGAATTTGCATACAGTTCATGTCTCCCCTTCTCCTTTTGTGACCCCAGCATCCCCACGAGGGATTGTACCTTGATAGAGAGGTCATCTAGTGCTCTATTGTCTTTGGCTGGGGGGAGGCGGTCGATATCTCGTATTTCTTGGATCACGTAATCCCATATGCGTCCATAGCGCTGGTCGAGGGCCACCAGAGCCGCGGAGTATGGGGTGCTTGAGTTGGAATATGCCAGCGCTATGTTATGCGCTCTGGGCACCTTGAGATGCTTGAGGAGGATGGCATATTTGTACGACTTGTCGTGGACATCGGACATCATAGTCTCCAAACACATGCGTAATTCCGTGTACTGTGCTCTGTCCTCGCGCGTAAAGTCTGGGAACGTCGGTGTGCCAAGGTAAGATGCCATGGATGGCTGGGACACCGATGAGCGTAGGGGGAGAGGCCTCCTGGGCGAGTCTCCCCGTACATGGGGTAGTGGGTTAGTGCTGGGTGGGTACCAGAGGCCGGGCCCCCAGGTGCTGCTCCTCGGTGCCGACTGTGTATTAAACTCAACCCTGTGTTGGGTCGGGGGTTTGTAGCGCAGTGACTCGGGGCTGAGGTCGGGGCTGTACTGGGCCTCCTGGTCCAAAGTAGGTTCGTGCTGGTGGGCTTGATATCCCTCCTCTTCCTCCACTAGGTCTTGGAGTCTTCTAGTTAGTCTCTCGGCGACGTAGGCGGGATCCTCCCGTTGGCTGGGTCCCGTATAGACCGGTCGAGGAGGGGGCTCGGCGACGTAGACAGGTGCTTCCTGTTGGCTGGGTCCCGTATAGGCCGGTCGAGGAGGGGGCTCGGCGACGTAGACAGGTTCTTCCTGTTGGCTGGGTCCCGTGTAGTCTGGTCGGGGGGAGGGCTCGGCGACGTGAACAGGTTCTCCCTGCTGGCTGGGTCCCGTGTAGATGTGTCGGGGAGGGGAAGGTGCCCTCGACCCGTGTCGTGATGATCTCCGGGAGCTCCGTGTGGAGGAGTGGGGGGTAGCCCTCTGGATCAATTGTTCTATCATCTGCGCCTGCAGGCGGTCCCGCTCCGCTTCGCGCTGTGCATTGGCGGCGTCGCGCTATGCATTGGCGCGGTCTCGTTCCGCCTCGCGCTGTGCATTGGCGGCGTCGCGCTGTGCATCGCGTTGCGCGTTGGTACGGTCTCGCTGAATGGTTTCTTCAGCCTGGAGGCGCCTCTCTTCCAGTCTGATGGTCATCGCTGCGTCAGCCTGGAGGCGACTCTCTTCTAGTCGGATGCGTTCTCGTTCCACTGCAGAGTGTTCGCGCTCACTAAGCGTCTGTGCTTGGAGACGGTCGCGCTCACCCTGGAGTCGGTCTCTTTCGGTTGAAGCTGTCAGCGTGGCGATCAAGGCTTGCGCCAGTCTCTGGTCCGCCTCGCTGGGGGATGACACTGACGGAGGTGATCGGGCGCAGACAGGGCTTGGTGGAGACCTGTTCTCTTGGCGCGCTCCGAGGTCTATCTCTTGAGCACGGTACTCTTCTCTTGGTTGCGCACCGAGGTCTGTCTCGGGTACGCGCTCTTGGGTTGGTTGTGCACCGGGGTCTATCCCTGGAGCGCTTTCTTTATCCTGGAGCACTCCGGGGTCTATCCTGGTGACGCTGTCTGGAGATATAGTCACGTCATGTCCCGCTTGGTCCCCCCCGTGAGCTAAGTCAGTTTCGTTTGAACCCACTGGGGTCTCTACTGGCAGGGCCGCCAAGTCGATAGGAGTGGGCATGCTTAAACTATCCGTTTTATCCGTATTTAACGTCCGTTTAGATAAGCTAGGGGGTAAAACGAAAGCGAAGTCCTCTAGATATGGAGGTGGCTGACGTTTGCGCTGCGGGCATTCTAGCTTAGGGGAGCCGCTTGGAGAGTGTTCACCGCTGGCCATGTCAATATTAATATTATATTAAATATTACACTGATACCCTCCGGCTCGAAGGACCAATTGTAACTGAGGGGTTACAAAACCCTGACTGTATTAAAGATTGTGATAGATTAAACCACTGCTAGTTATGTACTTTAATTACTGGCCAGACAGTACATCAAATATAGATGGTGAACACTCACAAGAACACGGCATTGACAAAGAAATAGTATTTGAGGGTATTTTATTATTATTATGCAACATTAGGTTACAGAATGAGAATTAGGGTTGCGCTTGTATGGTGAAGAATATGCGTAAAGTCAGTCAATAGCATGAGTCACTAAGAATAGCAGGAATAGCAGGAATCCTACGATGGGTCTAAGTTGACACCACCTGTCGTATAATAGCAACTATATAAGGCAACGCTGATACCGCCTGAAGACAATGGGTTCCCTCCGGGAGTGTAAGGCCTGGAGGGTAGAGGAATGTTCGGGTACTCAGTCTGATTCAATGAGGAATAAAGAGACTCCAGGTACAGGAGTCGGTCCTTGTAAATCCCTCGATCAGCAGCAAAGCAATAATTGTAATCCAAATGCTCGATAGCACTGATGACAGCTAGCCAGCCTCTGTCCACGAGGCCAGCCCGAGTTGTAATCCTCACGAGGTTGAATCCCAAACGATAGTGGAAATCAACGAAGCTCTTCTCCGGGTAACACGTTCCAAATCAATATAATCCAACCAGTAATGGTTCTGCAATCTTGACGTTACTGCATTAAACTCTGACACTTTACTATTCTATTCGCACATGTTCTCAACGCTCTGTTAGACGCACTGCTTCTCACTCCATTAGAATCACACTGAACTTATCACACTGCTTGCTTAGACGAACTGCTGCTGTGCGCACCTGCGCCAGCATATATACTTAAGTGGCTTTCTAGTTCCAAACCTAACCACTTTGGTCTGAATCAATACACTGCCAAGGGCATGTCCTGACTTGCCCCAAACTCGCCCCTTGCACCTGTCTGAGTGCGAGACTGCCTGGCGCCGCCGTCAGGGGGCATTATTCATAGGGAAAGTGAATATTACTATGGTTTGAACGCAGGTAAAGGGATATTCCGTGTATATATAAATAATATACAATGTACATAAAACAATAAAGGTAGATTCTCCGTTTTAATCTGGCCCTTCACAACAGTATGTATATATTTTCTCCCCACCGTATGTATATATTTTCTCCCACCCACCCACCCCCTCCTAATGTACAGTCGACTCCCCATCATATGTATATAATCTCTGTTAGGATCTATGGGTAACAGTACTGTATATTTGCATATCGTATATGTCACAAATGTTACAGTACTATATACCTGTATGTCATGTATGTCCCTATGTCATAAATGTCATGATGTCGTGTATGTTGTGTATGTCATAAATGTCACTATGAATTGAAAATGGGGGCCCCTGATCAGGGGCCCTCTGGTCTGCATCCCTTTAACAATTGTGTGTATTGAGCCGTACTGTATTGTACCCATTCTGCAATCTGTTAAATAAAGTTTTCATTCATTCATTCATTGAGCTAATACTCTGGTCGAGACAACAATGGAGCTAATTTGTTGTTGTGATCAGTGGTGGTTTCAGGGCGTAGGCTATGTGGGGCCTCCCCCCAAATCAGTACAGTACAGTACAAGGGCACTCGTAAAATAGATTATTATAATACACTCATAATGCTTTATGACCATGCTTATAGGCACACATAATGCTTAACGATGCATTATATCGACAGCCATGAAACATTTTAAATTTCAAGGGTCATTATGAGAATGTTCTCGACTAGTTCTATAATACACGTTGTTGTGGATAGCATGTTAACGTAATCTAGGCAGCTTCAGGAATTAGCCTATGTGAAAACAGCTTATAGTAGTTTAGTTAGCGATGGAGAATTCAATTATTACGACTTATCAAAGTGGAAACCGAGGCTGCTGAAGCCATCTCAAGAAATTGCCACAGTGAAACAGAGAAACTATGAACTATATCTTATGCTATGTGTTACTAATGTGTTACTAATGTGTTTACCCCCTACTGCAGCGGTCAGGCAAGCGCTACCGGACTCTCAGTACAGAGAGACTCAGAAGGAGCTTCTATCCCCAGGCCATCAGGAAGCTCAATGACTATGTAACATCATCAACCCACCCATCCATCTACACTCATTGCACACACAGCCACATGCACACACTCACTTTAAACAAACACTCACCTTAACACTCACTTTAGACACTTTACCACTAGATTATATGTATCTATTTATCTAGTGAAAGGGTTAACCTTCTGTAGTGTGGTAGTGAAAGGGTTATAGACGATCAACGGCGAGAAGTCAAAATGGACACTGGCATGGTCCTTTAACCCTTTCACTACCACACTATAGACTGTTAACCTTTTCACTATACCACACTGCAGACGGTTAACCGCTGTGTGGCAGTGAAAAGCGTTAACCCTTTGTAGTGTGGTAGTGAAAGGGTTAATGGACGCCGCTTGTTTGCAGTAAGGTGGAAACAAACAAACAAACAAACAAACAAACAAACAAACAAACAAACAAACAAACAAACAAACAAAGACTAACTTGACTTGTACACCACCCCTGGCCAGTTTGTGCCCTAGGCAGATGCCTGTATTGCCTATAGGGAGGTGTAGTCTGACGTCATGGTTGTTCCACCCGTATAGGGATTCATCATTGGGAAAATGGATTATCGGCTATTGTAACAATTCTGCCGCATGGAAATTGAAAAGCTTTTCATTTTTGCACAAAATGAGTTCCCTTCTATCACAAACATTATTGTTTAAGCATTTCTGGTTGAAATAAAATGTGGAGATTTCTTTTTATGATTAATTGCGAATATTTTCACGGTGAGCTATAGATTGCTAATGCTAATAAATGCTAATGCTTTATTTGTTTTAAACGAGACGATTTAGAAATGGGCAATGGGGAAATACATTGCGTTGGACAGAGAGAGGGTGGAACACGGAAAACGGCAATGACGTAACCACTACACCTCCCTATATAGGCCATTGACCGGCACTGGCTGTGCTCATGTCATTGGTTTGTCTTTGATGTCGCTGTGAAAGCATAGATACATCTCCCAGGTATGCCACTGCAACGAGAGGATGCAGAATTCCTACACGTGTCTTACAAACTATCGTCGTGCCTTCACCTCTCCCTTCACCCTGTGTATCTCTCTCTCTCTCACACACACACACACACACACACACGCACGCACACGCACACACACAGACAGACAGAGACGGTCTGCTGCGGTTACGGCAGGAATGTAACCGCGGAGGACTCCTTTATTATTTCCCCCCTGAATGATATGATGCTGCTGACACAGGGCAACACGAGCCTCGGCATCTTTGTAAAGGTTGCAGTCGTCTGTGATCAGCGCCGGTTAAGGCCAGCCGCCTGCCTCTGAAACCCGATCCCACGCTGAGATTTCTCCTTTGAAACGGGGGAAGGTAATACAGTTTGTCTGCCTCAAGCGTATAGATAACAGCCCCGGTGCTTCTGAGTCCTTTGACTCTCTCCCCCCATCAAAGCGCCATCAGAATGCATCGGCGCGATACACCGTGGCGCGGCAGAGCTAATGGTTTTCGAATCGCAAGATAATGGCGTACAATTTGAAAGCTCATTTTGCCGGGTTAGAGTTTGGCTTTAACACCGGCGACGCCTGACCACTATCTATACCTCGCTGCCCGATAACGATTGAGAGAGATCTCCGGATTATAGGCAAACACGACCAAAATGTCAGAGAAACACGTAGTGAGGAGGAGTCGTGTTTAACTTTCCCGCCTTTTACACGTCAGTTGGGATGAGACAGTGGGCGACACCAAGGACAATATACAACCTCAGCTGCTGAACTCACAGACTACAGGGAGATTAGAAACTAAAAATGGAGGTTCTATCTTGCCTGGCATACTCTACTACACACTACAAGGCGTGCGCAAGAGCGCCATCTATTGGAGGAGAAAAGAGGAATAGAAAACAGAGAAGGCAAAAGGAAAAGAAGGCAAAACCTTGACTCCACAAGTAAGAGGCCACTGTGTTCTCAGACAAACAACAGTACCATGGTAGTTTGATGGTAATTCTTGTTTTACTAGGCTACCAGCCATTATATAAATAATTTACCATGGTACTACCATCATCGTAGTGACCAGAAATACCATGATACCTTTTTGAGACATGCCATGATTTAATGAAAGATATAAAAGATGATTATATTGCAATGTTGTGTGGAAGAGCGGCACCCCAACGGAGGTTTAAACCCATTTAGACCTAAAATGCCTGCTAATAATGCATTATATAGCCTGTATACACACATAATGTGTTTCCCGGTTTTTAATGAATGTGAGACACTTACAGGTTGTAAGTGGATATGCATAGTTGTGGTCTTTCGGTAGTCAACGCAGTACATATTTTGGATATATTTAGTAAATCAGTGTACTCTGTGCAACATAGTTGCTGTGCCCTTATTACTGTGATGCCACCAGGTCTCTCAGGTCCTCTGACCAGCACCTCTGGGCAGTTCCTATTGGCCGAAGCTAAAATTGACAGGTGACTGTGATTTCTCACTGTGCCTATACACTCTGACTCACTCAAGCTCCTAAGATTAACCACAAGCGTTTTCTTGATCTGTTATTATAGGCTGTTAGGTCTGGGGTTCTGGGTTTTAGTGAAGCATGTATTTGTTTTTGTAATTGCTGTTTTTTCTTTTTTTCTTCCCCTAAGCTTTTATTTTGATCTTACAGTTCATGAAGCACTTTGTTGCTTCATTGTATTGATAGGCGATCTATGAATTAAAGCTGCAGTGGGCGATCTATGAATTAAAGCTGCAGTGGGCGATCTATGAATTAAAGCTGCAGTGGGCGATCTATGAATTAAAGCTGCAGTAGGCAATTTATGAATTAAAGCTGCAGTAGGCAATTTATGAATTAAAGTTGCAGTAGGTGATCTATGAATTAAAGCTGCAGTGGGCGATCTATGAATTAAAGCTGCAGTGGGCATTTTACCCACTGCTAATTATTGCACATTGCTCATTGCACGTCACACAACATACTTTTTTTCTAGTTGGAACTATACATAGCCATTTTGTTATTTAAATTTGATATAGTATAATATCTACATCCTGTTATCTGCACTGCACACTTTTTTAGAACTGTATTGTAATCAAATGGGAGCTCCGCCCACAATGCTATTCAGAACAGAAACGAAATTCCTAGCTAGAAAATGGGAACTACTGGACCAGGCAACACTTAAAATGCTAGCGGGCGCTTTAGTACAAAGTCACTTTGACTATGCTGCCACCTCCTGGTTCAGTGGCACTCCACAGATCCTGAAAAACAAACTTCAGACAGCTCAAAATAAATTAATGAGAGTAGTCCTTAAACTACCTCCACGCACTCCAACTTTCTTTAGGCAACTAAACTGGCTTCCGGTCAATAAAAGGGTAATTCACATCAAATTAGGTCTCACACACAAGATAGTTCAAAATACAGGTCCGAAATATCTATCCAATTACTTTAATCGATTCCGTGACAATCATTCATATTCCACTAGATTGGAGCAGTACGGATTTTATTCTGCCAAAATTCAACTCATTAATGGGCACAAATACTTTTTTATATTCTGCGGCACTGGAGTGGAACAAGCTTCCAGTGCAGGCCCTGAAAAACATCGAAGAGGGGGGACGTTTTAGACGTGCCACAAAGAAATGGCTAGCCAGTGAAGTATAGAATAGCCACGTCTAGGAAGGAGAGGGTAGGGCGTGTTTTATGGGGTTGCTATATGTTTTATTATGATGCTCTATGTTTTTTATTATGATGATCTATGTTTTAGTATGATGCTCTATGTTTTATTATGATGCTCTGTTTTATTATGATGCTCTATGTTTTATTATGATGCTCTGTTTTATTATGATGCTCTATGTTTTTATGATGTCTGTCCATGTCAGGGACCATGATGGAAATAAGTGCTTGCACTTTCTCATGTTTTTATCCCTTGGATGCTGTATTTTACTCCACAATAAAAATCAATCAATCAATCAATCAATCAATCAATCAATCAATCAATCAATCAATCAATCAATCAAACACAGTTTTGGCACTTCCATTTTCGGGGCTACTTCCCAGTTCCCTCACAAAAAGCCAAAGTCCCAGACGATACTTTACACACAAACAACCACTAAAATTGTAGCCAACCCATGTGCGCACACAATCAAATGAATAGGCCTACAGGAAGTTGCTGTAACACAAATCATTATTTATTTATTTCGCCACTAAAAGGTAATGTTTCAATTTATTTAGTTGTAGACCATCTCCAGGGGTGGAATATGCAATTTAAATAAATATTGACTTTAAAAAGATATATATATATATATATATATATATATATATATATATATATATATATATATATATATATATATATATATATATATACTGTACATATATCTTCGGCGACAGTAGAAAAACGTTCAACCTCCCTATCATTAGAGCTAAAGTTGAGTTGAAGATAAGAATATTTCCCAGTTTGCGTAAAAGGTTCAACATGTTCTTTAACATAATACATTTCAAATGGACTGTAATTTAGTTTTAGTAATAGACCTGTTCTCTGCAATGTCATTCTGACACGGGTGGTCTCTGCTATTCCCCAACAGATTGTTATTATTCCACCTTCTAATACAGTGTCTGAACTCTGAAGCCACCAGCAGCACCTCCTTTAGAGTGTGTGGCAGTGAAAGGGTTAAGCTGAATAAAACAATAAACAATAAAAAAACTCCCAACCTCTGACCAGCGGGTGGCTTTGCACGTCGTGAGTACTCTTTTTTGACGAGGAGCGTTCGATTTCCGGAAACTCCGGGAACACCACTTGGCCAGCTCCCGCGGATCAATAACCAATCAGGTGTTTCTTCCTCTTCAAAAAGTACACAACGTACCAAACCGCCTGCCGATCGGAGGCTGGGAAATATCTTTTATTGTTATTGTTATTCTTTTTTTAACCCTTTCACTACCATGAACACAGAGAGTGTGAGACACAGAGAGTGAGACACAGAGAGTGTGAGACACAGAGAGCGTGAACACAGAGAGTGAGACACAGAGAGTGTGAGACACAGAGAGTGTGAGACACAGAGAGCGTGAACACAGAGAGTGAGACACAGATAGTGTGAGACACAGAGAGTGTGAGACACAGAGAGCGTGAACACAGAGAGTGTGAGACACAGAGAGTGTGAGACACAGAGAGTGTGAGACACAGAGAGTGTGAACACAGAGAGTGTGAACACAGAGAGTGTGAGACACAGAGAGTGTGAACACAGAGAGTGTGAACACAGAGAGTGTGAACACAGAGAGTGAGACACAGAGAGCGTGAACACAGAGAGTGTGAGACACAGAGAGTGTGAGACACAGAGAGCGTGAGACACAGAGAGTGTGAACACAGTTTGGAGCGCCACTGTGATTTCGCACCATGTCCGAAAGCCACGGAGAGGTTCCTTATTATTATCATCATCAAACAAGTGAGATAAAAGAGATAAAAGTGCCCGATCTCTTCATTTTGCGGAGATGGGGGGGGGTGATCTACGGCCCACGCTTTAGATGATGATGATGATGATGATGATGATGATGATGATGATGATGATGATGATGATGATGATGATGACTGCGAGGGGATGGCTTTGAATGCCAGATGAAGCACCCGGCCACCACCACGCACAATCACCCCTGACAGCTTTAACTATCATCTGTCACAGTGTCTTACGGTCGCCTCCTGCAGGCACGCGCTGCTGATCGCATCCCAAGGGCCTGATCTGCCTCTCTTTTAGAATGTATTTATTGATGTTGTTGTTTTTTTGCGCAACGTATAGCTACAAGGTGGCGGGAAATGCCTCCGGGGGCAAAGGTCAAGGCTTCCGCTGTTTGCTGTTGTTGTTGTTGTTGTTGTCTTCCGATTCCTACCGCCGGGGGCGGCAGTGGCTCAGGAGGTAGAGCGGTCGTCTGGTAATCCAGAGGTTCCCCGTTCGATTCCCTGCTCCTCCCGGGCAGCGTGTCGAAGTGTCCTTGAGAGAGACACTTAATACCCCTAACTGCTCCCGATGAGCAGGTCGGCACCTTGCATGGTCACCTCCGGCAGGCACGTGCACACATAGAGCCCAAGGGGTGCTTGAGCACCTGCCTTTTTGAGCCTCGTAAAAAAAGTGCCTATTTCTTTTTTTACCGTCACGCATATAGACTGCCCTTCCAACTGAAAAACGTCAGGATAGAATCTAAATATTAGGTAAAGAGAGAGAGATGCCCCATATTCCATTGCAGTTTGCACAGCCTCCTCAGCGCGCCTCTCCACGGACCTATATATTTTATGCATAGCGTGGGTGGTGATGATGATGATGATAAAAACCGCTGTGGCGCATACAGTTGAATGCTGGTATTACACTCACTGAGGGACACGAAGAAGTCAAGTCCGATGGGATTTGGGAATCTCAAATACAAATAGGAATTGGAATAAAAAATGCATTTATATTAAACAATACAGAATATACAGCACTTCTTGGGGTCTGTAGGGTAAGCACTTAAGGCCTCTACATGCTACAGCAACTTCAAAGCAACTGCACCACAACGACAAAGCAACGGTGTTGTAGACACTCTGCCTTTATGCTTCTGCAACATCGACGCGCAAAGTTAGTTTAACTAAAGTTAGTTTAGGTTCGTGTTAACGTTAGATAATGTACAAAATAAACGTATTTCCGGTGCTTTTAGACGTCGCTCTTTTATTTTGAAATCCCCTGACCGGAAGTGTTATAGTGTCTGTTGCTAGCAGCTTAACTTCTGTCGCCTGTTTCTGTGCTTTTCGAGCTAACGTTACCGTAATGTCATTCGTTTCCAATGGAGAGGAGAGAAAGACCTCGGCTCATGCAGCTCAAACTACCTGTTGGAATAAATTAATTGATTGATGTTTAACTTGTCCCTGTGTGTGTCCAGTCATTTCGACTAGCAAACGTTGTATTTAACGTTACCTCAGGATACCATTGTATTTAGTTGGTTAGCTATGTAGCTAATGTGGATAGCATTTTGAATAGCACCAATGCTAGCTGGCTGGCTACAGCTTTATTTACTAAATTATGGAGGCTTTTTAATCGTCAAGGTAAGAGAGGATTTGTCATGATCAACTGAAGGCGTATGCTATGGAACAATATGTGCTTGGGTTTTCAGAAAAAGGCCAGCTATGACGCTAATTATTTAGCTAATATTGATAGCATAGCTTGCTGGCTACAACAATGGCGGATGGTATTCCTCGCTGCGGGACCAATATTATTCTATGACAGCCCCGCCCCCATTCACTACCAACCAATCACTGCTACGCAATATCAACGCAACGGCTGTTTAGGTTAGATTTGGGGGACATGTACGCAACGTCCTCGCAACACAGTCTACAAGACCCTCTAAAACAACCGCGTTGAAATTGCGCCGATGTTGTGTTGCAGTTGCTTTGAAGTTGCTGTAGCATGTAGAGGCCTTTATTCCCTCCCCACTGAACATTTATGGAGATGTCTTTTAAGTCAGTGATAAAAGTGTCTTTCAAGGATAAGTGAGCTCCTGCACTGATTATTATAGTTCAATATTCAATATTTGATCACCAAAACCCCCCAAAAAGCATAAAAAGGGGGCCCCCCGCCCGAAAAGGGCCCTTAAAAATCGGGCTTGCGCACTACGCTCCAGTGGCGGCTCTACCACTAGGGGCGCTAGGGCGCCGACCCACCTGCTGGCCAGCTGCTGTTAAATCAGAGAAGAAGACAATACAACTTTTTCGTTTTTGTGTTTTATAGCCCTATAAATAATATAAACATGTTTAAAATTAATAATATTTACTCATTTTAAGTATGTTTGTATTTCCAATGCACAATATAACGTTATTATCTAAATTAAAAAAACATCGTTTTCCAGAGCAGGAAGTGACATCACGTTTTTTTTTTTTTTTGTATTTCTCGGCCCGGGCTATACGCGATAGCGCTCTGAGTGCGCGTCACAGTTTGATCGCTGTCTCCGTCACAGCCAATCAGTGCATACGGCGTTGTGCGTTGAAATATGACTATTATGTTGGAATCCGAGCGCGATTTGAAGCGGTCTAGAAAGCAGCGTGAACTTCCGTGAGAATTTCCATAGCCGCATTTCGCGGAGACGCTCTCTGATTGGCCGACGCCAGTATTTTTTTCCATGGCAGAATTTCACAGAGACGATCTCTGATTGGCCGAATCCAATTTCTAATGTTCCAATTCTAGCTTCTAGCTTGGTTCCTGGTACTAGGACTGTTGTTTGTCTTAGAGCGTGCCGTGCCGTGACTGCAAGTTCTTTCTTTAGACTGTTAAGCTTAGGCACTCTTTCAAAGTTGGTTAAGGTTAGAGTTTGTCTTAGAGCATGGCGATAGAACGCCAGGTAGTTTGCAGTCTGTTCGAGCGGAAATGGACAAAGGAATGTACTTGTTGAGTGTTGTGCTAACGTCGACGAGCTCAGCTGAGCTAACACTTGGCTAACAAGCTATATGGCGGATTATACACGTTTCCTGCCCTGGACGTTTCAACTAAACAGTGAGTCTCTCTCTCTCTCTCTAACGTTAGTACTAGTACTAGGCTGGTGCGGGCTAACTGGCTATCGTTCTGGCAGCTAACGTTAGTACTAGTACTGTACTAGGCTGGTGCGGGCTAACTGGCTATCGTTCTGGCAGCTAACGTTAGTACTAGTACTAGGGTGGCTCATTGATTTAACTACTGCAGCTCTCTCGGATTGAAAATACGTGGATTATGGCTTGTTCAATATCGTCTATGTTTGAATGAATGAATGAGAACTTTATTAACAGATTGCAGAATGGGTACAATACAGTACGGCTCAATACACACAATTGTTAAGGGGATGCAGACCAGAGAAAGACGTTTGTCTTGTTTACATCAGGGTCCCAGATTTTCGATTCATATCGATAGTTTAATAGCTAGCCTTGGCTCGTTTAACAATATGCAAAATATGTGTACAGCCCTGTACTCATACTGAAGTTATTCTTGGTATATAATAGGTCTGATTGTGTAACGAATCGATTCCACGTCGCGCTGTGTGTGAGAGAGAGAAGGAGAGAGGGAGAGATCTGCCTGTGTTTGTAGACGGGCGAGTTTTGTTTCTAACTTTTCTATTTATATATTGTGTTTCAAGTTGTGAATTAGAGTCTAGACTATACTTTATTTGACTGGTTGTGTGTTGTTGTAGTAACAGCTGAGCGACTCGTTCATAAGAGCCGATTCATTGCAGTGAGCGTGAGCTCACGTCTTGCCATGAGTGTTGCGTGGTACTGTACTGTACTGTACTGTACAAAATATTTGGTATAGCGCCCCTAGTGGCGAAGTACCCAGCGGCCGCTACTGCTACGCTCGCTCGGTGACAAAACACACACAGGTATAGTGCCCTTTTCAGCCTTTGAGCACCTGCCCCTCTAAAGTCCTGTGCACGTCCCTGACCTCCGGCGTCGGTGTGTGAATGTGTGAGTGAATGGGTAAAATGTGAGGAACAAATTGTAAAGCGCTTTGGATAAAAGCTGTTATATAAATGCACCATTATTTACCATTTATTTACCATTTACGCTTAAGACTTCCTCTTGCGTGCGCCGGTTAGAGTTGAGGGACGCAAGTAGCTTCACAAGTGGGCAGTTTACACTCAGCAGTAGATGGTGTGTACAGTGTTCTGGTCTGATATTTACATTTGCAGCCATGTCTCAAAAAAAAACATTCTGTCTTTGGCTTCTTCATTGCTGTGATTGTACTGTATTAGAAGCTCTTTACAAGAGTTACATGACCCTGCTGGGAGAATCGCCAACTAATTTCTTCGAAGGCAATTGTGTAATCTGACTTTGAAAGCAATTTGTTTTGTTCGTTACACGAGTCGAACGTTTCTCCACACGATGTACAAACATATTGATTGTAGGCGTTTTAGGTCCAGACGACATTTCGGGGCAAAGTGTTCTGCCTCTTTCGCTCCCCATGCGTTTTACCTGCACATGTGACACGCACAAAGTTCTGGTCATTTGTGTTTTTATTATTCAATTCAAGTGAATAATTATACGCTAACAATATCTACCTACAATAGGAGGCAAGGTATAGGACTGTTGTTTCGCTCTATAGAACTACAGTTCTGGCTGAGTGAGACTGTATGTATTCACAATAACAGATTTTTTAACATAGTGAGTTCTATTTACCCAGATTAAATCGAAAAGCACGTTATCAATTATTTTAGTAGTCTTATTACTAACATAGAGTAAGATAGCCACATAGGTTAGATGGCAAAATACCCACTGCCCTTGTCAACCAAACCCGTCCTTTCATAGATAAATCCCTCTGTAACCAGTGATTTTTTTATAACCATTTTCTTCTTGGTTCTATTTATAATTGGATCAAGATTTAAGGTACATCTAATTTATAGTTTCCTTCATGGGTATATATTACAGATATGGGGTATGCAAATATTAATGCTTTGTAGTCGTTATTGAGAAGACATATTGGCCTCCAGTTATCAATTAGTAAATGGTCTTTTTGGGGTTTAGGAATTAGACTAATAAGACCTTGTGTCCAGTTAGGAGGAAGAGTTCCTTTTTCAATACTTTCAAAACCTCCAAAAAGGAGTGGTGCCCATTGTTCTGCAAACGACTTAAAATATTCTGCAGTAAGACCGTCCACTCCAGGGGATCTATTATTCTTAAGATATTCAATCGCATTTAAAATATTCTCCAGATATATAAGACCATCACGTACTTCTTCATGGTTTCGTTTAATTTGGGTGACATTATTCACTGTGTCCAGGAGGCTGAAGGTTGACTCTTCACAGTACTTTGAATTATTATCAGTTACTATAAAAGTGGGAACAAGTTACCACTCATCACTTACCCACTCTATTAATATTTACTTGCTTAATTGTATTCGTTTTTCCATTATATGTTTCTAAATGAAAAACAATATGCAGAGTTTTGTTTGCCATCTTTTCCTGGATCTTACAATTGCTTTCTGCTCTTTCATTGAGTCAATTTCATCTAGTTTATTTTGGTGTTCAATTAGCCTCATTATTTCTATTTCTGATCAACTCCCAGGGGCTGCTCCAAGAGATCATAAAATGTTTACACCCAATTAGGTTTTAATTCTGGTTCAGACCTTTATACAGTAGCAACACTTGAATGTAAACCGTGTTTGGGGTGTAAGAGCTCACATTTTATTTTATGGCCTCATAAAGTCATAACCCCAGTCATTATCTATGGAGCAGATAAACAAATAAATTACATTTGAAATAATTCTGTAGGCTATACTGTATAAAAGCCTGTGATCAGTGAGTCATTTAAAGTATTGTATTTGTATTTCTTTTGTATATATTTATTAACACAAAGAGTTAAACAAAAGTTTAAAAGAAACGATTGTGTAGGAGAAGTTTAGAAGCCTAGAGGCTTATCGAGAACTTCCCCTGTTTTGTAAAATCAAACATACAAACATATAAATATTATTTAAAGTAAAGTAAATGAGTGCTTCTCGTGATTAAATTATGATATTCCTTCCACATTATCTTTCAGATTTAGAAATGGATAACCTTAGGGTGCCATCTCATTCTCTTCTTGGGGAAGAAAAAAAACCTGGGTGGAGATATGATTATTTTTATCTTCAGACATCTTGACGCCTGTGGAGAACGAGACATTTATGTCGGGTGTGTCCCATCACACAGATGTTTTATTGAGTCAGGCCCACGAAGCCAACAGCTCACGATTATACTCTGCTATATAATATATATTATTCTGCTGTCCCAGGACACAACTTCCCACACTTGATTATTAATCATTCAATCTCCAAAGAAGATATTTTGAAATAACACAGGAGCTATTGGGGGGGGGGGGGGGGGGGGGGCTGAAAAATGACAACCTGGCTTATAATTGTGTTGCTATTAACAAGCGATGTTGCAACACGCGTACACATACATGTAATACATGGACGGCAACACATCGTGTGTTAACCCTTTCACTACCACACTACTAAAGGGTTAACCCTTTCACTGCGACAATACAGAAGGTTAATCCTTTCACTGCCACACGACAAAGGGTTAGCCCTTTCACAACCACACTACAGAAGGTTAACCCTTCCACTACCACACTGTGGTAGTGAAAGGTTAACCTTCTGGAACGGTTAACCTTCTGTGGTGTAGTAGTGAAAGGGTTAAGTACGAAGCCCCTTATTACAATAGGCCCCAGGTAAGATCATTGGAGATGTCAATCATAACTCATACACTCATGATGTCGCAATATCTAGCAGATATACAGTAGTTACACCCGGTGCACTGTCTGTCTGTCTGTCTGTCTGTCTGTCTGTCTGTCTGTCTGTCTGTCTGTCTGTCTGTCTGTCTGTCTGTCTGTCTGTCTGTCTGTCTGTCTGTCTGTCTGTCTGTCTGTCTGTCTGTCTGTCTGTCTGTCTGTCTGTCTGTCTGTCTGTCTGTCTGTCTGTCTGTCTGTCTGTCTGTCTGTCTGTCTGTCTGTCTGTCTGTCTGTCTGTCTGTCTGTCATTGCCCAGTGAAATCAATAATAATACACTTTTATTTGTATACAGCTTTACATCAGTAAGAAATAAGACATCAAATCAGTGTAAAACAAGCAGCAAGAGCAAAGCATAAGTGGGATAAAATAATGCAGATATATTAATCAACATCATATCAGAACCTCACGTTCCAATAGGCTTCTTGAATTTCTGTAATCTGTTACAAAACATGATAAAGGTCATAGTATGCACCCAGCGGATAGTGGAGCGTAGAAATAAATAAAATAAATAAGTAAAATAATAGCAAGGGTAAGACAGGGGAATAAAATGATAATATTGAGAAATGTAATTACGTCTCTCACCTTTTGTCACTTCAGCAACTTCAAACTGTCTGTTATATATAATAATGATGGTAAAGATAAACACAAGAAGTGCTGAGCATACGACTGGATACAAGAGACTTGGATTATGCTGCACAAGTTGTGGGGTTTTGTAAACCGATGTTTTGATTTATAGTTTTGCTGTTGGGAAACAAAATCTCCATTGCAGGTTCCCGGTTCGATTTCAGCTCGTCCCGGCAGCGTCTATGGCAAATACAACGCAGTTCGGTTTCCGGGTTCCTCTGATTGGCCACTAAGCCCACGTGACCGCGCACTAGCACGCCCCCCTTATCGCCCGCTGCCGCGCTGTGAAGCGGAAGAGCCAGCGAGGCGACGCGAGGCGGTGGTTTCAGCAGCAGCGGCCGTCTTCTTCCGAGGCGGCTCGTTCTTATTAATCCCTAATGTCATGTATGTTGTGTATGTCATAAATGTCGATATGAATTGAAAATGGGGGACCCTGATGCGGTGGTTTCAGCAGCAGCGGCCGTCTTCTTCCGAGGCGGCTCGTTCTTATTAATCCCTAATGTCATGTATGTTGTGTATGTCATAAATGTCGATATGAATTGAAAATGGGGGACCCTGATGTAAACAAGACGAAAGTCTTTCTCTGGTCTGCATCCCCTTTCTTTATACAGTCCTATATAATTTGAAATAAAAAAAATACCATGTTCCTTAGTCCTGTATTATGATCAAACAATTACACAAAAATGCATCCTATATAGACTCATATGCCAAAACATTCAGAAATACCCAAATGATGCGAGTTTGTTTTTTTATGACATGCACAACTACAAGCTTTTAAGAACACTGATATAACCGCTGAATATAACTGAAATCCAAGTTAATGTATATCTTAGAAGTTCTTTGTTTCATCGTACAAACAGCCAAAGCTGTCATGTATGTTGTGTATGTCATAAATGTCGATATGAATTGAAAATGGGGGACCCTGATGTAAACAAGACAAACGTCTTTCTCTGGTCTGCATCCCCTTAACAATTGTGTGTATTGCGCCGTACTGTATTGTACCCATTCTGCAATCTGTTAAATAAAGTTTTCATTCATTCATTCATTCATTTCTCCCCCACTACTCCCAAAAGTAACACTAAATAGATAAAGTACAACAACGCCAGACTCAAGAAACTGTGTTCCCTTTGGCGCAATACACACAATTGTTAAGGGGATGCAGACCAGAGAAAGACTTTCGTCTTGTTTACATCAGGGTCCCCCATTTTCAATTCATATCGACATTTATGACATACACAACATACATGACATTAGGGATTAATAAGAACGAGCCGCCTCGGAAGAAGACGGCCGCTGCTGCTGAAACCACCGCCTCGCGTCGCCTCGCTGGCTCTTCCGCTTCACAGCGCGGCAGCGGGCGATAAGGGGGGCGTGCTAGTGCGCGGTCACGTGGGCTTAGTGGCCAATCAGAGGAACCCGGACACCGAACTGCGTTGTATTTGGCATAGACGCGCCCCGGCAGCGTGTCGAAGTGTCCTTGAGCGAGACACTTCACCTCCGCCGTCTGTGTGTGAAGGTGAGACATGAGTCGTGAAGCGCTTTGGATAAAAGCTGCTATATAAATGCAGTCCATTTACAGTTTTGTCTTTTGTTTCAGTTTTGGTTTTGTCAGGGAAGTTGGGGGTTAATCAGCACTTTATTAGCCACTGCTCTCTCTGAAGTTGACAAAAAAATATAAATAATTATTATACGTTGAATTTTGATTGCTGTTTCGGCACCATCCTTGGGAGTGGCAAAGGGGCTCTAAATAATGTTGCGTCCAGGCTTTTCCTAGACCATGGGCACGCAACATGATTTGATGCTCGTCCCATGTTTATTTACATTTCTTTATAATATATATATATATATATATATATATATATATATATATATATATATATATATATATATATATATATATATATTCTTTTGTTTGTTTTGTTCGTCAGGCGTCTGGTTGGTGAGACGTTTTGTCTCTGCTTGTCTCTGCTTGCAGTCTCCTTTTGTCTGCGCGGCTAAAATGGAGTTTCAATTAGAGGAGTTCACCATTAATCTGACTGAAAGCAAATTGGATAAGTGTAAGAAGGCTGACCTTATCTAAATCACTGATTGTATTGATGTGCAAATGCCTGGGTATGCCGAGAGAGGAGAGTGGAGCTTCCTGTGTGAGAAGCTGAGAGAGGTTTAGGTTTACTTTATTTGTTCTAGGGGGACAGCGTACATTAATAAAACATTTTAAAGATGTAACTGCACCCAATTTTAGCCAACAGGCTAATTTCCATTGGCAGTCCCCCTGCCAGAAGGTACAGGCAAAAATCCTGTATAAAAAAGGGTTAGCAATACAAACCGAATATAAGCAAGATAAATAACATTAGAATAAAAACACAAACAAAAGCACATGTAGTAGAACATACGACAGAGATGCAGGGATACAGCGCACAATACAGTCATCGACACAAGGACAGAGCACATCATGACATATTAGAAGACCCAGGCATAGACAAACGCACCATATCCACACACACACACACACACGCACGCACGCATGCACGCACGCACGCACGCACGCACGCACGCACGCACGCACGCACGCACGCACGCACACACACACACACACACACACACACACACACACACACACACTTGAATGAGTGATATGATGTGGACACTCCAATTGTTTCAGGTATTGAGTTCCATTGGTGGGATGCTCTAAATGAAAAGACGAGAGGAGAGAGGAGAGTGGAGCTCCTTCATGAGAAGCTGAGAGAGGAGAGGAGAGTGGAGCTCCTTCATGATGAGAAGCTGAGAGAGGAGAGGAGAGAGAGAGATCCTTCATGAGAAGCTGAGAGAGGAGAGGAGAGAGAGCTCCTTCATGAGAAGCTGAGAGAGGAGAGCAGAGAGAGCTCCTTCATGAGAAGCTGAGAGAGGAGAGAAGAGGAGAGAGAGCTCCTTCATGAGAAGCTGAGAGAGGAGAGGAGAGAGAGCTCCTTCATGAGAAGCTGAGAGAGGAGAGGAGAGGAGAGAGAGCTCCTTCATGAGAAGCTGAGAGAGGAGAGGAGAGAGAGCTCCTTCATGAGAAGCTGAGAGAGGAGAGGAGAGAGAGCTCCTTCATGAGAAGCTGAGAGAGGAGAGGAGAGAGAGCTCCTTCATGAGAAGCTGAGAGAGGAGAGGAGAGGAGAGAGCTCCTTCATGAGAAGCTGAGAGAGGAGAGAGGAGAGAGAGCTCCTTCATGAGAAGCTGAGAGGAGAGGAGAGAGAGAGAGCTCCTTCATGAGAAGCTGAGAGAGGAGAGGAGAGAGAGCTCCTTCATGAGAAGCTGAGAGAGGAGAGGAGAGAGAGCTCCTTCATGAGAAGCTGAGAGAGGAGAGTAGAGAGAGAGCTCCTTCATGAGAAGCTGAGAGAGGAGAGAAGAGAGAGAGCTCCTTCATGAGAAGCTGAGAGAGGAGAGAGAGCTCCTTCATGAGAAGCTGAGAGAGGAGAGGAGAGAGAGCTCCTTCATGAGAAGCTGAGAGAGGAGAGAAGAGGAGAGATAACTCCTTCATGAGAAGCTGAGAGAGGAGAGGAGAGAGAGCTCCTTCATGAGAAGCTGAGAGAGGAGAGGAGAGAGAGAGCTCCTTCATGAGAAGCTGAGAGGAGAGGAGAGGAGGTGGAGCTCCTTCATGAGAAGCTGAGAGAGGAGAGGAGAGGAGAGAGAGCTCCTTCATGAGAAGCTGAGAGAGGAGAGGAGGTGGAGCTCCTTCATGAGAAGCTGAGAGAGGAGAGGAGAGAGAGCTCCTTCATGAGAAGCTGAGAGAGGAGAGGAGGTGGAGCTCCTTCATTAGAAGCTGAGAGAGGAGAGGAGGTGGAGCTCCTTCATTAGAAGCTGAGAGAGGAGAGGTGAGAGAGAGCTCCTTCCTGAGAAGCTGAGAGAGGAGAGAAGAGAGAGCTCCTTCATGAGAAGCTGAGAGAGGAGAGAGAAGAGAGAGCTCCTCATGAGAAGCTGAGAGAGGAGAGGAGAGATAGCTCCTTCATGAGAAGCTGAGAGAGGAGAGGAGAGAGAGCTCCTTCATGAGAAGCTGAGAGAGGAGGGTAATCAAATCAAATCAAATCAAATTTATTTGTAACGCCCGTCTTCTTTAAACAAGTCAAGAGGAAACATCACAATACATATACATCAAGAACAAAACAAAAACACCATGAAGTCCAAACATTTTTTAATAAATGAGTTTCAAGTTTCTTTAATAGTTGTCATACAGAAGTACAGAATACTTTTATACAAAATGCTTCTTACTGTTACGCTCCAGAGACTGTGCAAGACAAGATAAGTATGAAATAAAATAACATAGTATAGCATGTAAATTAGAAGAAAAAAAAATGAGGTCACAGTGTTCAGTATAGACATATGTACAATGTTCGATGCAGAATAAACGTAACTGAGTTACCATATAATATACAATATACTATGCAGTGTACTAATATACAATACTATATAGTGCAAGGCAGAAATGGGATGAGGTGCAATTTAGGTACAATTTACAGTAGGTGTACGAGTTGTAGTGCAAATCCTTTATCAATAAATATAAAGTGTGTTTGTGTGATCTAAAGTGTGGAGAGTGGGTGCTGCAGTGTGTTGTTTGTTTAAGTGAGTGTGTGCGTGTGGGTGTGTGTGCTGTGTGCATTTGATGGTTGTTGCATAGTGTTTATTGTTCGTTTAGCAGCCTGATGGCCTGGGGATAGAAGCTTCTTCTGATTCTTTCTGTGCTCGCCTTAAGACTCCGGTATCGCTTGCCTGACCGCAGCAGTTCAAAGAGGCAGTTGTTCGGGTGGCTGGAGTCCTTGATGATTCTCTTAGCCTTCCCCCTGCACCGCTTGTTGTAAATGTTCTGGAGGGTGGGAAGCCCCCCTCCAATTGTGCGTTCGGCTGAACGTGTCACTCTTTGTAGTCTGCTACGGTCTTGTGCAGTGCTATTCCCAAAACAGGAGGTGATGTTGCCAGTCAGGATGCTCTCTATTGTACATGAGTAGAAGTTCCTAAGGATCTTCTGACTGACTTGGAACTTCCTTAGGCGCCTGAGGAAGTAGAGGCGTTGTCGTGCCTTCTTCACAACACTGTCAATGTGTGTGGTCCATGTCAAGTCCTCGGATATGTGGGCTCCGAGGTACTTGAAACTGTTCACTCTCTCAACCGGTGCCCCGTCGATGCTGAGGGGGCTGTAGTCCTTGACCCCCGACCTCCTGAAGTCCACAATCATCTCTTTTGTTTTGCTGACGTTCAGAGAGAGGCAGTTCTCCTGACACCACTGTGACAGATTCTCTACCTCTTCCAGGTAGGCCCTCTCGTCGTTGGCAGAGATCAGGCCCACCACTACTGTGTCATCAGCAAATTTGATGATTGTGTTGTTGTTCCGCTGTGCCACGCAGTCATGTGTGTACAGGGAGTAGAGGAGGGGGCTCAGAACACAGCCCTGTGAGGCCCCTATGTTGAGCGTGATGGATGAGGAGGTGCAGTTGCCTGCTCTTACCACCTGGGGTCTGCCCGTCAGGAAGTCCAAGACCCACTGGCAGAGGTCATAGTTCAAGCCCAGGTCCCTGAGCTTGGCTATGAGTTTGGAGGGGACTATGGTATTGAATGCTGAGCTGTAGTCGATGAACAGCATTCTCACATAGTTCCCCTGCCTCTTGTCCAGGTGTGATGCTGCTGTGTGCAGCACATGGGCTATGGCGTCCTGAATGCAACACTCCCAGACATACCCCACGCGAAGGTAAGGAAAAACTCACTAAAACCTATAGCAATAGGAAAAAATGCACCACAGGCAATGTGGAGGAGAGAAACCTTAGAAGGGCCGTTCAAGGGGGGGGGATCTCCCTTCATAGATGTCGGTGATAGTAGTGTTGCAATAAAACAGGCGAGACAGTTGGTAAGCAGAGGGTAGAAAGAGCCCCCGCAGGAGAAGCTGAGAGAGAGAAGAGGGGGTTTGTTTTTTAGGGAGTCGACTGCAGGCAAAGTTCACACTGCCATCAAAAGTGACCAGAATCTGATTTAGTCTCTCATACTGTATGTGACTCAGATCTGTTTGAACGGCTCAAATCACATCGACTCTGATCTTTTCAGTTCTGATATGGGCCACTTTTTTTTATATGTGGTCGTAAATCAGACACAGGTCTGATTTTCGGCAATGCGATCTCAGTCTGAACAGTCGTACGACTTTTACGTCACTCTCGATCGACATTTGTCACATTTCCTTTATGTCTATCTTCTTCATTATTCATTTTCGTATGCGGGTCAGTTCAGGAGCCTGACCAGTTCACACTGGATTCTGAAGATTATGTGAACATGTGGGCCCTTGCATGTTAAGAGGTTAATATTGTGTTTTTTTTCTTTCAAATGTAGCCAAGAGTAAATACCTTAACCCTATCAAAACATCAGTCAAAAGTGTATATTTAAATGTTTACCGATGTTTTATAAGATTGACCGAAAATAAGAATTTATCGAAAAATGCTAATTATATCTCTTTTATCGTAAAACTGTGAGGAAATGACTATCCATGGATGTATGATTTGACCATAATAAGGTCAAGGTCAAGTTCAAGGTCAAATATGAATTTATAATTAACACTTTAATCGCCATGGGTTAAATTCATAATTTACCATCCCTCGCCAGCTCTATTTGTCTATGGAGAAGTTCCCCTTCTTTGCAGGGCTATAACTTTTTGAATTCTATTGCTAAATTGCCATTATTATGGCCCATTCAATGTCCTATATGTATTGTTCAGGGTGTAGAAACGTTAAACTTTTTCATTCACATATTCATACTAAAATATGGTCTAAAGTATAAGTATGTTTTTATCGTTTTCTGCAGCTTTCTTCAGAACGTGATTTATAGCCTTAAATGCATTATATTGATGATCAAATATAGTTTGGTAGGAATCTGTGTGAGATAAAAAGTTTCAACTGGACGTACTTCTAGAAGTTTCTACGCATCATCTGATGTTGACCGGATGGGCGGGGGATCGTTTATAATTCCGTGGGCAGCGTTAGATGATTCATCCAGAGTGGGTCATATGTTCATCAGATCAGTTAGTATAGAATACGTTAGAAAATAACGCTGAATCTTACCGTGGCTTCCTCGCGCCGCTGGCAGATGAGCGTGGAACAGATTTTTTTCTATTATGGGATGTAGAAATGCCCGATCCCATTTCCAGGTTGTATAATAGTATATACGTCCAAATAACGTTGTTTATTGAGTTAGGGCGAGCAATCTATTATCCAGTGTTTCAAGATGGAGTCGCGGGAGCTATAGCGATTGGCCGGACCACATATGGATGAGTACTACCGGTTCAAAGGTTAATATCCGGTTGGCGATTTGCCGATCGGCCACCAGATGGCGCTCTTGAACCGCTAGAGAGTTGAGAGGAGATCAGCAGTGTGTCTCAGGGCTCCGGAAAGGAAATATAATTTCGATGACAGATTTTTGAAATATTGACATCAAAGACGAGTTACGGCGTCTTCGGCAGATTGAGCATGGCTCGGAATGACGTGAAAACTCGTCCGCGGCGATCATAGTGTTAAAATGGATTATAATTTATTACTGTATCTACAAATCCTTCCGTTTAATCATCTTCCCTTTATTCATTTGCTTAGATAATTTTTGTGCACTTGATCTCAAGAAGGTGCTGAATGAGCTCAGTGAGCGAAATCTCTTGTGGCGCAATTGTAACATGGTGTTATTCACCGGCAGTTTTGTATTTTGCACAGATGCAAAATACAATCATAATTTATATTCTAATTTTTTTTATTACAATTTACGGTAACACTTTATAATAACACTCAATTATAATACCTTTATAAGGTATTTGTAGATAATGAACCAATCATGAACAAACCATTTATATACATTCGTAAATCATTGTATAACATTTACAAATTAGTTCTACATTATTTATAACTCATTATCAACATTGTTTGTACTCATTAAATAATGTTGTTTAATGTGTAGTAACACATTTGTAGATGCTTTGAAAAATGGATATGAAAAAACTACTATACTGTACCTCCATTTATGTGTTCATGTTCAACAAATGATTTGTTAAGACATTCATAAAACATCTATAAATCATTTGCAGATGCTATCGTGTGCCCTAATCTGAAGTGAAGCCTATTCATCATTAACAAATGTCTAATGCAGTTAATTATTTGTTTACTTTTTCATCACCTGTTACAAATGTTGTAGACAGCTTTCGGATACACCCTTCTGTGTGACATCAAACAGTGACAGAATTAGGACTATAGATAAATGCAATTTTATTAACATATAAAATACATGTGCATAACATATAGTGTAAAATGGGGGGCACTAGGACCCAGAAGTACCCTGGCCAGGTATTGACAGAGTATGTAGAGGAAGTATCACGTGAGTGAGACTTGACTTCACGTGTGTTGCTGTCTGTTGAATGGAAGCACGATACATTAGCAGAGCCAAGTTATAATTTTTTTTGTATTATCTTTATTAGCTTTTTCCTTGGTCGCGCAGGACTGACAGCTTTTTCTTGGCCACGCAGGGCCGACAGAGGAGAGAGGGAGAAACGGGAGGAGAAGAAGGGAAGACATGCGGCATATGGTCACCGGGTCTGGGAAACGAACCCGGGACGACCGCTTCGCGACTCAGTGCGCTATGTGGTGTGCTACTGGAGCGCCCCTGCCCCAGGTAAGGTATGAGCAGGCTGTATCGGTGCCTATACAGCCTGAAAATACAAATAATTATTACCCTTGTGTCATCATCACATACTGAGCACACATTAGGAACAAACACATAATTCAAATGTAACGTTAGCGCCCACCACATCAAGTACGTCTACACAACATATAAGAGTTGTAGGTCAGAAATGATGGAATAGATTTACCAACAAAAAAGGTGTTTAGCCTGCTCATCCCTTAAAAGCGTGGGGCAGCACGAATAACTTGGCTCTGCTAATGTATATCATGCTTCCATTCAACAGACGGCAACACACGTGAAGTCAAGTCTCACTCACGTGATACTTCAAATAATTAACTGTATTAGACATTTGTTAATGATGAATAGGCTTTACTTCAGATTAGGGCACACAATAGCATCTGCAAATTATTTATAGATGTTATATGAATGTCTTGACAAATCATTTGTTAAACATGAAAAGACAAGTCTGGTAATCGCTTGGAGTGTATTCATAAAAGTCCACAAATAAACAAACTATTAGACATTTGTTAATGATGAATAGGCTTCACTTTAGATTAGGGCACACAATAGCATCTGCAAATGATTTATAGATGTTTTATGAATGTCTTAACAAATCATTTGTTGAACATGAACAAATAAATGGAGGTACAGTATAGTAGTTTTTTCATATCCATTTTTCAAGTACAAACAATGTTGATAATGAGTTATAAATAATGTAGAACTAATTTGTAAATGTTATACAAATATAGTTATAAATGATTTAATAATAATTTACGGATGTATATAAATGATTTGTTCATGATTAGTTAAATATCTACAAATACCTTATAAAGGTCTTATAACTGAGTGTTATTATAAAGTGTTACCCAATTTACTCAAGCCTAGTATCAGACACAATATTTCTGACACTGGGAATACATACCCCCAGGTCCCTAGATGTTCCTAGATACCAAGAACATGCTAATTGACCTTGTAGAAGTGGAGCAATCTTCCATTTACTTAGGCATGTACCTTTAGGCACAATTTCTAAAAATAGGGCTACAGCTTAAGAGGATAAAGGCTAAAGTTGCTCTATATAGACATGCATTGGGCACAGCGGTGCACTGGTTGGCACTGTTGCCTCACAGCAAGAAGGTCCTGGGTTCAAACCCCAGCAGGAGGCCTTTCTGTGGAGTTTGCATGTTCTCCCCGTCAAATTTAAAGAATGACAATGACATTGTTGTTTTTTGCGTGGGTTTCCTCTGGGTACTCCGCGTTCCCCCACACACCATATGGTTATAGATAAACCATAGGTATATATGTTGCCGTGCCCTTGACCAAGGTACTGGCGTTACAACTGGAGCTGGTCCCCGGGCGCCGCACTGTGTGGCCGAACCGCTGATCCCCAACAGGACGGGCCAAATGCAGAGGCCACATTTCCCCAAGGTGATTAATAAAAATATACATTACGGTCCCTGTCTTCACCTGAGTGCCAACCTCCATACCAGTCCCTGTCCTTTGGCACAGTTGTTGACGTAGCACTGAGGAAGTAAAACAATACTTTTTAAAAAGGAAGTGGGGGTGTGCGTCGATTAAATTCATCCGGCCATCAGACACTATAGTACATATGGATCGCTTTATAAACGTAATAATCGATATGATTTCAGCGTTTATTGTGACATACAAACCGGAAATGGACCTAGGCGATCGACGTCCTATACTTGGGATATTTCACGCACGGTAAGAGGACACTGACGTTATTTTCAGCCCAATTGTTTATTCATTTCACTGCAAACCATCTGATCAATATATCACCCATAGATAAAGCATTTACGATCACGGAATTATAAACAACCCCCCCCCCCCCTTTCCTCCGCGCATGATGACGCATAACGTATACGATCATATACAGTTGAATTTTTTAATATAGCGTGTCTAGGGAATAAACGGCAATCGATCATCTATATATGCGTTTAGGCCTACTGTATAACTCACGTTCTAGGAATTACTGCAGAAAATGATAAAAACATACTTATATTCTAGAAGGTATTTTTGTATTTTTGTATGAATGAAAAAGTATAACGTTCCTACATCCTGAACGATAGATAATCGATGTTGAATGGGCCATAGTAATGTCAATTTAGCAATACAATTTAAAAAGTTATAGCCCTGCAAAGAAGGGGAACATCTCCATAGGGTTATAGTGCTGGCAGACTGGCTATATTGATGGATATAACCAATGGCAGGGAATGTGTTAACAATCGTGTGTATTGAGCCGTACTGTATTGTACCCATGTGTATTGCTCTGCAATCTGTTAATAAAGTTTTTAATCAATCAATCAATCAATCAATCAATCAATCAATCAATCAATCAATCAATCAATCAATCAATCAATCAATCGATCGATGGCACATGGTTAAAAACAGTTCAGAAGTCTAGAAGTGTAAATAGACCTTATAACGCCTTCCAGAGGGCTGTGAAAAGGTGCTCTCCTGGGTGAGATGAGTCCTTGATTGTGTTTGTGGCCCGACGTAGACACTGTATCGGGTTCTGTACACGTCCTCAAGCGAAGGTAATTGCGTGTGTGCTGGTGATTTCCTGTGCTGATTGGATGACTCTCTGAAGTGCTTCTTTGTCGGTGGATTTGGTTGAGGGGAAGTAATGTCAGCTGCGGGCCAAAGTAAACAAAATGGTGAGAGTATTCCTTTTCTTCTCTGTTGCTGCCGTTTCATGTGTGTTCCATGTGTGTACAATGCGTCAAATTTAAGGTGCTACACAATAAATTACACAAGTACACAGTCGTCAAAATAACAAACTTAAGGTGCAACACAATAAATCACACAAGTACCCAGTCGTCAAAATAACACACTTAACGGTGCAACACAATAAATCACGCGGTACACAATTATCAAATAACACAAAAGGTTCACAGTAACACAGCTAAACAAAGTAGATATTAATCAGGATATCAATATGATGTATAGGTATGGATCTCTATTGCACTTTGTGAATAGTGGAATATAAATCAATGGCTTATTTATTAATAAATACTTATTGCACAGTAGTGGGGGAAGAGTATAAGGAGGTGATGTGGATCATGTTAGGGTTCAGGGGGGTTATGACTCTGGGGAATGGCTCTAGCTTGCTTGAATGGTTGAGATTTCGACCAACAACTGGAGTATTATGCTTAGTGTGTCCTGGGGCCCAGGGGGTTTTCACCTCCCCTGTCCAAGAGAATCGTTTGCCCATCGTCATGTGAAGAGAGCTCAGACTCTAACCTGGATGTTCCACTGCGTGTCACACTCTTGCTTGAGTGAGTGGGGCAGTTGAAGTTTACAGTCCTCCTGAGTGCTTGAAAAACATTGTTAGGGACTTGCTTTGGTCGACCCTTGACCTGACTTCATCCAGTCACTGACTCATCATCACCCTTTTTAAATGTTTTTTTCCTGCTGAGCACAGTATTTCACACTAGGGGTGTGTGCATGACTGACCAAAATCCTTTTCGAATAGTCTTACTATTCTTAAGACCGAATATTAGAAAGAAAAAAATACGAAATTGTTATTTTCTGTTTCAGTTTAAATTGAGTTAAAATGTTCAGTTTCAGTTAGGTTATTCTTTTTAATAGAATGGGTCATTCAAATCAAAGGGTATTGCACATAAATAGGCACTTCGGATAATCCTTCAGAACGTTGATCGGCTCAGCCGACCGACAATAAATCTAAATGACACCATCGTAGCCTATAATAACAGCGTTGCATCAACCGGTTTTAATAAACAAACAGAAACAGTAGCATGTGCATCTTTTAGATCAATTAGGATTATGCTATGAAAATTAGGCTGCCTCTAAATATAAAAATAAATATGTATCAAATAAGAATGGTTTGCTTCACTTAAAAAATATATATATATATTTTTCAACTCTGACATGAAAATCGAATGAGGAGACGATTCGAAAATTCTAACTCATCCCTATTTCACACATGGGCAAGCGCAGCTGTTGTGAGCCCAGCTGGACAGGGCCGGCTGTCTGCATGTGTCCCAGCCCGGTCACTGGAAAATACCAGCTTCTCTGTTTTCCAAACTGTTTGATGATTTCGTTCTTTATGTTGACTCTGGCTTTTGGGCACATTTGGGAAAAGCACACATACATACAGATCACTCGGCTGTGAGAATTCCCGGTTCTTCTCATCGATGTAGCGCAGCGTTATACATGTATAGCTCACTTTGCGATAATCATCTGTCCACATAATCTGTTGCAGCGCCACAGGCCTGGGCTTCAGATGGCCTTCTGAATCTCTCTGGCAATAGCTTGGCTTTTATTGCAGCGCCTTTCTCCCGTGTGTGTGTCAGGATACTGATGCCCCTGAAGGCAGGAGTTCTTTAGCATCACTACCATACGCTGCTCCCGTGTCCACCAACACCTCCGCCCGCGTATCTTTCGCACACACCTTGATACATTTCTCCATAACTGCATCCTTTGCTTGTGATGAGACTCCCCCTGGTCCTAATGTACGAGGTCATGCAGCTTAACGAGAAGTGCCCGTCTTTTCGGAGACAAACTTGATACAATTGACAATGTGTGCATTTAGCAACGCCAACCTTGTTCCCATCCTTGTCAAGTATTACATTAAAAGTGGTCCAAACGGTATGTCCTGTGTGTTATGTACTGTATGTATATATGTACTGTATGTACGTATGTTGTGTATGTATATAATGTATGTGTAGCAGGGTGGATTATCCCTGCTTTATGGGAGTGGTTGTACACGGCCACCTGGTAGCGGGACACAGCAGAGCTGAGTCCAGCTGGGTCCCCGACTGTAGGCCAGGAATGTCGAAGTGGAGGGCGAGCAGCAGGAGCGGATGGGGCCTAGGATTCACTGACCTAGGGATGGTACTCTGGTCCTTCTTGCCCTCCAGGGCGATCAACAGTAGCTCCCCACACACCCCCACTTCCCCCAATACTTCCTGAGCCCTCCCACACCTGATGGCAGTAAGATGGATGATGTTTTCGCTCCCCAAAGCAGTACCCTTCCTTAATGACCTGTAGAGACCTTTAACAATGAACTATAGGCAGGGGTGGGGAAAGGGTTAAATAATAATGAGCATTACCCGGAGAGAAAAGGGTTAGATGAAATGCACATTAAGGGCACGCACACAGTGATCCCATTTACGTCTCCTTGATATAGCATGGTTCAATTAACAAGTATCACTCAATTAGAAAAGCTATTTTCTCACTGGCACCTAGTGCTCTCGCTCTACAATACACAAGGACGAAAGTTATTCCCACAATGAAAGCTATTCCCACAATGAAAGCTATTCCCACACTGAAACCTCTTCCCATTAAGGGTTATCTACTGCTCCGCTTCGCGGTAGGGGAGAACCAGGTAAGGAGTAAAGGAGTTCAATGGGAATTTTATAAGGAACAACACATTATTATTACACTCAAAAGAAATTAACAGTGGGCCCACATTTAGCAAATAAAACCCCTAGCTAAAGCCGACTTGAAATGGTTGGGGCGCCCCTATACACTGCTCTCCAGTGTTCGTTCAAAGCACTGTTTATCTTCACTCTTACAGAGCCTGCGCCACACAGTGGACTGTCTACCGAACACGTTTCAGCACTCAAAGCGCCGCTTGTACTTATCCAAGATGGCGGGCCCAACCTCAGCACCACTAGTCCGAGTGCTAAGATGGCCGTCGGAGATCCTGCGATAACAGCCAGCGGGGCGGGGTAAACGCTGGGGCAGGTGAGCTGTTGGGGCAACGGCTTGGAGGGGCTGGAGAAGCGTGCAGTGTAGTGGCGTCCTCTGCTAGGCTGAAGAGGTGGGCCGGCGCGCGTGCTAAACTGTGGTACTCGCCTAAACAAAGCTAAGCTGTGGGTCGTGGTGGACCCCCCTGCTATGCCGCCTATACACGTTACCGCAAGGTGGACAATATCTACCACCGGTCTTCGGCGGTTGCTCGCCTGCTGGTTCATTCACAATGTCTCTGGCTCATTAGCCAAATGCTAAGCTACCGCATATACTTCTAGGATAACCCGTTGTGTAACTGAGTTTATCTGGCGCATTAATCAAACGCTAAACTACCGCATGTATTTCTAGGATAACCCGTTTTGTAGCTGAGTTGGTTCCTCGCGTGCTGACTCGCCGTTTCAGACGTCCTCCTTCCTCCATGTCGAACGCCGAAGAGGAAGCCCCTCCCCACTGCACCGTGCGATGAACCATTTCTTCTTCTCCTGACGTCCTCCCTGCCCAGCGACCACCAGCGCCCCTGCCGGCACCTGTAGTCAATGTCGGGGTAGGGAGAATCAAAGAGAGCCGCACGTTAGGTGTCCATGTCCGGGTAGGAATGATCAAGAGCGGTCAACCGGTTACAACGTCCTCGTGAACACAGGGAATGCAAAAGATTAACGTTAGACATCCTGAATAATAGTCAGACATATTCAGGTGGCTACATATGTATGTAATGTAATTAATTGATTGATTGATTGAAAATTTTATTAACAGATTGCGGAATGGGTACAATACAGTACGGCTCAATACACACAATTGTTAAGGGGATGCAGACCAGAGAAAGACTTTCGTCTTGTTTACATCAGGGTCCCCCATTTTCAATTCATCGTAACATATATGACAGACATGACATCCAGACATTTATGACATACCAGATCTACAAATATACAGTGCCATGGCCTTCTAAACCATTCATTCTCACAGTCCCAGCGCTTTATACGTCTATTAGAAGGACAAAAGTGATATTCCACTGTGCAGATTACCTACACATAGAATGCAGATCTTGACATCTATATCTACCGTCCTAGACAGTTATAGGACTGTTGGACCTTTTTTGCAAATGAATATGAGAAGTGTGACAACCCCATCCCTCTCCTACAGGTTGACTCAGGGATATACCTGGATATCTCCATTAACCTGTCTGTCATCCACAGACTGGCAATCACCTGTGTAAAAGGCCTGACTTCTCCATTTGTCTGTCTGTCTCTCCTCCAAGCTGGTCCTGACATTTTGTTTGTTTAAATTTGGTTTGGTTGTTTCTCATATTATCATTTACACGCACCACACACCGACTCACTCATGCACTCACTACATTACTGATATTACTGATCCATTCATTCTTTAATTTCTTTTGTTTGTACATAGTTTAAATAGCATAATTAAAGTTTTGGTTTAAGAGTTTAAAGAGTTTGGTTCATGACATAAGTGATAAGTAGTGCTGTAGTGCTGGTTATAGTAGGCTACTGGTTATATTTGTCCAGTTGCAGTCTCTCCGTGTTCAGGAGACTCAGGCGTATAAAGGTCTATTGGATCACGTCTCCAGCGCCCGCACAGCCGTAGCTACAACCACTTAATGTCAAGGCTCTCATCCACATTCATTAATTTTCTCACCCCGCTCTCTCTCCCATGAGCTCAATGTAACGCGGAAGTGCAGTGGTCTATAGAAATAACATCAATAACATGAGCTTTCAAATTGTGCATCCACTCAACAATAACCAAAAACTGAGT